>NW_028327173.1:93983763-94337096 GCF_987537825.1 Furipterus horrens
CTCAGCACTTGCCCCTTTTCCAGGCACTTCTCCCACTTCCATATGAGATTGGCACCCCTCTAGCTGTTGCCCTGTCTGTCGTTCCCAGAGTGGGTGTGTCTGCAGATGTTCTAGGACTCTGGGGGCCCTTTTAACAAGCAGACTCTACTGAGAGACTGGCATTTTCTTCCTCTACCCCAACCCCCACTGGTTTGCTCAGTCAGAAGCAATGAGGGTTTATTTTCCCCGGCACTGGAACTGTGAGCTGTGCAGTCTGGTCTGGTGCTGAGAGCACTCCCCAGGTGTCCCTTCCTAGTTTTTAAAATGTGAGACCGCACTTTCTGCAGGCCTGCTGCTGCCGCCACTGCTGCTGCCGCTGCCACCACACCGCGTCCTCTCCACCCCAGCTCCCCCTCTCTTACCTGTCTGGATGAGTATTTCTTCTTTATATCTTTGTTTGTTAAACTTCCATGCAGCTTGATTTTCTGGAACTTCTGGTTGTCTCTAGTTTTGAGGTAGTTGTATTCCTTCTTAGTTGTGGAGGGAGACACAGCTTGGCTAGGCCCCCATCTTGGCCAGAAATCTAAGTGGTAAATTTTAAGTTATGTCTTTTTAGCACAATAAAAAAAAGTAGGGAACAATTTTTAAAAATCAATGATGATATTAATGTAGTCAGATACCAGGATTTTCTAGTTGCAACAAAACAAAGTTTTAAGAATCAATAAGGAAAAAGAGAAGAACTTCTGTCAAGATGGCGGCATAGGTAAACACAGCTCACCCCCTCGCATGACCACATCAAAATTACAACTAAATTATAGAACAACAATCAGAACAGTCAGAAATCAAGTTGAAAGGAAGTCTGACAACTACAGAATTAAAGAAACCACATCCATCAAAACTGGTAGGAGGGGCAGAGATATGGAACAACCTGGTTCCACATCCATTTTGTGGTGAATTAAAATTCAGGAGGGATATCTCCAGAGCAAGGAGTCCCAGCCCCACAACAGGCCCCTCAGCCCAGTGTTCCAGTGCCAAAAAGATAAGTTCCCATAACTCTGACTGCAAAAAGCAGTGGGGATTGGGTTGGTAGAAGAAACTACTGGAGTCCCAAGCAGTTCCTCTTAAATAACCCATACATGGACTTATTTATACTTACTCCCTCTGAGCTCCAGCACCAGGGTTGCAGCTTGAAAGGCATCAGTGGCATATATGGAGCAGTTGAAGTGTCAGGCATCAAGTTGATAGCTAGGGGACAGCTTTCTCCAAGACACAAAGGTGGGCAGTGACCATTGACCCTTCTCTGAACCTTCCCCCACAGAACCACGGAGCCAGTAGGTGAGTGTCATATCTGAGACTCCATCTACTGGATTAATACTATTTGTCCCACCCTAGAGATCCCCTGAGGCTCTGTCCCAAACAATTTATAGCTATTAACAATGGCTTTCCGATATGAATGGATAGTCTTGCTCATGCTTCCCAACTTCCCAAATCCTTTCAAACAAGCAACAGCCAGCCACAGTGAGCCCCCAGCCCCAATACCTCTTGCTAATTGTTCCAAGCCCTGACACCTTTAGCAGCAAGCCTAGATCCACAGTTTGGCTTCAGTTGGGAATCTCCAAGCCTAGCACAAGTAACAGCCATCTCAGATTGCTTTATAGCTCTGGCAGGGTGGCCTGGGGCAAAAGACAAGTTGGGGCTGAACTTGGCCTGCACCACTTGGGAAACTCCAAGCCTAGCACACCCAGTGGATAGCTACAGACCATGTCAGAGCACCACCACCCTACCCCTGCACAGCTGATTCCCCACAGAGGGCAGAGGTTGGTGGTCATTTGTCACAGCGAGTCCTTGGAGTTGACTAGCCTGGGTAAATCCCTCCCATTGACCTGACAACAGCAACCAAGACTCGACTACAAGAGAAGGGTGTACACAGCCCATACAGAGGGTGAACCTCAAGTACCCAGCATGGGTAATAGGGGAGGTTGTGCCACTGGACCCTACAGGACACCTATTTTATTAGTCCACATTACCAAGACATGGAGTCATAGCAGCTCTACCAAATATATAGAAGCAAACACAGGGAGGCTGTCAAAATGAGGAGACAAAGAAACATGGCCCAAATGAAAAAATAGATCAAACTCCAGGGAAAGAGCTAAACAAAATGGAGGTAAGCAATCTACCAGAAGCAGAATTAAAAACACTGGTTATAAGGATGCTCCTCCTTATAGTATAAAATAGATCTAGTCAGAAATGAAGGACACTAGTTGAAATAATGAACAATTTACAGGGAAACAACAGTAGAGCAGATGAAGCTGAGAATCAAAGTCAATGATATGGAACATAAGGAAGGAAAAAACAACCAATCAGAACAATAAGAAGAAAAAAGAATAAAAAAAAATAAGGATAGTATAAGCAGCCTCTTGGACAACTTCAAGAGGTCCAACATTCACATTATAGAGGTGTCAGAAGAAGAGAAAGAGCAAGAAACTGGAAATCTATGTGAACACAGAATGACAGAAAACTTCCCTAATTTGGTGAAGGTAATAGACGTGCAAGTCCAAGAAGCACAGAGAGTCCCAAACAAGATAGATGTAAGGAGCCCCACTCCAAAATACATCATAATTAAAATGCCAAATGCTAAAGATAAGGAGAGAATCTTAAAAGCAGCAAGAGAAAGGCAGTTAGTTACCTACAGGGGAGCTCCTGTAAGACTCTCAGATGATTTCTCAAAAGAAACTTTCCAGACTAGAAGGGATTGGCAAGAAATATTCAAAGTCATGAAAAGCAGGGACCTGCAGCCAAGATTGCTCTACCCAGCAAAGCTATCTATCATTTAGAATCAAAGGGCAAATAGAGAGCTTCATAGACAAGGAAAAATTAAAGGAGTTCATCATAACTACACCAGTATTATATGAAATGTTTAAGGGATTTATCTAAGAAAAAAAAAGATCAAAACTATGAACAATAAAGTATCAATAAATACATATCTACCAATTGAATTTAAAAAACAAACTAAGCAAACAAGAACAGAGACAGAATCATGGATATGGAGAATGTTTTGATGGTTGCCAGATGGGAGGTGGGTTTGGGGGAATGGGTGAAGAAGTGAGAGAATTAAGAAATACAAACTGGTAGCTACAGAATAGCCATGGGGATGTAAATTACAGTAGAGAAAATGGAGTAGCCAAAGAACTTACACACATGACCTATGGACATGAACAATGGTGTAGGGATTGCCTGAAGGTATAGGGGGTGCCAGTTGGAGCAGAGCAAAGGGGGAAAATCAGGACAACTGTAATAGCATAATCAATAAAAAATAATTTTTGAAAAAGAATCAATTAAATTTTCACAAAGATTTTTTTAAAATCAGTCATGTAAACTATATAAACCAGTGAGTTTTGACTGAGTTTCAATAAAGCTTTATGTACAAAAAGCAGCAGTCAGCCTGTGAGCGATAGTTTTCTAGACCCTGGACTGAAGGACAAAAGCCAAAGTCCCAACAACTAATTATGGAAGCTCTGAAGTCACACAAGCTTAACCATGACCTTGTTTGTCCATGTGCAGTGTCTGGCTGATTGGTACAGTGTCTTGCTCCCAGAAATAACTCAGTGAATTTGATGTTGGTGTCACTGCTTTAATCAATATCACATGAAGATCAGGAAACAAAGGAGCTAAAAAATGACTGCAAATGAAAAGGATAGGTAGAGAACACAACTTCTAATAATATGATAAAAATAGTATTCCTTATACGATTCTGTGAGGGGTGGTCATCAAAAAGCATATATTATATTAAATATAGTTTACTAAAGAAGGCAGACAGAACATACTACTTTTTAGAAAAAATTTTAACTAAGAGAGTTGGAAATACACTTCAATTATCTATAAAATTCACTAATGTGTAATAAATGAGGATACATAAATCTACCTGTGAATGCAATCATTTGAAAATGTATGAATATTAAAAATTATTAATATAAATGAGTAATAAATCATAATGTAAAAACTTAGCCCTCCTCACCCTGACTGGTGTGGCTCAGATGGTTGCTGTCACCCACAAGGTGAAAGGTCACCAGTTCAATTTCCAGTCTGGGCACATGCCTGGACTGTGGGCCTTGTTCTTGGTCTGGGTACATGCGAGAGGCAATAGATCAATGTTTCTCTCTCACATTGATGTTTCTCTCCCTCTTCTTCTCCCTCCATTCCCCTCTCTCTAAAAGTAAATAAATGAAACCTTTTAAAAATAAACTTAGTCATCAATCCTCCAAAATTCACAGCAGGTTATGGAGAGATTATGCCCTCCAAAGTTGCCACGGACCCTTTGAAACTAAATGAATGAGAAGAATGAGCCAACTCATTTAATTTTTCATTAGAAGAATCTCCTGAGTGCCCATATGTGCCAGGCATTATGCTGAGTGTTTTAGATAAAAACCCTTAAGACCAGACCCTGCTCAATGGCGTACTATAACTTGAAAGGACAGAAACATGAAAGGATCCACTTACTCATAGGGTTGGAAATGATAAACTAGATGGAAAATTTCTAGTATGTATACAGAATAGTATACTCAGGGGGAAGTTAGCCAAGAAGGAGAGGAGGATACAGAAAGGTATGTAGCAATTCAATTATGACACATTGGCCAATTCAGCAATAGAAACAGAAAATGAAGGGGAGAAACAAGATGGCGGAGGAGTAAGTGGAAGCTACACTAACTTCCTCCTAGAACTAGTCTGGATTTACAATGTAATTTTGGAGAAATCATCTGGAATAACGAACCGAACACCAGCTGGAGAGAAGTCTTATAACCACGGAGAGACAGAAAAGGCCGCTACATCACAACGTGACCGGTAGGGAGTGCGGAGACGTGGAAGGGCTGGCTGGGCTCCCACGGGTGGCAGCTGAAGGGGCTGAGAAACAGCTCAGCAGCCGGGGATTCCCCCTGAGAAGGGCAGGGTCTAAACCCCCAGCTGGGCTTCCCAGCCTACAGCGACAGCGTGGAAAGTAAAATAGTATCAGCTGTGAAAAGCGAAAAGCCACAGGCTTTCTTGCTAGCCAGAGAGAAACAGCAGGAGAAAAAGAGCTCTTAAGTGGATCACATACGAAAATATTTTGGCCACCACTTACCCTGGGCTCAAGCAGAGGGAAGGCAATGAGGGCTGGAGACACTTGGGGAGAATTTGGCACGGTGGCTTTGAGGGGAGAACTGGAGGAGCAGCTGACTGGGTCCCAGTGCTGACTCATCCCCAGTACTGCGGGTAGACCATTCCCCTCCAAGTGGCGTCAGCCTGAGGGGAAGCAAAAGCCCTGCCTACAGGAATTAAGCTGCCACACCCACAGTCCTTAAGCCTGACAGCTAATCACAGATTGAATAGATTAACAATCAAAGAAGACAGACAACAACAGTAGATCCCTGGAAGTCTCCAACAGGCTGCCTAGGGCCAGACTGGTACATGATCTGACGCCACCAGAGGCAGATCCAGGAAGTGCAGATCATTCCAAGAAGCACCAACAAACAATAGGAGTCAAAAAAATGGGGAGACAGAGAAACAACCTCCCATCAAAAGGAAAGGTAGAATCCCCAGAAAGAGTGCTAAATGAAATAGAGGGGAGCGAACTATCAGATATGGAATTCAAAACATGGATTATGGAGAAGCTGAATGAGCTCAGCGGAAACTTCAAAGAACTCCAGAAAAACTACAAGGAACTCACAGAAAATTACGTGAGCATGAAAAAGGACATAGAAGCTATCAATAAGAGCCAGGAGGAAATGAAAAATACGATCTCTGAATTGAAGAACACAGTAGAAGGAATTAAAAGCAGGCTAGAGGAAGCAGAAGATCGGATCAGCGAGCTGGAGGACAACCTACACAAAAACTCCCAGACAATGCAACAAAATGAAAAAAGACTGAACAAGACTGAAGAGGTTCTAAGACAGCTGCAGGACAACATGAAACGTAATAATATCCGTATCATAGGAATTCCAGAAGGAGAAGAAGAAGAGCAAGGGATAGAAAACCTCTTTGAAAAACTAATGACAGAAAACTTTCCTAACATGACGAGAGAAAGAGTCACGCAAGTCCAGGAAGCACAGAGGGTCCCAATGAAGATGAACCCCAACAGGCCCACTTCAAGACACATCATAATTAAAATGCCAACATTCAAAGACAAAGAGAGAATCCTAAAAGCAGCAAGAGAGAAACAACTAATAACATACAAGGGAGCTCCAATAAGGCTATCATCAGATTTCTCAGCAGAAACACTACAAGCCAGAAGGGAATGGCAAAAAATATTCCAAGCAATGAAAAACAAAGGCCTACAACCAAGAATACTCTACCCAGCAAGGCTTTCATTCAAAATGGAAGGTGAAATAAGGAGTTTCCAAGACAAAAGAAGGCTAAAAGAATACATCTCCACCAAACCAGCATTGCAAGAGATGCTAAAGGGTCTGCTTTAAGAAGATGAAGAAACAGAGAGACAGAGAGGAACACGAGTACAAAGGGGGAAAATGACAATGAATAAGTACTGAAAGAAAGAAGGAACTTCTACCATTTGCAACAACATGATTGGAACTAGAGAGAATTATGCTTAGCGAAATAAGCCAGGCAACAAAAGAAAATTACCTTATGCTGTCACCTGTTACAGGAAACTAATGAACAACACAAACAAATGAGCAAAATTGAACCAGAGGTATGTAAACAAGGAATAAACTAACAGTAACAAAGGGGGAGATGGGAGGGAGAGAAGGGGTAAGAAGGGGAAGGGTCTAGTCAAAGAACATGTATGAATGACCCATGGACATGGACAACTGGGTGGGGACTGACTGTGGGGGGGGGCAGGGTGCAGGGAAGCAAGAGGGGGAATAAAAGTGAGACAACTGTAGTGGAAAAACAAACAAACAGAAAATTTTTTAGTGGGGGGGGGAATAAAAATATAAAGAATAGAAATGCAAGTTCAGTGAATATTAGAAGGACAAGGATTTTCCTTCCGATAAGACAGTCCTACAGATTTAGAGACTTGTATGTGGGTTATGTTACATAAATTAACATGTGTTTTCTGTTTTCAAAGGGCATAAGCCTACAATCTCATTACCTGAGTGATTATCTGTATGCATAGGCCTCACTTAATCCTGTCTGCATTGCTGCCTCCTGAGACTCAATGGTTTGGCTGAACTAAGTGGCTGGGTTGGTGAAGAACGGGGTGGTCTGTGGGCTTCACTTTA
Source organism: Furipterus horrens (assembly GCF_987537825.1). Lineage (NCBI taxonomy): Eukaryota > Metazoa > Chordata > Mammalia > Chiroptera > Furipteridae > Furipterus > Furipterus horrens. Next base: position 93,990,954 of record NW_028327173.1, read on the forward strand.
AAACTGGTTTCTCTTTTCTATCCTAATGGCTTGGACAGAAAAAGCCCAGAGGCCTGAGATGGGGGAAACCTAAAATATTTCCCTCAGTCCAAAATAAGTATAATGGGCAAAAGGGTTTTGGACAGGTGAGATGTACCTGGCACACCTTCCTCCAAAGAAGCCCTTCTTTTCCCTAATGTGGGACATTGAAAAATTAATACCTGTCTTTTGTCATCTAGTGGTTACGGATTAAATGATGTCCTTTAACCCTGTTGCCCCCAGAATACAACAAGGATGCCAGCCTGTCAAACCAAGCATGCCGTTGTCCAGAGACAGCCAACCAACCTGGAGTCTGCACGATCCTTCCCCTTGTGGGAAGGCCACCCTCCCCTCCACATCCCCACTCTTATTAGGGATTTCTTGACCCACGGGTAGGTAGGACGACGACCATGTCCAGCTTGAAGCAGCTAGAGGAGCTCGAGACCTTCATCCATTGTCCTTTATAAGATTGTAAAGGGTCTTAAGTCTGAGAGGGAGGAATTGTTATTTTTTATTGTTAAAATATTTAACTAATTAATTAATTAATTTTAAAAAAGAAGAAGAAGAATATATGAAAGGGTGAGGCGGGAGAGCTTGTATGTACGACCCATGGGCATGGACTTGGAGAGGGGATTGTTGGGGAAGGGGGGTGCTGGGCGGAGGGGAGTAAAGGGGAAAAAAAAATTGGAACTATTGTAACAATATAATCAATAAAATATACTTAAAAAAAAAAAAAAAAAAAAAAGAAACAGAAAATGAAAATTAACCCTCTACTCTATCTCCTCCCATTAGAGGCAGACTGAGATAGAAAGGAAGGTGTGTCATGTTGCGTGACCTTGGTAACTCAGCCTGTATGAGGCTGTGTTGACCAAAAGAGATCGGGATATGCACAGAGTAAGAAGTTGGAAATATCACAAAGTGATGTTCAGCCAAAGAATGATCTAGAATCAAAATACAAGAAATACAGGCAAGAAATAGGCAAATTGGAACTAGAAAAGTGAGTGCAACTAAGAGAGTGGCCTAATTTAGAGACTTCTAGAGGAGTGAAATGTTTTAGAAGTTGATATTTTAAAAACCCTCAAGGAAAGATTCCATCCCTCTACCCCCACCCCAAGATGTCAAAAACAAAAAGGTTTGGAGATGTTACCTTTGCATCATTATTACTCAGTATAGTCACTGTATAAATGCGCAACATGCAAGTATATCAACCAAAGAGTGGTCAAGGGGAGGACATATATGATGAAGATTAAGCTCTTTCCATAATACAAGCCTATAATGCAGCCCTAAATGAGAAGACAGTGCTTATGTTGCTAAGTGCATTACCCACAACTTTGGAATACATCCTTACCCTCGCTGAGTGATGGAGAGCCACTACATCATCATTCCTTTGTCTAGAGAAGAAGCTGCTTTCCCTATGGCTTATGTAATGACCATTAATCATGATTTTAATGCATTTGAATGGCTCTTCCAAGGTGTTTACATGCCCCCAAATGTCTCCTGTATTCACATAGATAAGAAGGCCACAAACAAGCTAAAATTGTCATAGGGCAATTTAAAAAATTCTATTTTTTCAGTTATAGTTGACATAGAATATTATATTAGTTTCAGGAGTATAGTATCCATCTGACACCAACCATGGGGAAATTACTGAAGTGTGTCTCAAATACTTTTATATTCTTTCAAAGTATGAGTATATTACTCATGAAAGAATATCCAGACTCTGGACTGGCCTGGCCTGCATGAGAGATCTTCTAGTTTTAGACGTTTAGTGGAAATATGTAATTAGTATATGTGGTCATAAGTTCCTCATGAAAACAAGACGTAGTACAGTAGTTGAAAACACTGGATGGGGAAAACATTACTTCTCATTTAATGTCCTCTTTGAAATCTGCCAAAAGGATCAAATATGCTTATAAAGAGTGGAGAACCAGAACACACACTTTTGTCCTAAAGAGACGTAAAAAGAAAAGCCCACTGCCAAATCAACCCAAAATCCACTTCATTTCAGCTTATGTCACCCTTTACAAGAGAATGCGTCCATTTTGCTCTTTTTAAATAAAATAGCCATTGAGTTACCCCAGTGGTCCCAAGATAGCAACAGTCCTGATGAACTTTTCTGGATTACACTTAAGATTCCAGGTGAGTGTGGTTTTCTTTCTTATTTCTTTTATTGTTATTTTTTATTTTAAAATTAATGCAATATATCATTGTGGTTTCAAAGTCAAATCTTTTTAATATTATTAAAAGCCTTATTATAATGGAGAATTGAGGCCTATGCCTTTCCCCACATGCAATCTCAATAACCAATGGCAACTAGTATCATATTTTTAGCTGTTTCTCTTTTTATTTACCTCTGTGTAAATAATGTCCATACTACCATTTCTTGACATATCAAGTTTCAATATTAAATATAAATATCCTGTTTTAATTGTTGCAAATTAGGTTTTCATCCTTTAACCACATATTTTGCTGTTGTGGACGTCCGATCAGCAGGGTCCACGGCATTGTGGATGAGGGAATAAATGCACATGGACTGCAAGAATCCTGTGGAGAAGAGGGGACAAAATTGGCCACTTTCTAGAGGAGAAAGCACAGTTGCCCCTGCCTTAACAGGCTCTTACTGATTTTTTAGGTGGGTTACATCCAAAAATGTTGTGAATAATTGTGCCAGTTATTGACTTATATGATTATTACTTTTATATAACAGAGAAAAGGATGTTACACATGCATGGATGATAAGAATAATTTGTTTAGCCCAGAATACGCTCAGAATAGGTCCTAAGAAACTGCTTCAAGGTTACACGCTGAACATCTGTTGTTCTCAGCCCAGGATGAGGGGGTCCTTTAGCAGAAAGCAAGCTTTTAAGCTATTATAGAAACGCAGGCCTGGTTCCTCCCCACGGGAAAACCGGTGTGTGGAGTGGGTCCTGTGTGCCGCCACGCTCCCAGAGGTTTTCCAATCTGGGGCTGAGCTACATTTGCCACCACCAAGCATCCCAGCTTCCCATATTTTGCTTCACTCATCTTTTTTTATTTTTTTAAAATTTTTATTTACTTATTTTTAGAGAGAAAGGGGAGGGGAAGGAGAATGAGGGACAGAGAAACATCAATAGTGGTTGCCTCTCATGCACCCCCAACTGGGGACCTGGCCCACAACCCAGGCATGTACCCTGAACAGGAATCAAACTGGTGACCTTTGGTTCACAGGCCCGGTGCTCAATCCACTAAGCCACACCAGCCAGGGCCAGTGAAATTCTTTTTTAAGACACTTTCAACACTATTGCCAGGTCCATGATGGGTGATTTATGAGTGCACCTGCCCACACCACACTGAGTGTTCAGCAGTTTTTGACCAAAAAAGTCATGACCCCTGTGCCCCACCCTCCCTATTCACCTAGTCTTGCACCAGGCAAATGACTTCTGTGTTCATAGGGAAATGTTTTGCTGATGTGGAAGAGGTGAAACACAAAAATGGCAGAATACTAAAAGCCATTAAAATCAACGAGTTCAAAAACTGTTTTGAGCCTTGGAAAAAATGTCTCAAAAGGTGTATTGCATCAAATAGAGAATACTTTGAAGGTGACTGAAGTTTAAATATGTAAGAAAAAACACATTTTTTTATAAATAAATTCTGGGTTTTTTTGGGTCCCCCCCCCTCCTGTGTGTGTGTATTAGTATATATATATTAGTTTAAGCATTTTGAAAATATTATATACATACAGCTTAAACTAATCTGTCAAATAAATATCATTGTTTTTCAAGTGTTGAAATCTTTACCAGCTCCTTTTTCCCTCCTGGTCTAGATATTTCTCCCTTTAAGCTTGACATCAAGTTCTTACCCTAAGAATTCTCTTCCCACTCCTGCTGGATCCTATATTCCATAGAGTCCACGTTCTTACCTTTTAAAGATAATTCCTCAAATATTTAAGAATTAAATAATATCACATCACACATTTGCTTCAAGATAATCTCAGAGTAAGTAGGGAAATGAATAATGATTGGCTCTCTCTCTATCATTTTTGACCCTGGTTAATGGGTATATGAGGGTTCATTATTTTATGGGTATTTTATATGTTTGAAATTTTCTAAAGTAAAAAGATTTTAAAACTTTAATCCCAGATATTCTACTGTTTTTACAGTTATTGTAAATGAGATTGTTTCTACAGTTATATTATTTATTTTACTTACAAAGTCTGTTAATTGTTGTATATTATTTTTTAATCCAGCCACATTACTATCATTTCTCATTTATTTTTAAACAGTTTTTAGTTAATCCTCTTGGATTTTCCATTTATTCAATCATAATCTGCAAATAAATCATAAAATGATCAAATTTCCAATTATAATGTTAATTTCTTTATCTTATCTAACTTGTTTACAACTACCTCCAGAATAATACAATAGTATCGATAATAGGAATACTTATCTTGTTCTAACTTTATTAAGAAATGTTCTAGGTATGTGTTTGGTGATTTTGTACTTGTTTGTTGGTGAAGGGGGTAGCTTTCTTTCTCTATTTTGTCCATAATAATGTCTATTTAGATTTTTGTTTCTTCTGAAGTTAGTTTTGATAAATTATGTTGTCCTGAAAATTTTTCAACTTCATCTAAATTTTCAAATTCATTTGCTAAATATTGGACAAAAGCATTTATGTCTTAAAAGTCTCACATTCCATATGTATCCATGGTAATTTTCTACTTAATTCTAGTTTTGTGTATCTATGCTTTTCTTTTTGTTTTTCTCTTGGACTTACTTATAGGTTCTGCCATTCTTTTCTTCTCCAATTAATTAATTTCAAGTTATCATTATTAATCTTTTATTTTGCTCTAGGATTTGTTTTGATGTCCTTTCTCCGATTTCTTGAATTGGTTACTTTTTTCATTTACTTTTAAAACTAATTTCTTCTGGTTATTGCTTTGGCTATATCCATAGTTTCTGATAAGAAGGCCTTTTATTTTTATTACTTTTTGGATATTTTGCAATTATAACTTTGCTTTCCTCCTTGAAGAGTTGTGTAATAAAAAGTTTTTTTAGAGTTTCAAGTGAGTGTATATTTTTAACATTGATACTTAATTTTACTATTTATTTCATTCACTCACAGAATGTTATCTGTAGTATCTCAACTTTGGGAAGTTGAAATTATCCTTTTGTAACTACCTTATTTCACTTAGCATAATGTCCTGAAGTCCCATCCATGTTGTAGTATGCAACAGGATCTCCTTTTTAAAGATGGAATATATTTCATTATATTTACATATATATTTAAGGTGGAATAATATTTCATTATATATACATATGTTACTATCTCATTTGTTGTTGCTTATACCTCTTGGCTATTATGAATAATTCTGCAATGAATAGGAGTGTGCAACTATCTCTTTGAGATCCTGTTTTCAATTCTTTTATATGAATACACATAAATGGAATTGCTGAATTATGTGGTAATTCTGTTTTTAATTTTTTTGTGGAAACTCCATATTGTTTTCTGCAGTAGCTGCACCATTTTACATTCCCAACTACAGTTCTCAGTTTTATAATTGGTTATAAGTTTGTACATTATATTTATGCCTTTCTTCTTCTACTACCCATCCCCTGTTTCCCTTACTATTGGCCAGAACTTTAGCTAGTCAAGATTCTTTACCTGGTGGGGTGATCCAAACCTTCATTCTTCAATAATATAAGTCCTTAAAGTTCTTGCCTCTTTCTGGTAGCCGTTGCACCTTTACTATAGGGCATGAAAATACTAAAAAGAGCTTCCCGAATTCCTGCGTTCCAGAGTGAGTCCACTTTGCTCCAACTGGGTAATCCAGTGAAATTTCCCCCTGAAATGGCTGTAATCATTCCAGCCATTAAAGTAATATTTTTTCTTAGGGAGATATTTTTTTCCTCCCTGCTGGTTCAGTGACACAGGATGACCTGAATGGTGCTGTGGAAATCTCATCTTTTAATTAAATAGAATCATTGTTTTGCCCCGTGAGGGAACATTTCCCGTTGGTAACCAAAACCTCCAAATCAGCAGAATTCAAAGTTGTCAGGATAGAAAGTAAAAATTCTGTGGGAATTACTCCTTGAATCCCAGACCCATGTAATTTAGCTATGGAGAACACAGCACCACATAATGGTCTCTGATTCAAAGTACATACAGCACCCTGTAGTAGAGAACACTACTCTTTCAGGGTTTTGTCTCTCAGCTGCAGCTGGAACTAAGTTCAGAAAGCCACAACAAATTTCAGTTAGGCCAGCTACTTTTACTTGATAAGCTATGTGGTGAGATTGGTTAATTCTATGAATTAGCCAGTTGCTGAACTTCTTTTGCTATGAAATCAGTTCTTTGATCAGAAGGATCAAAATGAGTTATCAATTTTTGTACAAAATTGCATGATGGTAGATAAGTCATCCTATGAGACAGATTGTGATGCTAGCACAAGCATTATGGGCACAGAAAGCAAATCCATATTCCATATTCAAAATATGTACCTATTGCCAGTGAGGGAAAATGTCTACTCCTTCAGTGATGAAAGAGGTCCAATGTAATCAATCTGACATTGGCTGACTGCCTGGTGCCCTTAGAGAATAGTACAATTTCAGGGCTCTGTGTTGTTCTCTGCTCTTAGCAGATTAGGCTTTCAACAGTAACTTTGGCGAGGGCAGCCTTGGCAATGGAAAGTCCTTATTGTTGAGTCCATTCATAGCTTCCATCCCTGCCACAGCCACTTTGTTCATGGGCACTCAAGAAAGCACTGGGGTTACAAGGGAAAGTAGCTTGTTGATATACCAGAATATGCCATTTGCTTCACCTGGTAATTAAGAGCCTCCTCTGTAGTATATGCTGTTTGGAAAGCTTTTACATGTGACACAAGGACCTCCAGAGACTATTCCTATCCTGAGGGATCCTTCCATATACCTTTTCCCCAGAATTCCTTGTCACCAATCTTCTAAGCTTATTTCTTCCCAGTCCCTAAAATCCAGCCGAACTATACAACCATTCACATAATGAATATAGGTCCATACTTCTAGCCACCTCTCCCTTCAAGCAAAGTGAATTCAAAGTGTACTTCAAGTTCTGCCTACTGGAGGATTTTCCTTCACCTCTCTCCTTCAGGGTCACCCTTGTTTGGTATATGACGCTGCAGTTGTCCACTTTAAGTAGTATGAGCATATCATGTACACCAAGAACCCTACTCTGAGATAGGATTGAAATTTGTGTTCCTATCACTAACCCAACTCTCTTCTCAGCTCCATGTCCAGATATTTTCTGGTACAATTATTTTTTATGTTTTAATTAAAAATTTTTGAACATACTTTAAAAATAGAGTATGATGAACCCCCACAATTCTATCAGTCAGCTTTAATAATCACCCATAAAATACTATGCTTGATTCAATTTGCCCTCCACATTTCTTTCAATTTTAATATTTTAAAGCAAATTCTGAACCATTTTGTCTTTTTTCCCCTGGAAACGTCAGTAAGCATTTCAAAACAAAAGAATACACAATTTTCTCACACAACATAATGTGTTACCACATGTAACAAAATGAGCAATAGTCTTGTAATATAATTGAACACCCAATTCAAATTTAAACTTTCTAGTCATCTAAAAATTTTTATATAGTTGGTTAGTGTGTTGAAATAAGGATCTGAACAATTTGAATTTGCTTATAATGTTACTCAAATCTCTTTTAAGCTTCTTTTCTTCTAGGACAACTTTTGTCTTTTAAAAAAAACCCCACATTCTAGATTTGACTGACTGCTTTTTGTTTTGTTTTTAACTTATTTCACTACCCCGCACATTTCCTTGTAGATGGAAAATTAGATCTAAAAGCTTGATTAAATTAAGGTTAAATTAGTCAGGAGGGCAAAGACAACTCTCTTTCATGGAATCAGGGTACATACAAAGTCTGGCTGTTTCCATTTTAGTGATACTAAAATTCATAAGTGACTTCAGACAGATATAGTTCTTTTTAAAGTTCCTGGACATATCCCCAGGATAATCCACTCACACACTCCCAGAATGCTTTTCTTCCTTTTTTCATCTGTCTTTGTTCAGGGCAGTAAGTTCTTTTCTTTCTCCCCCATCCCCTTTCTAGGTGTGTTAACTAGATTTTTATTTTTTATTTTTCAAAGTATATTTTATTGATCATGCTGTTACACTTGTTCCAATTATTTCCCCTTTACCATCCTCTGACAAGCACCCACTTTCCCTCCAGTATTTCCCATCCTCTCAACTTAGTTCATGTCCATGAGTTGTGCATGTAAATTCTTTGGCTTCACATTTCCTCTACTATTCTTATCATCCACCTGTCTATTTTATTCCTACAAATTATGGTTCTTGATCCCTGCATCATTTCTCCCTTTCTCTCCCTTCTCCCCAAGCATATAACCCTCCAAAGGATCCCCATACCTATGATTCTGTTCTTATTCTAGTTGTTTGCTTAGTTTGTTTTTATTTTTATTTTTTTAGATTCAGTTGTTGATAGTTGTGAGTTTGCTGTCATTTTAATGTTCATAGTTTTGATCTTCTTTTTCTTAAATAAGTCCCTTCAACATTTCATATAATAATGGCTTGGTGATGATGAACCCTAGCTTTACCTTTTCTGGGAAGCACTTTATCTGCCCTTCCATTCTAAATGATAGCTTGGCTGTATAGACTAATCTAGGTTACAGGTTATTTGATTTTCATCACTTTGAATACTTCTTGCCAGTCCCTTCTTGCCTGCAAAGTTTCTTTTGAGAAATCAGTTGACAGTCTTATGGGAACTCTTTGGAGGTCACTGTCTTCTTTTCTCTTGCTGCTTTTAATATTCTCTTTATCTTTAACCTTTGGCATTTCAATTATGATGTGTCTTGGTGTGGTCTTCTTTGGACCCAACTTATTTGTGACTCTGTGCTTCCTTGATTTGTATGTCTATTACCTTCTTCAAAGGGGAAGTTTTCTTTAATTAGGTTTTTAAAATAAGTTTCCAATTTCTTGCTCTTTCTCTTCTCCTTCTGGCACCACAATGATTCAGATGTTGGTATGTATAAAGTTGTCCCACAGGTTCCTAATCCTCTCCTCATTTTTTTCAATTCTTGTTTATTCCTTCTGTTCAGAGTGAATGTTTATTTCACTCCTTTGTTCCAAATCATTGCTCTGAATCCTGGCTTCCTTTCCATCACTGTTAGTTCCTTGTATATTTTTCTTTATCTCACTTTGTATAACCTTCGCTTCTTCCTTTATTTTGTGGCCACACTCAATCATTTCTGTAAACATCTTTATCACCAGTGTTTTGAACTCTGCATCTGAAAACTTGGCTATCTTCATTCTGTTTAGTATTTTTTCTGGGGTTTTGTTCTGTTCTTTCATCTGGGCCATATTTCTTTACCTCCTCAATTTGGCAGCCTCCCTGTATTTGTTTCTGTGTATTGGGTAGAGCTGTTTTGCCTCCGTGCCTTGTAGTAGGTGTCCCATAGGGTCCAGTGGCACAGCCTCCCCTATCACCCAAGCTGGGTACTCCAGGTGTACCCTTCATGTGGACTGAGTACACCCTCCTCTTGTAATTGAACCTTGGTTGCTATTGGCAGAGCAATGGGAGGGCTTTACCCAGGCCAGTCAGCTGCAAGGACTGACAGTGAACATTGACCACTACCTTCTGCCCTCTGTGGAGGATCAGTTGTGCAGGGGCAGGGTGGTGTGCTTCAACATGGTCTGTAGCTGTCCACTGGGTGTGCTGGCCCAGGGGTTTTCCTGGTGGTGTAGGCCAAAATCAGTCCCCATCTGTGTTTTTCCTGTGAATATAATCTGCCTGCTGGTAGTGCCAGGTCTGGGGCTCACTGAGGCCAGCTGTTGCTTATTTGACAGGATTTAGGAAGTTTTGAAGCATGAGCTAAGAATAGTCATTCATATGGAAAAGCAACTTGGGTGGACCCATAAGTTGGGTGGAGTAGAGTCTCTTGGAATCTCCAAGATGGGTCAAACAGTGTTAGCCAGGTTGCTGGAGTCTAAGTATGGCACCAGCTTGCTGGTTACATCGAGGTCGATGTGGTTTCTTTAATTGCATAGTTGTCAGACTTCCATTCAACTTGATTTTTGATGATTCTGGCTGATGGTTGTTCTATATTTTAGTTCTAATTTTGCTACCTCAGCTTTTTTTTTATGAAATATCTTTTTCCCTCCCTTTATTTTCAGTCTGTATGTGTGTTTTTATCTGAATTATCTTTTATTTTTACTTTTTAGAAAAATTTATTGGGGTGACATTGGTTAATAAAATTATATAGATTTCTGGTGTACAATTCTATAATACATCATCTGTATATTGTATAGTTTAACCATCCTAAGTTGAAGTGAGTATCTTTTATGTAATATGTAACACACAGTGCTTTCTGAAAGCAGGAACCTCATGGTTGGGGGTGGTCTGATTCTTTATCTAGTTGTTTTGCTAATAGCTATGTCATTCAGCTGGCCATATGTTAATTCAAGATGAATGTCTTCTGCCCTGGCCAGGTGGCTTGGTTGGTTGAAGCAATATCCATACACAAAAAGGTTGCATGTTCCATCCCTGGTCAGGGCACATACCTGAGATGCGGCTTTGATCCTAAGTCAGGGTGCATACAGGAGGCAACCAATTGGTGCTTCTCTCCCACATTGATGTTTCTAATTCCCCATTCCTCTATCTAAAATTGGTAAACATATCCTCAGGTGAGAATTTAAAACAAAAAAGATGAATGTCTTCTGAAATGGATGCTTTGGGAATCTAAAGCTTAATGTCAGACACTTATATTACTATTAGAAAATTAAATGTCAGGCTCTTGCACTATAGTTAATTACAAGGTCCATATTACTCCATATAGTTCATGATCATTGTGAGGACAATGGAGTCTAGTCAGACTTCCTCACCCTGGATGCCCAGGCATGGGCTGCTTAAGATAACATTAGATTCGCATGCACAGTGCACTCGCAGTTTTGTAAGCATTGATGTCATATTTTGGCTAGTAGTTAGCTTTGTCTATACATAATATAAAAGGGGCAGGAACCCCCACAGGAGGGTTCATGTTCAGACAACAGGCAGTGAGTGAATGGAGGAGCTGCACCAAGCGCCGGCGGGGCCAAGCAAGTGAATGGCAGGGGTACGCGTGTAAATACTGTAATGTTTGCAATAAAGAACTGTCAGAGACCCTAACCTTGCCTCACATGTCCTTCTGATTGCCAAAAAAAAAAAAAAAAAAAAAGGAAAAAGCATTGGGTTCCATGATAATCATGTTTAGAGAGAAACTAGAGTTGCTCAAAATCAGATTTGGATATACACAATAAAGTCACTTGTGAGGCCCAATATTATTGCTAGGTTAAAGGGACTTGTGATAATGATCTGAATCTAAGTCATAACATCAACAAAAACATCAATAATTAACATTTATTGAATTCTTAGTATGTGCCAGACACTGTGCTAACTGCCCATGCAATAGGGCCAATTATGATTTTTCTTTTACAGATGCAGACAGTGTCACACAGATAATGAGTGGTGGGCATGAAGAAACAAACCAGGTGTTTTGTCATTGTCGGGTAAGAAGAAAATTTCTTCTACCCTTCCAGGTTCTTCTAGCTGGTCTAATCAAATCAGCAGGAGACAGATTAACAAGAGAAAATAACCAAATTTAATTAATATATATGGGAGTCAGAGACACATATTGAAGACTCAGAGACAGAAAGGGAAAATGGGGACTATGACTTTCTGAGCTAAAGATGAGCTGTGGTGTCTGGGGGCTTCTGAGGGCAGAAAGGTCATTCATAGGATGATAAAAAGAGATGTTCAGTAATTAGATATTTGCCATGCTTTCTTGGGCAAGGCACCTTATGTAAATTCTTTTAGGGAGAGGTAAAAGTTTCTCTTGAGCCTTCAGGGTCTTGTGGGTGAGAAAGAAACTTTTCTCAATCATTGAGTTTCTTTTGACTAGTCTAATAATCAAACAGACATGAGACAGATTAACAAAAGAAAATAACCCAATTTAATTACATATGTATGTATGGGGAGTCTGCATACATGAGAGAGTCAGAGACCCCACATGTCAGAGACCCTACATACCTGAGAGGTTTAGAGGCAGAAAGGGAAACTGAAGAACATATATTTGTATAAGACATTCTGAGCTAGGGATGAGGTAAGGCACCTTGGAGCTTCAGAAGGTAATTGCAGGAGAGCACATGCTCCATAATCAGTAGTTTGCTCTACTGTATAGGTAGGTTTTCTCTCACAATCTGTTATTATATGCAAGTCCCCTAATTCAAATTCTTCCAGGTAGTTAAGGGTAAAGGGACAGATGTTAATCTTGAGCCCACAGGGTCTTGGTTCCCTTCAACTCAAAACAATCTGCATACCACAGAGGCACATCTTGGGGTGACTCATTCTGAACCCCTACAATTGCCTTCAGCTCAAAATAATTCACATGCCAAAGTGTCACATTTTAGGGAGGCCTGTCTGAAACCTTTTAACCTGCCCAGGTCATAGTAAAATTTTCCATTTCTAAGACAGTGTGACTTTTTTTCTATTATAAGGATGCTATCATGTGAAAGGAAACTTTTACCACTGTCCTCCAATTCTTTCCATTGTCCCAGCACCTTAAAGGAATAAAAACTCAATCCAACAACTCTTCATCTCTTTGCAACTTGTCTAATTAACCACTACTGCTGCATTTGTTTTATACATTCTTTTTTACTCTCTCCAATTTCCCCTTCTCTATTCATTTCCTACCTTCATTTTCCTTGCCACACTGCTACCACATTTCAACCTCTCTTTTGTCAGTATTTTAAGTTTTTGGACCCTTTGCCTTTTGATTACACTTATCTAGAAACCCCTAGACCTGGAATGGATTCAGATAGCCATCATCTTTATTCCTACACTTAGGCTGCTGAATGTTATTGTAGAAATTGCATAACCAGACAGAACCCTATTACAGTATGTTTGCAGCCTATTTCTATCAATTCAGCTGCGACCTCAAAACCATCCAGCCTCTTACTGCGATGTTTTAATAATCAGCCCATCTCCACTACCTGCAATGACTATTTCAAACTTTCTCCACTCTTCTCAAATCTCCAGGCTCCAGGACAACCTCACTTTCTACAGATAGTCTTGCCTCCAAATTAACAGAGTAAATAAAGGCAATCAGATGAAAATTTCTTCAGCTTCCTGTTTGAGTTTACACACATTCTGTTTTTTCTTCAATGGTGGAGAAGAACCTTTCCATCCAAGATCCTTTCCTCCCTCTGTGCTCTGGATCTTGTCCTTCATCCAGGCAGTTAGGGTCTAATCTAGATTGAGTGGGGGTAGAATGAATTAAAAAAGACCTTAATAAAGCAATGACAGAAAGGTTATCTGAAGGACAAATGGGATGTCGGACTAGAAGAAACAAGGGTGAGGTGGACGTTGCTTAAAAAAAATTGTAGGCAGAGAGTCCTGACTAATGTGGCTCAGTGAACTGAGCACTGGCCTGTGAACTAAAAGGCTGCCAGTTCGATTCCCAGTCAGGGCACAGGCCTGGGTTGTGGGCCAGGTCCCCAGTTGGGGTTGTGCAAGAGGCAACCAATATGTCTCTCGCGCATTGATGTTTGTCTTCCTCTTTTTCTCCCTCCCTTCCCCTCTCTCTAAAAATAAATAAATAAAATATAAAAAAATATTCTAGGCTGAGAGAAAATAAACTGGACGTGTACACTTGAGACAGGCAAAGAGGAAACTTCTTTCTCAGGAAACTTGTTCTGATGATGATTCTTTCTCTTCTGAGTCTTACACCTATCACATTTTAATGGCTTCTTTCATTTTTGCATTTAAATATACTCAAGTTCTTCCATCCTAAGAAAAAGTAAAAATAAATAAAATAAAACACAAGAGCTTGCTTTAGCTGCTGTGCTCTCGCAGGCACAGTGGTGCCTGTGCCCACATCCTGTTTGTTCTTCTCTGACAAGTCCTTAGTGGCTTTTGTCAGTTCATGATTTTCTAATAAACCACTGATGTGGGCATTTCACAGAAGGCGGCCTGAGGACCTCTTCACTTCTAATTCTATGGTCTTTGTCTAAGTTTAGGGGTCAGCAAAGTTTCTGTAAATGGTCGCAGAACAAATAATTTAGGCATTGCAGATCATACAATCTCTGGGTTTCCATCACGACTACTAAACTCTGCCATTATGGCTTAAAAGTTGCCAATAAGTAGGTGTGGATGCGTTTCAATAAAATTTTATTTACAGACATGAAATATAAATTTTATGTAATCTTCATATGTCAAAAATATTCTTCTTTTGAATTTTTTCTCCAGTCATTTAAACATGTAAAAATAATTCATAGCTGGTAGGCTGTACACAATGACATGGACAGCCCATGGCCACCATTTGTGCCTTGCACTCAGTTGCCTCCTCTACCCTTGTGGCTTTAATTACCATTTATACACAGAAAATCCCAAATTTAAACCTTCAATCATAGCATATGGTACCTTAAAATTAACACACCCTAAGATGACACTGATTCTTCTTCATCCTACAAATTTGATTAAACACAAGGTCTTGCTGATTAGATAGGCTACTTATTTCTTGAAACTATTATCTTCTCATCATTAACTCTGCAATCATTCTAATCCAAGCCACCATCATCGTTTGCTCTCCTGTAATCGCTTCCTAAGTGGTCTCCTAATATCTCCTCCTGTCCCCCTGCAATCCATTTGGCAGCCTGGGTAATATTTGAAAGCACTAATCTGATAAGAATACTTTCCTGCTTCAAGCTCTTTTGTCACTTTGCCAGAAAAGTCTCTCAGATTAAAGCCTGGAGGTTGCTGCATGATCTACCCAACAGTTGCCCCTCCCTCCTCACCTGTCCCTCTTACCCCACTCCCTTCCCTTACTTTAATCAAACTGATACTGAACTGGTCTGTACATTTTAACCTTTCTTACCTACCCTAAGACCATAAAAACATTCTCCCATATTTTCTATGAACAATTTGGCTGTTTTTGATTTCCACATTTACCACTTTAATATATCTGGACATTATTTGTGAGGTATAAGTAATAAATTTAATATTATCTTTACCGATATGGGTAGCCAATGTTTCCAATACCATTTATTGCATAGTGCTGATTTTTAGTGCTATTTTCTTCCCATTTTAAGTTCCTTGGGTCAGTTTCTAAACTCTCTATTATTTTTCATTGGTCTATCTTCCTAATAGTAATACAATAATTTTTCTTATTATGGTTAAAATTTTCTTGAGTATTTTTGGTCTTTACATATGCAAATTAGTACTAGGATCCAGCTGTGATTTTTATTGGAATACATCAATAAAATATTAGTAGTCCCCTTTTGAGGATAATATCCAAAAGCCAGGAGAATGAGAACTAGAAACACTAACTTCGATAAACTAAAAGGAATCAAAAGTAATCCACTAAGTATGTGGAAAGGCTTTCAAAGCAGCAAAAATCAAACCCTAGTGTATGTGGACAGAAACAGATAGGGCATGTGTGTATTTCTACAAACCTCAGAAAGAGCCAGCGAAGTATTTTTATCCAAGGTGAGGGACACTCTCAGAATCAAAAATTCTCCCTTTTTGTACATCAATGAGATCAAGATGTCTGGGCTGGCAGTAAGAATGTCTATGGACCTGGTTTGGTTCCAAAAAAGCAAAGAAGATAAGGTTGAGAAAACTCATAAGTAAGCCGAATTTATAACTTCTTACCCAAAACCTACTGCAAACACAATAGTGGAATGTGGAATTTCAGAAGCATTTTCTTCAATAAAGATATCCACTATCACTGTTATTTTAAAGGAAATTGTAGCCAGATAAATAAGGAAAGAAAAAGAAGGTATAAAAATTGAAGAAGTAATTAATTTGTCATTATTTCAGACAGCATGCTTGTCTAGATAGAAAATAAGCTAAGAGTCTACAAGAAAGCTTCTAGAATCAATAAACAAGATTAGCAGGTTGCTATATAAGATCATTATATATAAGTGAATGGTGTTCACATATATCAGCAAAGTATAGTAACAGCATTGATTAAAAAAAATCACAAGTAACTAAGGATAAATTTAACAAATGATGTGTAAGGTCTTAACAGATAATTTAAAATTTTTATAAAAGAGTTTAAAATAGAATGCCCTATTTTCCAGCCAGAACCATGGAGGGTACAAAAGAGAAAAAGAAGAAGAAGGTTCTGGCAATGCCAGAAACCCTTAAAAAAAAACAAAACAAAGGAATTTTGCAGAGCTGAAGATCAAGTGTCTGAGAAAGTAGTTTGCACTAAAGATGCTTCAAAAGGCAATGAGGAAGTTTATCTATGAGAAAGCTAAGCACTATAACAAGGAATACAGGCAGATGTACAGAACTGAGATTCAAATGGCTAGAATAGCAAGAAAAGTTGGAAACTTCTATGTACCTGCAGAACCCAAATTGGCATTTGTCATCAGGATCAGAGGAATCAATGATGTGAGTCCAAAGGTCTGAAAGGTGCTGCAGCTTCTTTGTCTTCACCAGATCTTCAATGGTACCTCCTTTAAGCTCAACATGCTGAGGATATATTGCATGGTGGTACCCAAACCTGAATTGATCTACAAGCATGGTTAAAGCAAAATCAACAAAAAACAAAATTGCCCTGACAGATAATGCATTGATTGCTTGATCTCTTGGTAAATATGACATCATATGCATGGAGCATCTAATTCACGGGAACCATACTGTTGGAAAATGCTTCAAAGAAGCAAACAACTTCCTGTGGCCCTTCAAATTATCTTCTCTATGAGGAGGAATGAAGAAAAAGACCACCCATTTTGCAGAAAGTGGAGATGCTGGTAACAGGGAAGACCAAGTCAACAGGCTTATTAGAAGAATGAACTAAAGTATCTACCATGGTCATTTTTGTAATCTGGTCAGTTAATAAACAGTGACTGCTTTTAAACTGAAAAAGAAAATGGAATGCTATCCCATTTCAATGGATCAAACGGTTCTATATTTTAAAGATGGCAATAATTCCAAATTAATTTATAAATTCCATGCAGATCCAATAAAAATCACAACAGGACTCTTAACAGAACTTTACAAACTAATCCTAGTACTAATTTGCAAGTATAAATACCAAAAAACTGGATGTCTCTATTAATTCTATTTTAGTTGCCTTTATTAATTGATTTCTTAGGTGTTGGTGCTTATGTTTATTGAATTTGATGTTTCTTTTGTGGTTTAGTTTTCTTCAGTTGTTGTTGATATTTGTTGGTATGTCTGCTTTTTTATGTTCAAGATTCCATGTCCTCCTATCTGTGGACACTAATTATATTCAACACAGTATGTGATTTTGGGGAAAGGAAAAACTATGCTTTCAGATAGAAGTCATTATGCCCTTTCATGTTTATCTTTGCTATCATTCCTCCTGAGTGTCACTAGCCAGCCACTTAGATATTGCACAACTTCTCATTCCCAGATATTGACACCAAGGGCCAGCAAACATTTTCTATAAAGGGCCCAATAGTAATATTTTAGGTTTTGCAGGCCATATAGGGTCTCTGTTATATATTCTTTGTTTTTCTAGTTTAATGCTTTAAATGTAAAAATGTACATGTAAAGTGTAAAAAAATGTAAAATGCAAAAACCATAGTCACTTTGCAGGCAATACAAAAAGATAAATAAGGGAAGGGTCTAGTCAAGGAACGTGTATGAATGACTCATGGACATGGACGACGGGGAGGGATATGACTGCGGGAGAAGGGGTGGGCTGGGTGGGGGGGAGCAATGGGGGATAAATGGGACAACTGTAATTGAAAAACCCAAAAATAAAAGAAAAACCAAAAAATAAAATTAAAAAAAAATAGGTCACAGGCTGACTCGGTCTATGGAGCATGACTGCTGACCCTTGCTCTGATTCTACACTCACTGTTCCAACCTGGTACAAATGCTTCTCTTTCCTGTTGCTTAATGTAAGTGGAGGATGAAAGAGAGGACTGACTTAGTAGGTTTTTCATAATTTAGTTTTCCAACCAATTAACATTTGCCCCACGTTCCATCTTCTTTCTTCCAAGACTTCCTTCTGCTTCTGAGTGTAATACAATCTCAGGACCCTTCCTATTCTAACCAGATGCATCTCTTCCATAAGATTTGGACTTTGATTTTTTTAAAGATTTTATTTTTATAGAGAGGGGACGGGAAAGAGAAATAGAGGGAGAGAAACATTGATTGGTTGCCTCTCATACATCCCCAGCTGGTGACCCAGCTTGCAACACAGGCATGTGCCCTGACTGGGAGTTGAACTGGTGACCTTTCAGTTCACAGGCCAGTGCTCAATCCACTGAGCCACACCAGCCAGGGCCGATTTACTTTTAATGCTGTCCCATACGCTCTATGTCTTCCAAAGGAGCTTCTGATGTTACTCTTCATTGTTTTCCAGTGTTGTAAGTTATGTCTAAAATACATATATCTTTTCTAAGAGAGATCCTTTCTGTCATAAGTAGAAATTAGGGCAGAAGGAAGAATAGAACATTTCTACTTCTATTTTTTAAAATGATTTTGAGAAAGAAAGAGAGAGACAGAGACAGAGAGACAATTTGCTGTTCCACTTATTTATGCATTTATTGGTTGATTCTTGTATGTGTCCTGAGTGAAGATCAAACCTTGGCATATCCAGACAACATTCTAACCAACTAAGGTAGCTGGCCAGGGGCTCTGCCTCTTTTTTAAAAAATTTTTAAAAGATTTTATTTATTTATTTTTAGAGAGGGGAAGGGAAGGAGAAAGAGAAGGAGAGAAACATCGGTTAGTTGCCTCTCGCAAGCCCCCAAATGGGAAACTGACCCACAACCCAAGCGTTGCCCTGACCAGGAATCAAGCCAGCAACGTTTTTGTTCACAGGCTGGCACTCAATCCACTGAGCCATACCAGCCTACCTCTGTTTTTAGGGAAATTTTCTTCACATTATCATGAGCCTCAAACCAATGCAATCAACAAATACTTAAGAATTAACTGAGTTTAACTTATTTTTGTTTGCTATTTTCTCCTTGTATTCCACTGCTCTCTTAGATTACTTTTTATTGAGTTGGAGTACATTCTTGAATAATTATTTAATAAGTGTTCTGGAAGTGGTATAAACTTTTTGTTTTCTTGCATTGATTTCACTCTTGAATGATAGATTAATTGGAAAGATAATTCTGAATTTAAAATAATTTCCCTTAGAACTTTGCTTTGATCACTTTTAGTATCAAGTGTCACTAATGAGGAATTCGTTACCAAGATTTTTTCTTTTATAAGTAATCTAGTCTTTTTTTCTATATAAAACTTCTAGGGATATGGCTGGCATGGCTCAGTTGGTTGAGCATCATCCTGCAAAGCCAAAGGTTTTTAGTTCCAATTCCTGGTCAGGGCATATGCCTAGGTTGTGGGTCTGGTCCCCCGTTGAGGCACATGCAAGAGGCAACTGATCAATGTTTGTCTTACACGTCGATGTTTCTTTCCCTTTCTTTCTCCCTACCTTCTCCTCTCTCTAAAATAAATAACAAATCTTTTTTAAAAATTTAGAATTTTAGCTTTGACTTTGAAGATATGAAATTTCATCAGAACATGATTTAATTTTTTCAATGATGTGAGATAGGGGTCTGAATTCATTCTTTTCCATGTAGGTAGTCAATTATTCTAGAATCATTTGTTGAAATGATTATTCTTTCCCCATCAAATTGTCATGACAACCTTACTGAAAAATCAGATGACCATAATTGTAACTTGGTGGGCTGGTGATTTTTTTTCTATTGATCCATATCTATTCCTGTACTATCAAAGAGTCTTTATTACTGTTGCTTTGTAGTAAATTTTGAAATCATGAAATATTGAGTCCTCCAATTTAGTTCTTCTTTTTAAAGACTGTTATGGCTTTTCTAGAACAATTAGCTTTTGAAACTTAAATCTATTCCTTTCTTTCTCTCTTTGTATTGAACATAACTGAAGAAGCCCTTTTGTTTCCTTCTAATTTCTGCAGGACTTAGCTCATTCAAGACCATACTTTCTTTCCTAATACACACATGGGTTTACACTATTCATTTTATTTCTTTTATTTTTCAAATACAGGTGACATTCAATATTGTACTAGTTTCAGTTACAACATAGTGATTAGATGTTTATATAACTTATTAAATGAACACCTCAATAAATCTAGGACTCACCTGACACCATACATAGTACAATATTATTGACTATATTTTCTATGCTGTATTTTACATCACTATATTTGCTTTTACTTATATGTCCTTCTATCACTATCATTTTAGAACCAAGACTATCAAATAACTCCTTTGCATTTTGTAAGTTTAATGAGCAACTTCCCACCTTTATTCATCAGAGTCATTTGTGGTTGTGTTGTCTGGATCTTGTTCTTTAGAGGTTCCTATTCCTTTGAAGCATGTTTTATTTGAGCACTTCTGGTCATAAACTTAGATGTTTCTATTTTCTCCTGAACTGTTTTGGGCTGTAGTTTGCTAAAAGGCTCCTGAATCTATGTTCTTGGTGTGGGGAGAGGTGTCAGGACCACCACTAGCAGCAGCCTTACCTGGGAGCTTTTTAGAATTGAAAACTTCAGGTCCAACCCAGACCTATGTATTCACTGGGGTTGCTGGCAACTCAGTGATTAACCAGCCCTATGACCAGTTCTAAGACAACTATTTGATCAGCATAGCTTGAAGAGAGATAGGAGCATAAGTGGGAAATGCAGTAAGAAAAATTGCAGCTGTCCTGCAAGAGAGGCTGGAGGTTTATCCTAGGGTGGTAGTTGTGCATTTGTAGACAGGTAGAGAAATTTGAGGTTGACAAAGAGTCACTTATAGTGTGATTTATGTAATGCCATTGATATGAAATACCCAGAATAGGCAAATCCATAGAGACATAAAGTAGAACAGTGGTTGCCAGAGGCTAGGAAGAGAAGAAAATAGGGAGTTATTGTTTGGTGGATACAAAGTATAAGTTTCGCAAAATGAAAAGAGTTCTGTGGATGGATTGTAGTAATAACTGCACAACAATGTGAATGTACTTAATGTCACTAAACTGTACTCTTAAAATGGTTAAGATGGTAAATTTTATGTGATGTGTATTATAGCACACACAATTTTTTAAGTCTGCTGTAAAAGTGTTCTGCTTCTAGAATCTGTGAGGGCAGCCACAGCAGGTGAATCTGCTTCTGCCATCCTGCAGCACCAATCATCACCTGTCCCCAGAGTCAAAAGCAGTAATAGCAATGAATCTATAAAGTTGTTCATTGCCCCTCTCTGAGGTCCAAGTCCCTAAATATTAAGGGCAGGGAGATACCCAAGTACTTACAACTGGTTGATAGAATATGACATTTATTGACATAGATAAAAAACTAAGAATGATCCATTGCAACATGGTAAGTTTAGAATGCCTATTTGATAGTCAAGATGAGTAATCAAGTAAATAGTAAGATACACAATGTGGAGTTCAAAAGAAAGGCTTGTGCTGCAAAAATAAATGTGGGCTACTTGGACAGTATGCATAGAGTAGAATGGAATGAGAATGGATAAACTAGCTCTGAGGAAAATGTACAGGTAGAAGAACATGCGGCCTAGGAGGGAGTTAACTAGTGGAATAAAAATGAAAAACATTACTGTACTTTCTAACTTGTCCACATGCGATGGCCAAATGAAGAACTTTATTAAATTAGGGCACTTTGAGTTCCAATGAGGGAAACTGAACTAAAAAAGGAATTTTATCACAAACTTCATGATTCCTGAAATTAACAGGGGTTCAGAAAATGAAACACTAGAGAATAAAACATGACATGACTTTCTCCCTCTAGCATTTCTGCTTCTCTCATTAATTACTGTACCCCACAGCAGGAAACATTGCTACAGCTGCTCCTGTGTCCCATCCCTCCCAGCTTCACCACATGAGAAGGACTGTATTTCTTCAGAAACTCCAGAAAAGAACTGATAGTTTCAACTTAGGTCATGAGATCATTCCTACCAATCAGCTGAGGCAGATACTATGGCTTAGACTGGGTTGGAGTCTGCTCCTAGACCGGTCATCAACTGTGATCAGAAAGGAAGGGTCAGGAAGGATAGAAAAGGCCTCATCAGAATCTCAAGATAAGACTCAGAAAAGCACTGTCTAGAAAAGATAAGCTGGGCAGACAAAACCAAGTGCCCTCTATACAACACCCAGACTCTGGAAGCAGCAGCCTGTTTATTGAAGGGATAGAAGATAAAGGAAGTACAGTAGTCCCTCTCTTACCTCGGTTCACTTATCGCGGCCTCACTGTATCATGAGATTTTTAAAAAGATTTTATCTATTTATTGCGGATTTTTCTCTATATCGTGGGATTTTGTGGTACTGTACACGTATATTGTTTAAGTCATGTAGGTTTAAGAGTATAGAATATGTTTAAGGACATAAGTAGTGTTTATAAAAGTGTGGAAAAGGTTAATAAGGGACTGAGAATGGTCTATAAGTGTGTGGGAAGGGTTTATAAAGCCTTAAAATATATATAAATACTAAAATAAATGTAAGGTTCCTACTTCGCAGATTTTCACCTATTGCAGGGGTGGGGGATCTAGAATGTAGTACCATGATAAGTGAGGGAATACTGTAATGATGCCAGCCACACATCAGTTTTTCCTGTACTCCCCACTCCTGGTTTCCAAGACAGGTCACATCGCAATAACTGTAGGACTCCTGATGGCCTTTGGACTCTGCTGCTAAAACCCCAGTTGAAGTCCATTCAGGCAAAGCTGAAGCATACTATTAAGTCTAAAAGCATCCTATGGCAATCAGTGTACATTCCCACAGGCCCCAGGGGGTTGGGGGGGTGGGGGACCCCCACCCGTAGAGTTCCCCTGGTATCCTGGATGAAATGAAGACTTCCCAGGCACCTTGTGCTAGGGGAGAGAAGGCCAGCAAATGTCTGAAAGACAAATGCCTTGATTGCCTTCCTCCAAGGTCCTTTATTGAGTGCAGTAAGCTTAAGGCCATATAGCATGCACAAAGCTTATCAATCAATGTTAAACAGTGCTGATTACAGAAAACAGATACTGTTCAGGCATAACAATTGAAGGAATGTTGAGATCTCCCTCAGGTCAGGGTGTGTTGGACACAAAGACTTCAGATGGCCATAAAATAGGGAGGGTAAGTTCATTTTGAGTTAAAGTTAAAACCTCTGCTGCTGGTATGATAAAGTGATCAAGTGAGGTAAAAGAACAGGGCAAGCTTCAAAGGACATAGGGCATTTTCTCATGGCCCGATTCCCACTGTGGCCCACTGGCTATAGCATTGAGGCATGTATGCACCCAGCTTTCCCGGTTTTCTGGTCAGTTTTTACAGGATTCGTTTCCTTTGCCTGTTTGTGCAGGGCTCCAAGTCTCAATTATTTCCCAGGGGGAACCCTGACAGTGAGGCTCAGTCCTCAATATTTCCTCCCTCTTTCATCACAAGGAAAAGCCTAATCCTTCGGTCCCCATGTCCCTGTGGGTTAATCAATCAAAGGAAAGATCTACTGATGATTGGCCCACACCATGCTAAAGTTGCCACATCGGATGCTGGGGATTCCATTGCATTGCTTCAATGGCTTTCTCTTTCTTAACACAGCAAAATGTGGCAGCATCAGAAATTAAGCATTTTCCCAAGCTGTGGTCATCAATCAGTGATGAGTACAAGGCCTGTTGCTTTCTTATATCTCTAGCTGTTGGATGCTCATCTCCCTGGACAAGATAATCACAAACAGAACTACAAAGCCCAATGTTCCACAAAATGGGCCTAAAGGAGGTTTATCACAATCAATTAGGACACTTACCATTAACTCTCAACAGAAGGACTTGAACAATCTAAGAACTTTGTAGGGCCACAACGGTGACTGATAATATTGCCATTACCCAGAACTTTAGTAGAGGCCTCTCCCTATCTATAGCAACCCATAATATTTATAAACAAGGTTAAATTATGTAAGCATCTGTGTTTATTTCTTACTTTCATTTTTTTTTTTTAGGAACTTAGACCACCTTGCCCTCTTTGCAGCTGTAATTTGTTCCAACTGGTTATAACCATTGCTTTGCTTACTCAGTTTGCTACTGTCTGGTTACTGTCATGTGCACGAGATTCTCTGCTCACACTAGACAGTCCCCATCATTGCTAACCCAGAAAACTCTGAAAGATCATCATTCTCCAACAATCAGAGATAACAGACATTCTTGCTTCCTCTGCCCTACATCCCAGCATTTGTTATTTTCCAAGTTAGCTCATCCTGTTACAGAAACAAAGGAGTCCAAAAATCCCCAGAGTTTGCGGCTGGGGGATGGGGAGAAGGAAGGAGCTTTCAGAAAGTCTCCACATGCCTGAGGCTGGTAGCTAGTGTCTTTTTTATGCAAAATGTCTTTAATGCATCCAAAGTCTCAGGTAGATGGGAGGAGTCTTGAACCAGGGGACAGTATGGAAAAAGCACACAGAGCCTACGTAAGGTTCCGTGAATGGTCAGAACTGTTTGCAATGCCCACTGCATCAGAGGACGCAGTCAGGGATATATAAGCAGCTTTGGACATTTTAGCTCTCTCTCTCTCTCTCTCACCTGGCTCTCTCTTGCGCTCTCACTCTCCTGCCCCCTCCATGCGGCTTGGTGAAGGGGCCTTCTCCATGCGGAATAAAGAAGCTAAGTTCTCCATGTGGCTTGGAGAAGGGGTCTCCAGGCTGCTTTAAGAAGCTCTGGCTCTCGTGTGCTCCCTCCATGTGGTTTGGAGAAAGGGTCTCCAGGCTGCTTTAAGAGGCTCTCGCCATGCGGTTTTGAGGAGAGGAGATCCATGCGGTTTGCAGGAAGAAGGCAGTTTGCAAGGAGGCTGAGAATCCAAGAGGTTCTGCATTGAGAGCTGGAGGGCACCACAGCACAGAAAGGACCTCCCCAATCAGAATTGAATGATTGGCAGCTACTGGTAAAGCTGAACTGTGTTTGGAAAGTAGGGAAACGGTTTCTCTAACTTTTCTAAAGCTAGCCTGGTTTGGTAGGGGGGAGGCAAGAATATGTGTTTATGGGTGTTTGAAAGAACATAAGACTTAACAACAGACATCCGCAAATAACTAAATCTATATAACTGTTAAATAAACAATTCTTTTTCTTTTCACTAAACTCTGGTATTGAGAGTTACAATTTTGGCGGCGGGCAATCGGGCCCCTAACTAAAGAGCCCGTGGGTTTGTTTTCAATTGGAGCAGCCCAGGGATTCTGTAACAATCCCATTAGGTAATGAAGAATTGTAAAGACAACCTTCATGCCAAAGCTGATTGTTTACCATTTCATAGGACTAATGGTGATAAGTAGAATGATGTCAGAGGCAGTGTGGGCTATTCCAGCAACAGAGCAGGAGCCTTTTAAACATAAATTTATGCTTATGCTTTCATTTTATCCTTCACTGAATTATCTTACTCTAAAATCTAGACTTTCTTAATGAAGTTTCATCAAGTTTTGCATATCATGTTATATATTGCCCCACCAAACTGAGCTTCAGTTACAGTGCTGACCAAAACTTCAAAGGATGTTCACCTGCTAAATTCTGGCTATTTGTTTCCATCAAGTTAGATTATATGAGACCATATTTCTTACACATGATATATCAATACACTGTGTTTTATTGAATCCAAATACCACTTATTATAAGACCCATATTTTTTTGTATCATTGAGAAATACAAAGCTTGCCAATTAAACTATGGCAATGCTTTTGAACCACTTAAAATTTTTACTTAAAACTATTAAAAGAAGTTTTTTTAGAACAGGGGTGGACAAACTGTGACCCTGAACCAAAGCTGGTCTGCGCCTACTCTTACACCTAAAGTTTGACTGGAACACAGCCTAGGGCTCATTTGTTTACTTATCATCTGTGGCTGCTTTTGCACAACAATGGCAGAGATGAGTAGGTGGGACAAAGACAGTATGGTCTAAAAATCCAAAAATAATTATGATCCAACCTACCTCTGTTCTAGCTTCATTTAGACACATTTTAAAATCATATTTTTTTATTTACATACGAGATTGAAGTAAATGAAATAAATTGCTTGTTTCTTTACAAATATGCAAAATTTCACGTATTTGTGGCCATTTCTCTAACAAATATTTGCTTCACTAAATTCAATTTTTTGCCCTGCTAATTTGTGTCTGCACCCTGTTCCTTTCACTACCAAATCAAGCTGAGATCCATTGGCAGCCTTCTCTGTAGGATCACTCATGGGGTCATAGTCACTGGACAGTTCCAATACGGCCTCACTCTCACATCTGTCAGGTGGTGCTGGCTCTCTGCCAGGGGTACCTCTGTTCTCATCCTTCAGGCTTTAATGAGCTCATTCACCAATACAGCTGTCTCAATAATGGTGCACATTTGACTGAGAAGGCAGAAAGGGGTGAATTCTTTACTTCTGCAAGCTTCAAGCAGATGTGGTACATTTACACAATGGAATATTACACGGCTGTACAAAGGAAGGAAATCTTACCCTTTGTGACAACATGGATGGTCCTGGAGATTACTATGCTAAGTGAAATAAGCCAGTCAGAGAAAGACAAATGATCTCATTTATATGTGGAATTAACAAAATAAACTGACAAACAAAATAGGAACAGAGGCATGGACACATGGGACAGATTGACAGATTTCAGAGGGGAGGGCAGTGGGGGGACTGGAAAAGAACATACATGCATATATACATAGACCATGCACACAGACAACAATGTGGTCAAGGCAGGGATTTTAAGTGGATTTTATTAAACTTGTATTGGGAAGCAACTAAAGGATTTTAAGGAGGGACCTCCCAACATCTGTTTTATGTCTTTAGAATATCATCTGGGCCCTGACTGGAGTGGCTCAGTTGGTGGGACCCATGGACATAGACAAAAATGTGGTGAAAGCTGGGAATGGAGCGGGGCAAAGGGGGGGAAATGAGGGACATCTGTAATAGTGTCAACAATTAAAAAACGGATACTGGTGGAATAAATACATTTCAAAAGTTCCAAGCAGTTCCACCTAACGTTTAACAGGCATCTCAATTCTAAAATATTCATAACTGACCCTGACTGGAGTAGCTTAGTGGATTGAATGCTGGCCTGTGCTCCAGGGTCACTGGTTCAATTCCCAGTCAAGGACACATGCCTGGTTGTGGCCAGGTCCCCAGTTGGGGGAGTTTGAGCGGCAACTGGTTGATGTATGATCCATGTATCTCTCGCACATTGATGTGTCTCTCCCTCTATTTCTTCCTCTGTTCCTCTCTCTCTAAAAGTAAATAAATATTTAAAAATATAACTGAAGTTTTGAAAATGACTACCCTACCCTACCCTACTATTCTCCCATTTTTTTCATTTTAATAAATAGAACCACTTGCCATGTAATCACTCAAGCCAAATCTGAGGGGTAGCTCTCAACTCCTCCCATCTCCCTCACTACTATTTCATCTCCAGAAAGTACCTCAGATTCCTCCATCTCTCTCCAAATATATTGCTACTACCCCAGGATAAACTTCTAGTCTCTCTTACAGGGCAGCTGCAAATTTCCTGACGGTGCTCCCCACTTCTGCTCCTATCTCCTTCCAAGCTGTGCTCCATAAAGCAGCCCAAATAATATACATTTTTTAAAAAGATTTTATTTATTTTTAGAAAGAAGGAAAGGGAGGGAAAAAAGAGAGGGAGGAAAACATTGATTGATTGCCTCTCATATACCCCCCAACTGGGGACTGAAACTGCAACCCAGGCACGTGCCCTGACTGGGAATTGAACCGGAGGCCTTTCGCCCTGCGGGACGATGCCCAACCAACTAAGCCACACAGGTCATGACCCAGGTAATACTCTAAAGACATAAAACAGACCTCATGAGGCTCCTCCTTAAAAATCCTTCAGTTGCTTCCCAATACAATTTTAATAAAATGCAAATTCCTTATGGTAACTTAAAATACCTTCCTGACCTTACTCATGGCTAACATGGTAACCCATGCATTCTCAATAGGGGAGAATATCACCCCCAAAGAGGTAAAATTTGTTCTTCAGAATAGAAGAGGGGAATAAAAAACCTTACTCTTTTCAATGTATAAATCATAGACATAAAGTATATAGAGTATTTATGGAATTAAAATTTTGTGGGGGAGATGATTTGGAAAAAAAATGTCTAAGAGGGCTCCTGAAGGGGGCTATAATAAAAAATGTTGAGAAAACACTGCTGTAATTTCATGTCAGGCCTCTAGCCCATAGCTACCAGACCAGTGTTATACAATAATAAATCTGTATGCAGTGATAGAAATGTTCTGTAATCTGTACTGCTTAATACAATAACCCCTGAACACTTGAAATGTGGCTACTGAAACAGAGTAACTGAATTTTTAATTTTCAGTAACAAGGAACAGACTGACAGTTACCAGGAGGCAGGGAGGAGGAGAAAAGGGGGAAAAGAAGGGGAAGGGTCTAGTCAAGGAACTAGTATAAATGACCCATGGACATGGACAATGGGGTGGGGATTGACTGTGGGAAAAGGAGTGGGTGGGGTGAGGGAGAGCAATGGGGAAAAAGTGGGACAACTGTAATAGAAAAACAATAAATAAATAAATTTAAATTTCAATAGCCACATGGGGCTGCTGCATTAGCACTGTTCTAGATGCAATATCCTTTTGATTCAAGGATACCAAGTTTTTGCATAGGCTAGCTATATCTGTTAGGATGCTTTGCTACAATAACAAAATTTCAGAGTAGATTAAAGATTAAGAAAATATATTATTGTACATAATAAGTCCAGATGTAGAGAGATCCCAGGGTTGGCTAATTAAAAGGCTCAATGCCACTGTCATGGATCCAGGTTCTTTGCATCTTCCTTCACTGTCATTCCCAGTGGATCAGCAGTGCATCAACACTGCCTCAGGCTGTTCCCCTAATGGTCACAGTATGGCTGCCACAGTGCCAGGTATCACATCTAAACCCAGTGTTCAGAGAAAGAGAAGGCAGCTGTCTTTTGTTTCTCCATTTCAAAGTGAGAAAAACTCCTCACATCTCATTAGTCAGAATTTTGTCGTGTCTCTATATAAATGAATCACTAGCAAGAGAAATGGGACCCCTACACAAGGCTCAGATCATATAAGAGCCATTTCCTGGGGTCAGACATGGTGCTGATCCCTAAAACACATGGCTTTAGGAGCTGACTGGATACCTAAACAGGTGAAGGCTCTTCAGGAAAGTGGGAACCTGTACACCCTGTGTTGGGGTGAAGATCATGAAACAAGAACCTCACCCTCTTTACTATGTACAGCTAAACTGAACCAGCTGGGAATGTCCCAATGCCAGTGGTTCTCAAAGTGTTCTATCTGCACCAGCAGCATCAGCATTACCTAGGAACTTTTCAGAATTAAAAGTCTTCAGGTTGTACCCAGACCTACTGAGTCAAACTCTGGGGGTAGTACCCAGGAAAATGTGCTTTAACATGCCTTCCAGGAAATTCTGATGAGAACCACTGCCCTATACCAGTGATTCTCAATCAGAGGCAATTTCGTCTTGAAGAGACATTTGGCAATGTCTAGAGATATTTTGGTTGTCACAACTGGAGTGTGGAGTGCTACTGGCACATAGTGGTAGATGTCAGGACAATGCATAGACAGCCCCCACAATAAAGAAGTGTCTGGCCCAAAATTTCAGTAGTGCCAAGGTTGAGAAACCCTGTCCTGTGCTATGACGCACAGTAAACTCCTTTAGAGGGACTGTAGCCACCTGGCTCTTGATATTGGATTTGGCTCTTGGAACCAAGTCCGGGACAAGGCTTAGCATGTCTTAACCACTCTCAGAGCAGGAGTCTGATCAACTTTAAGCAACAAGTCTTCAGGCCTTCAAGTCACCCAGATCAGTCCCAGAGCTCTTAAGTATCAATTTCTGACAAAGCAATGAAAAGGACTGTGTTTATCTTCAGGACAAAAAAAAAAAAAAAAAGACCATATTTTATAATGGGCACAGTCAATACATGCACTGATGTTTCAGAACTGGCTTTTATGGGGGCCCAATTACTTTCTTAGAAGGCTGACAGGCAAACTTTTTCCATCCTTAGGAATTTTTCTAATGAAATAAGCAAGTCCCCACTGTTTTCTGCTGTCCAGTTCTTCCACAAGACAGCCTTTGGTCAGGAAGTGGAGGTCAAACACCAAGTTCTAACCTGCATTTCCTATACAAAACGCAGGCAGGAAACCTTGCATCTCTGTGGGTGGGGTCTCTCCACGGGAGCTTAACATCAGAGGAAAGTAGCATATCACATCCGAGTAGCTAAGGCCACAATCACTTCAGGTCAGGCCCATCTCATATTAAATCTATTTTTAAATGTCTTACAGGGCAGCTTGTTTCACTCTGACTCCCTCTGGCACTTATGTAAGATAACACACTTCTGGAAATGGGTGTGCTGGTAAAGTTTATTTACATTATGTTCTATCATTTCACTCATATTTAAGTTCTGGATATTTGTGTTTACAAACAGAACTCAGTATATTCCTGGGAGAATTCTTTTGAAAAACAAAAACAAAACAGGATACAGTTAATATGATAACTGAGTAGCTTAATGAACATCTGGCTTCTGTGAGGTCTCATCAGGGATTTTAGAGTGAACTGTATCCAGGGGCTGCCAATGGCAATTCATGAGAGAGTCGTAGAGTTCTTCACTTTTCACCATAAACTCTTTGTTTAATTCCTCAATATTCAAATGAAGATCTGGATCTGTAGAAGCCAATAATGCATATGGAAAAAATAGAATTTGATAGGACATATATTAGAAATGGCTTACAGTTAAAAAAAAAAAGCATTAGCAGGAAATATTGCAGACAACTAATGTTAAAATGTGTTTCCTTTCAATAAGAATTGAAAACAGAAATTGAACCTAAAAAAGAAGTAGTACTACCAGAATCAAGGAGCATCTGGATGGTGAATCAGGAGAAAATGGATGGAACCAGTAGATACGATTTGGAGATGGAGTCAATTTGGGGTAAAGGAGGAAGTGGGGGCCGGGGGGCTGTCAAAGATGACACCTGAGTTTCTAGCATGAGCACTTGGGTGGATATCATGCCAAACAGTGAGCCAGGACCAAGAACCTGACAGAGTTTTGAAAAAATAACCATACTGCTTTATCTGCTTAGTTAACAGATTGATCTATGAGTAAATTATATATAGCAACTAATTTAGAAAAAGAGAGAAACCTGGCCTCCCTTCTTTGAAATCTGAAACCCTGTGACGAGAAAGTAGTCATGTTATGAAAGCATCAGACTTGATATTCAAATTAATAGGTTTCCAAGATCACTTGACTTCTTAAATGTGTTCTATTTTTTTTCTCCTTGTATTGAATGTAACTGAAGAACTCTTGTTTTCCTGTACAAGTTTTGCAAGCCTTAGCTCATTTGGGGCCATAATATGCTTCCTAATACTCACATGTGTTCATATTATTTATTTGTATTTATTTTTATGCCTGTTATAAAGTTTGTGCTCTGCTCCCCCCTCCTAAATTCATATGTTGAAACTCTAACTTTCAATTTGATGATAT
This sequence comes from Furipterus horrens, assembly GCF_987537825.1. Lineage (NCBI taxonomy): Eukaryota > Metazoa > Chordata > Mammalia > Chiroptera > Furipteridae > Furipterus > Furipterus horrens. The sequence goes on from NW_028327173.1 coordinate 94,022,458, forward strand.
TTAGAAATGTGGTTCTTTGGGAGATAATTAAGGTGAGAGGAAATCATGAGGGTAGAGCCCTAGCTCCATGGGATTGGTGCCCTTATAAAAAGGACACCAAAGGTTGAGATCTTTCTTCCCCAACTACATGAGGATATGAAAAGTTGGCCATCTGTAAGCCAGGAAGAGAGCCCTCATCAGAAAGCAAATCAGTTGGCACTTAATCTTGGAATTTCCACTGTCCAGAACGACAAGAAATTAATTTCTGTTGTTCAAGCTGCCTAGTGTGTGGTATTTTGTTATAGCAGCCTGAACTTACTAATACCATGTCCTTTGGTACTTATCATTTTAGAACCAAGATCATAAAATAGCTTCTGCCCATCATATGTTTCATGAGCTACTTCTTATTTTTCTTCACTAGAGTAATTTGTAACTGTGTTGTCTGATTCATGCTTTTTAGAGCCTCCCATCCCTTTTGAACTATCTTTTCTTTGAAAGATAGGGGTCATAAAATTAGATCTTTCTAGTTTTCCCTTGAACTTTCTGAAAAATTTGTTCCTAAATTCACGCCCCGGAGTCCTTTCTTTCATTGTTATGGGAAGTTGTTTGCTAAAAAGCTCCTGGCTCTGACCACAGGCTTATGAGCATCTTTCTTCTGTATCCTGTGGCCTAGGAAACAAACATCAGCTAGGAACCACAGATTAATGATCTAGGCCCTTCCAGTGATGTTGTCCATTGGATAATAGTGGCCTATAAAAGACAGACTAATTAAATCCTTCCTAAACCTGTGGGCTCTCCTGACCCATGCTGTCGAATACAGTGGTCATTGCCACATGTGGCTATTGAGAACCTGAAGTGTGGCTAATCCTAGTTGAGATGTGGTATAAATATACATTATATTTTGAAAACTTAATATTAAAGTTTTTGTAATCTCATTAAATTTTTATATTGATTACACGTTGATATAATATTTTGAATATCTTAGATTAAGTTTAAAATATTTAAATTAATTTTGCCTGTCTCTTTTTGTTTTTTGAATTTGGCTATTAGAAAATTTAACACCACCTATATGGGTGGATTTGTGTTTCACATTACATTTCTACTGGACAGAGCTGCCCAGATAAATGAATAGCTAACACTGGAGTGGTTATTCTGTGCCAGACCCTGTTAAAACACTTTGAAAATCACTTTAGAGCTATTGTCCCCACACTTTGTATGAGGTAGATTTTAAATCCCATTTGACATATGGGGATGCCAGTGAATTGGAGGTTTATTTGACTGGAATCACAGAGCTCAAAAAACGGATATCCACCCTGGCAGTGTGGATCCAGACAACACAATCTCATGGTATGCCTTCCTCTCATTTTTACAGACCATCTAAAGGACTAGTAAAAGTGGGCAGGACAGACTCACATGTTCACCATAATGAAATACCCCTGACAGCTGGAATAAGCGCCCATTATTCACATTTCAGTCAAAGTACTAAAAACTAGAACTGCTCCATAGCATTTGAAGAGTTCTTTTAAACATCAATTTCATTCTATTTAAACATTGAACACCAACTAACCTGCAGACTTTGTATTGGTTACTGGGACTACAAAGATGGATGCTCCCAGCTTGGATAAAATCACAAAGGCAGTGAGTGGGTGGGTTTGTCTTATGGGAGTGGGGTCAGGGTAGGGAAAGAAGCCAGATGGACCTGATAAGACAGACATTTCATAAGAAACGGGCAAAAGTGTTCTCTGCATTTCTCTTTTGTTTCTCTTTCCCATAAATTAAAATAAATAAAAGAAGTAAAATGTTTTCTTCTTTTCCTCGAATAAGACACAGTCAGAAACAGGGCTGTTCTCTGGGCAGATACACTTTGGTGTTTTCAAAACAGATCAAGAACTACATGAAGAAACACCTGACACTACAGAGGGGACCTGTTGAGTCCTCCAGGAACCAATGCTCCCGAGGGGAGCTAGGAGGCCAGGGCCACAGTGATTGCCTCATGCCCTTCTCCTTCACAAATCTCTCAGTTAAGTGAACAAGGAACCTGGAAACTGGTTTAGTTTTGTTATAACTACTGTAACACAAGGTTATGTTACCTTCTAGTAGGTCTTCATCTTGGCTTTCCATGAGAGTTGTGGTTTTCTAAAATGAAAATCAGTATTTTAAGAAAAATTAATTGTACTTAAACGTTTACTATCACACATACTTTCTTAGAAAAATATAGCTCTCAAAAATAATATCTAAAACACTAAAGTCCCTTTAGATCAAACTTATTTTTGAACTTGAATTAGAAGAATCTTTAAATTATATAATTTTATAATTATGAAATGAGTGAACTGAGTCAACAGAAGAAAACTCACAAAGGAACAGGAAGCCCGACAAAGACCTCTGGGCTCTCTGAAGCTTCTGAGAACTAACTGGCATCCTAGAACCTTGGGTAGGAACCAGACCCCAGGGACCCTGAATCCTGACTCCATAGTCCATGTACTAGATGACAAACTCTCTAGAGTTCTGCCCTTCCTTCCAGATGACAATCTGCCAAGTCTCCAGGAGCACAACCTCCTCATTGCCTTTTAATCACACCCCCAACTCTATGGCTCAGCTAAGGACCAGAAGAATAGGTTCTTAAGGAAATGCAGAGGCTACAGGAAAGCAAACCAATTAATCATCCTCTGACATAATGAGAACTAAATTCCAGAAGCACTGCCAAAATAAATCTTCGCTGGTTAATCCAGACTCTGTTGGCTCTACTGGAGTGTAAGTTTTTATAACTTCTCTTTATAGGCACCTGTTGGAAACCTGTCTTTGTTAAGGTTGTACAGCTGTTTCAAGGACCTACCCCATCCAGGAAGGGCTGAGTTAGCTCGTGGCACTAATGACTTTAATTAAGCTTCCCCTGCTAAGAATGAGATTATACTGAAAGCCAAAACTCCACTATCTCTCCTCTTCAATCTATCTAAAAGTGTGCCCCACTTTCACTCTGAAATAGGTCCTGATTTGGAAAATAAATTATATGGTTACCATACATTTAATCAACCATTGATGTATTTTTTTCTATTTTGAAATGGCTAAGAAACCAGAGTCTGTGCTTAAATGGGGCCTTTCTTTTAATACAATGTTCAATTAACCTCACATTTCCTCCTTTTCAATGTGTGATCTGGTAAATGTGGATCCTAAATTACGAGGGTGTGTGGAGGAACAGAACCCGTCTGAAGACAGAGCATTCTCTCTAGTCTGAGGTTCACCTGGGCAGTGTATGCTGCCGGTTGTCCTTAAAGAAGGGGACAGCTGTAAGTGACTTTTCTTTCAAGTTGTGCTGATGAACCCCCAAAGACCTGAAAAGCATTTTGAAGATACCACTTCCTAACCTTAAGGAAGACATAATGTCAAAATGGAGAGGCTAAACCCTTAACTTGGGGAGAGAAGGGCTAGGGACATAGGTGTGTTCCAGTGGGGGAAGTGGGCAATAAAACCATAGCATCTCAGACAGGGTGCACTTTATTAGGGAAGACTCAAGGGAGGGTGTGTTGGTGAAAAGACCCAATGAAGAGCCTTACCATCTCAAATTTGGCCATCTCCAAACCCGGGAATTCCTACCGAGAGAGGAGGCAGGTGGCACAAGTTAGTAACCACAGGCACCCAAGAGAATATATTTATAATTCTCGAATGAAAACTGCTTGTTATAGTAATAATCTGACTAGAGAGTGAAATATTTAAAATAAATGTGTCAACAAAAATGGAGAGAAGAAAGGAGGGAAGGGGTGACAGGAAGAGAAAAAGGGTGTTCATTTCTTATTTTTTCACAAATGGAGTGAGAAAGAAGTACTTTCATTTCTGGAGTTGTTAATACACTCAAAGCTATACTTCCCTATTTAAAGATATAAAGGTAACTACTAGAAGTCAGAGAGACTACTTCCCCTCCCCCAAAAAGGGGGTAAAAGGAAAAAAAAAATTGTCCTAAAACCTCAGGCAATGTAGCAAAAGATTTTTTTTTTTAAGTTGTAACAAGCTTCTGCTAAAAGGGTAAATCCCAAATTGGGTTTAAAAAAAAAAAAAGCTGAGAAGTCCAACAATATATTTTCTTTGAGAGGCACACCTGAAACAGACTTGAAAAACGGAAAATTATGGAGGGGGTAAGATGGCCGCAGAGTAGGGACAGTGTTCTCAGCTCGCTCCTGTTAAGGAGAGAATCCAGGAACAAATGCGGAGAGGAGTGACTCAGTGAGTGTGGATATCTGATAACGTGAACGGGGAGGAGATCGTGGGAGCAGCGTGGAGGGGGGTGGAGGGGTTTATCACAAACTGCAGGCTGAGTCATTCCAAGACTCTGTGCGTTTGCAGTACCAAGCCGGAGAGCTCACTAGCCAGGAGTGAATTCTTGTAGGGAGTTAGGGAGAGGATTTGGCAGAAAAAGCCAGAGGAGGGAGAGAACAGTGAACAATCAGGACTGGGAGAAACTGTGTGATCTGAGTCTAGAGGGAAACATCCTCAGCTGCAACCTCCGACCGAAAGCTCGGCACTCCAGGTGAGCCCAGCACTAGCGCTAGGGCCCTACAGAACAAAGGAGCAGTTTTGGGGCAAGGAGAACGGCAGCACAGAAAAGCTGCTGCAGAACTCCGGACCGGGGGAGAACTGCGTTCTTGAAACCAGTGTTTGCTCTTTAGTCGCGCTAGAATCCCACAGAACAAAAGGCCGGTCTGGGGCTAGGAGGGAAATATGACGCGCAGGATGTGTAAGTAGGGAAGAGAGCAGAGACGGAGGTTCTGGAGGGGAGACGGTTTTAGGGCAGGGAGAAGGGGCCGCAGGGAAGGGCTGCTGTGGAGCTCCAGACTGGCAGAGAGCCCCGGGGTAGGAGAGCGCTGCGCTGACCGACCACACTAGAATCCTGCAGAACAAAGGGACGGTGCTGTGGCAGGAAGAAAGATAGAGTGCGCAGGCCGATAGACAGGGAAGCCAGGGGAAGCGGTAGCTCGGAATAGAGAAAGTTTTGGGGCAAGGAGAAGAGCACATGCAGGAAAGCCACTGCAAAGCTCCAGACTAGGGGAGAGGCCCTGGGCAGGAAAGGGCCACTGGGCCCGGCACTTTGACCGACTGTGCCAGAGTCCTGCAGAACAAAGGGACGGTCTTGAGACAGGGAGAGAGATAGGGTGTACAGGCATATAGACAGGGAAGAGAGCAGAAGCTGTAGCCTGGGAATAGAGACAGGTGGGGCAGGGATTGCTGGCAGGCACAGGCTGGACCAACAGTGGGAAGGAGTAGCTGGACAAGCCTGAGGAGGGCTGAGGCTGCCTCAGGAGGGGACAACTAAACGCAGCTCACAGCAGAGCGGTGGTAGGCCCACGAAAAAAAAGACTAGCAATCCCAGAATCAAGCAGAACTCTCCCACAGCCAGCCAACCAACCAGAAAAGATTTGAAACTCATGGAATTTTGAGTAGGAGCGGACTCAGGAAGGAAGCAAGGAAAAACCAAAAAACAAACAAACCAAAAATACTCAGAGACTGTGCATAAAAGTTGAATTGAGTTAAAATCTTCATTCTTTTATCTCTCACTCTCTAACTACCCCTACCGTCAGTCCCTTCTTATTCTCTCCTTTTCTCCCCTCCTCTTCCCTCCCTTCTCTCCCCTTAGCATTCTCCCCTGCATCCTATTCTCAGTTAATTTTATAATTTTAAGTTCTCTCCCTTTCTCACCCTCTCCTTTCTCTGTGCTACGCACCTTCAACTTTATTAAATTTCTTTCTTTATTTTGTCCCCCTTCAGTCTACATTCGTTTTTCTTTCATCTCTTGTCCTTATTTTCCTTCTCTCCCTATACATATTCTCTCTCTCTCCCTATTCCACTTTATATTCTAATCTCTTAATATTCAAATTATAATTCTAATCTATCCCCCTCTCCCTTTACTCTCCCATTCTTACCCCTTCTCTTTTCCTACCCCATCCCCTCACTTCTTTCCCTACCTCTTGTATTTCTCTCCTTCATCCTATCTTTTGTCAACTCTTCAATTTCAATCCTCCCCTCCCTAATATCTCCTCTTCCTCCTGATTTCCTTCCCTCCTCTGAGCTCTTTTCCTCCCAAATCCTCTTGCTTTCCTATCTCCTATTCCTCTCTCTCTCTATTCACCCTTTCTCTCTATCTTGCAACTTTATATCATGTTTTAATCTCCTAATCTTTTTTATAATATATAATTTAAAAAAGAATTTTAATTCAGTCCCCTCTCTTCTACCTCCCCTTCTTCTTTCGTTCTCTCTCCTACCCTTCTCTTCTCTACTTTCTCTCTCTCTTTCCTCTCTCCCTTCCTGTCTTGCTATTTTCTACTCTGTATTTTTATTCTTAAAAAATTCTCTCTCAATCTGTATCCTACCTTCTAACCTCCCCAGACCTCTCTTTCAATTTCTGGCTGTCTGTCTACCTGGATGTCTGTTGTGTCTACCCTACCTCCCACGCTAATCATATAGTATGTACCGATTATATAATCCTAATACTATACACTTCCACTTTCTCACTCCACACTGTAACCCTCCCCTCCTTTTCAAACATAGTGTGTTAATTGCTCTCTTACATAACCTTGATCCCAATTGCTAATATTAATACTCTATCAACTTCCAGCTCAAAAATTACCCTTCCTTCATTTAAAACAACTCCTTTCTGTTTCTCCTACGAAATAAGAGTCCCAGTATCTCCACAAGTATATTAACACGGGCTCATTTGCAGCCTATAGTGGGACTGTATTTGGGGGAGACATTGGAGGGTGTGGGTTTCTTGCCTGGGTTGTATAATTATGTTTTAGCAGCACCTTCACAAAAGATCTCAAGACAAGGTGGGCAGAGTGACTCTCAATCAACTAACCAGAGAAAAAGATCCACCAAAAAGTAGCTGAAATACAACCAGACAGATTAAAGAAATATCATCAAGGACAACGCAGACAGAGATCCAGGAGGGCGGAGGAGTAAGTGTAAGCTACACTAACCCCCTTCCAGGACCAGCCAGTGCTGACTCAGCCCCAGTACAGCAGACAGACCCTTCCCCTCCAAGTGGCGTCATACTAAGGGGAAATAAAAGCCCTACATACAGGAATTAAGTTGCCACACCCACGGTCCTTAAGACTGACGGCCAACCACAGATTGAGTATAGTAACAACTAAAGAAGAGAGACAAAGGCAGTAGATCACTGGAAGTCTCCAATAGGCTACCTAGGGCCAGTCTGGTACATGATCTGACGCTACCAGAGGCAGATCCAGAAAGAACAGATCATTCTAAGAAGCACCAACAAACAAAAGGAATCACAAAAATGGGGAGACAGAGAAACAACCCCCCATCAAAAGGAAAGGTAGAATCCCCAGAAAGAGTGCTAAATGAAAGAGAGGGGAGCAAAATATCAGATACGGAATTTAAAACATGGATTATGGAGAAGCTAAATGAGCTCAGCGGAAACTACAAAGAACTCCAGAAAAACTACAGTGAACTCCAGAAGAACTATAAGGAACTTACTGAGAATTATACCAGCATCAAAAAGGACATGGAAGCTATCAATAAGAGCCAGGAGGAAATGAAGAATACGATCTCTGAACTGAAGAACACAGTAGAAGGAATTAAAAGCAGGCTAGAGGAAGCAGAAGATTGGATCAGCGAGCTGAAGGACAACGTACACAAAAACTCCCAGACAATGCAACAAAATGAAAAAAGACTGAACAAGACTGAAGAGGTTCTAAGACAGCTGCAGGACAACATGAAATGTAATAATATCCGTATCATAGGAATTCCAGAAGGAGAAGAAGAAGAGCAAGGGATAGAAAACCTCTTTGAAAAACTAATGACAGAAAACTTCCCTCACATGAGGAGAGAAAGAGTCACGCAAGTCCAGGAAGCACAGAGGGTCCCAATGAAGATGAACCCCAACAGGCCCACCTCAAGACACATCATAATTAAAATGGCAACATTCAAAGACAAAGAGAGAATCCTAAAAGCAGCAAGAGAGAAACAACTAATAACATACAAGGGAGCTCCAATAAGGCTATCATCAGATTTCTCAGCAGAAACACTACAAGCCAGAAGGGAATGGCAAAAAATATTCCAAGCAATGAAAAACAAAGGCCTACAACCAAGAATACTCTACCCAGCAAGGCTCTCATTCAAAATGGAAGGCGAAATAAGGAGTTTCTCAGACAAAGGAAGACTAAAAGAATACATCTCCACCAAACCAGCAATGCAAGAGATGCTAAAGGGTCTGCTCTAAGAAGATAAAGAAACAGAGAGAGACACAGAAGAACACGAGTACAAAGGGGAAAAATGACAATGAATAAGTACTTATCAGTAATAACCTTAAACGTAAATGGATTAAACGCTCCAATTAAAAGACATAGGGTAGCTGAATGGATTAGAAAGAATGACCCACATATATGCTGTCTACAAGAGACACACCTTAGAACAAAAGATCTACACAGACTGAAAGTAAAGGGATGGAAAAAAGTATTTCAAGCAAATGGACATGAAAAAAAAGCCGGGGTAGCAATACTTATATCAGACAAAACAGATTTCACAGCAAAGTCCATAAAAAGAGACAAAGAAGGGCATTTCATAATACTTAAGGGGAAAATCCATCAAGAAGATAAACCCTTATAAATATATATGCACCCAACTTAGGAGCACCCAAATATAGAAGGAAAATTTTGAAAGACTCCAAGAAAGATATAGACAGCAACACACTCATCGTAGGGGACTTTAACACCCCATTGTCAACAATGGACAGATCTTCAAAGCAAAGAAACACCAAAGATATTGAGGCACTGAACAACACTTTAGATCAAATGGACTTAGTCGCTATATATAGAAGTTTTCACCCCAAAGAAGCAAAATATACATATTTCTCAAGTGCACATGGAACATTTTCAAAGATAGACCACATGGTAGGACACAAAACAAGCCTCAATAAATTCAAGAAAATTGAAATTATATCAAGCATCTTCTCAGATCACAATGGCTTAAAATTGGAAAACAACCTCAAGGAAAAAACTCAAAAACATTCAAACTCACGGAGAATGAATAACATGCTATTAAATAATGAATGGGTTAACAATGACATCAAGGAAGAAATCAAAAAGTTCCTGGAAACCAATGATAATGAACACACAACAACCCAAAACCTATGGGATACAGCGAAAGCAGTCTTAAGAGGAAAGTTCATAGCAATACAAGCCTACCTAAAAAAGCTAGGAGAATCTCTAATAAAAAATTTAACCCTACAGCTACAAGAACTAGAGGAAGAACAAGCAAAACCCAGATCAAGTAGAAGGAAGGAAATCATCAAGATCAGAGCAGGATTAAATGACATAGAGTCTAAAGTAACAATTCAAAAGATCAACAAAAGTAGGAGCTGGTTCTTTGAAAAGATAAACAAAATTGACAAGCCTTTAGCCAGGCTCATCAAGAAAAAAAAGAGAAAGGACCCAAATAAATAAAATCAGAAACGAAAGAGGAGAAATCACAACTGATACAACAGAAATACAAAGAATTATAAGAAATTATTACGAACAACTGTATGGCAAGAAATTTGACAACCTAGAGGAAATGAACAGATTCCTGGAAAACTACAGTCTTCCCAAACTGAATCAAGAAGAAGCAGAAAGTCTGAATAGACCAATAACAGCTAGTGAAATTGAAGCAGTAATCAAAAAACTCCCAGCACACAAAAGCCCAGGACCAAATGGCTTCACAAGTGAATTCTACAAAACATTTAGGAAAGAACTAACTCCTATCCTCCTCAGACTATTCCAAAAGATACAAGAAGAGGGAAGACTCCCAAACTTGTTCTATGAAGCCAGTATAACCCTAATTCCAAAACCAGGTCAAGACACAACAAAGAAAGAAAACTACAGACCTATATCGCTGATGAACATAGATGCTAAAATCCTCAACAAAATATTGGCAAACCGGATCCAGCAACACATTAGAAAGATCATACACCACGATCAAGTAGGATTCATCCCAGGGATGCAAGGATGGTTTAATATTCGCAAATCAATAAACGTGATACACCACATAAACAAAATGAAAGACAAAAACCACATGATCATATCAATAGATGCGGAAAAAGCATTTGAAAAAGTACAACACCCATTTATGTTGAAAACACTCAGCAAAATGGGAATAGAGGGGGCGTACCTCAACATAATAAAGGCCATATATGAGAAACCTGAAGCCAACATCATACTCAATGGGCAAAAACTGAGAGCATTCCCCCTGAGATCAGGAACAAGACAAGGATGTCCGCTCTCTCCACTCCTATTCAACATAGTCTTGGAAGTTCTAGCCACAGCAATCAGACAAGAAAGAGAAATAAAAGGCATCCAAATTGGAAAAGAGGAAGTAAAACTGTCATTATTTGCAGATGACATGATAGTGTACATAGAAAATCCTTTAGACTCCACAAAAAAACTACTCAACCTAATAAATGAATTTGGCAAAATAGCAGGATACAAAGTCAATATTAAGAAATCGAAGGCATTTTTATACACCAACAATAAAAACTCAGAGATAGAAACTGAAAGAAAAATCCCATTTACCATAGCAACAAGAAAAATAAAATACCTAGGAATAAACTTAACCAAAGAGGTAAAAGACCTGTACACAGAAAACTACATAACACTGAAGAAAGAAATTAAAGAAGATACAAATAAATGGAAGCATATACCATGCTCATGGATGGGAAGAATCAACATCATTAAAATGTCCATACTACCCAAAGCAATTTATAGATTCAATGCAATCCCTATTAAAATACCAGCAATGTATTTCACAGACCTAGAACAAATACTTCAAAAATTTATATGGAACCAAAAAAGAGCCCAAATAGCCACAGCAATTTTGAGGAAGAACACAGTAGGAGGAATCACAATACCTGATATCAAACTATACTACAAGGCCACGGTAATCAAAACAGTCTGGTACTGGCATAAAAACAGACATATAGATCAATGGAACAGAATAGAGAGCCCAGAAATAAGCCCAGGTTCATATGGTCAACTAATATTTGACAAAGGGGGAAAGAACATCAAATGGAGTGAAAAGAGCCTCTTCAACAAATGGTGTTGGGAGAACTGGACAGGGACATGCAAAAAAATGAAACTAGACCACCAGCTCACACCATACACCAGAATAAACTCAAAATGGATCAAAGACTTAAATGTAAGTCGTGATGCCATAAAAGTCCTAGAGGAAAAACTAGGCAGGAAAATTTCAGATATCCCACGTAGCAACATTTTCACTGATATATCTCCTAAGGCAAGGGAAATAAAGGAAAGAATAAACAAATGGGACTACATCAAACTAAAAAGTTTCTGCTCAGCTAAAGAAAACATCAGCAAGATACAAAGGAAACCAACCATATGGGAAAATATATTAGCCAATGACATCTCAGACAAGGGATTGATCTCCAAAATATATAAAGAACTCATACGACTCAACACCGAGAAGACAGACAACCCAATTAAAAAATGGGCAAAGGACCTGAACAAACACTTCTCCAAAGAAGACATACAGAGGGCCCATAGACATATGAAAGTATGCTCAACATCACTAGCCGTCAGAGAGATGCAAATAAAAACCACATTGAGATACCACCTCACACCAGTCAGAATATCCATCATCAACAAATCAACAAACAACTTGTGCTGGAGAGGATGCGGAGAAACGGGAACCCTGGTGCATTGCTGGTGGGAATGCGACTGGTGCAGCCACTATGGAAAACAGTTTGGAATTTCCTCAAAAAACTAAAAATGGAACTGCCTTTTGAACCAGCAATTCCATTGCTAGGATTATATCCAAAAAATCCTGAAACACCAATTCAAAAGAACCTATGCACTCCAATGTTCATAGCAGCACTATTTACAATAGCCAAGTGCTGGAAACAACCTAAATGCCCATCTGTAGATGAGTGGATCAAAAAACTGTGGTACATTTACACAATGGAATTCTATGTAGCAGAAAGAAAGAAGGAACTTCTACCATTTGCAACAACATGGATGGAACTAGAGAAAATTATGCTTAGTGAAATAAGCCAGGCAAGAGAAGAAAAATACCTTATGCTGTCACCTATTACAGGAAACTAATGAACAACACAAACAAATGAGCAAAATTGAACCAGAGGTATGTAAACAATAAGTAGACTAACAGTAACAAGGGGGGAGGGGGGAGCAAGAGAAGGGTGTAAGAAGGGGAAGGGTCAAGTAAAAAAAATATATATATATGAATGACCCACGGACATGGGCAACTGAGTGGAGACTAAATGTGGGGGAAGGGAGGGACAGGATGCAGGGAAGCAAGAGGGGTAAAAAATTGAGACAACTGTAATGGAAAAACAAACAAAATAATTTTTTTAGTGGGGGAAAAATGAAAATATGAAGAATGGAAATGCCAGTTCAGTGAATATTAGAACAAAGATTTTCCTTCACGTTGTATATTTTTCTCCCTATTTGATCCCTCCAGAGTTTGGCATTTTAAACAAGTAAGTAATGACATAAGTTTCTTTGCATAGAACTAATAAGACCAGTTGTTAATAGAGGTTCCTTTTTTTTTGACCAAGTTTTGACTGGAATGTCAAGCCTAAAGGAAACATACTTGGGCTCAGATTGTTACCAAAAAGCCCTGAGGAACTGGGAATGACTTTCAAAGGTAATAAAAGCCCATGAGATAAAAGGCCTGGTACCATGGTTGGTTGTGCGGTCCACAGCAATCTTTCCAGGGAAGGAACGGAGGTTGTTTTCCTGAAAGATGGCTAGAAGGGACCTTAAGGCACAATGAAAAACCAGAAAGACTTGGAAAAAAGAGGTGTGCACAGGCAAGGATGAATGCCAGATATGTGGCTCAGCTTCTGTGCCCTGAAGAACAGACTGAGGGTCACCCCAAATATTCCTTGGGTAAGTTCCAGCAAAGCAGAACTAAAGATCATAAGTGATCATTTGCTGCTCTTGTTATGTTTTTGCAAACGAACAGGATAAATTAAAAATGGACTTAATGTAGTCCCTTTAAAGACAAGGAGGGTAACCTTAGGGAGAAAAATTATTATTCAAGGAAAATCACAATGATCAGTAGTAGAGTATAAAATAGGGCAACTAACCGTCTTAAAAGTTTCTTCTCATTTAAAATATGGTTTCACTTGAAAATTAAACCATGTCTGTGATATCATCAAAGATATTCAAGTTGCAGGCAAATAGAATTTCAAGTGCCTTGCAACTGGATGTCTTCCCAATAAGACAGTCTTACAGATTTAGAGACTTGTTTGTGGGTTATGTTACATAAATTAACACGTGTTTTCTGTTTTCAAAGGACATAAGCCTATGATCGCATTACCTGAGTGATTGTCTGTACGCATAAGCCTCACTTAATCCTCTCTGCAGCGCTGCCTCCTGAGACTCAATGGTTTGGCTGAACTAAGTGGCTGGGTTGGTGAAGAATGGGGTGGTCTGTGGGCTTCACGTTAAAACTGGTCTCTCTTTTCTATCCTAATGGCTTGGACAGAAAAGGCCCAGAGGTCTGAGAGGGGGAAAACCTAAACTATTTACCACAGCCCAAACTAAGTATAATGGGCAAAAGGGTTTTGGACAGGTGAGATGTGCCTAGCACACCTTCTTACAAAGAAGCCCTTTTTCTTTTTTCTTTTTTTTTTTCCTAATATGGAACATTGAAAAATTAATCCCTGCCTTTTGTCAACTAGTAGTTATGGATTGAATGATGTCTTTTAACCCTTTTCGCCAAATCTGTTGCCCCCAGAACACAACAAGGACACCAGCCTGTTAAACCAAGCACGCCGTTGACCGGAGACAGCCAACTGACCTGGAGTCTGCACGATCCTTCCCCATGTGGGAAGGCCACCCTCCCCTCCACACCCCCACTCTTATTAGGGTTTTCTGGACCCAAGGGTAGGTAGGACGACGACCATGTCCAGCTTGAAGCAGCTAGAGGAGCTTGAGACCTTCGCCCATTGTCCTTTACAAGATTACAAAGGGTCCTAATATTTGAAAGGGGGGGGATAATTTTTACGAACCAGGGGTATGGACTTGGGGGGGATTGCTGGGGGAGGGTGGTGCTGGGTGGAGGGGAGCAAGGGGGAGAAAATTGGAACTGTTGTAACAATATAATCAATAAAAAACATTAAAAAAAATGAAAAACGGAAAATGAAAGTTTGGGGGAAAAAAGGTCAGGCAAATGAGTTTTAAAACAGCATTTAACTGTCATATCCAACTCTGGTGTAAAAGCCAAGGCCATCACACAAAGAATGTCACTGCACATTAGAAAATAAACTGCAGAGGAAAATCTGTAACATTGTGACTGCAAAGTGCTAATTTCCCTAATATGTAAATATCTTACACAGTCAAGAAAAAGGGGCACAGCAGAAGGTAGACAAAAAATATCAACTAAGTCACAGAATACAGACACCAATAAACATTTGAAATCATATTTGCCCTCAATAACAGACAAATGCCGTCCTCATTTGTCCAACTGGCTAATGAGAGAGAGAGAGAGAGAGAGAGAGAGAGAGAGAGAGAGAGAGAGGCAAGTACACATGCAAGAGCAGTGGAAAGTGTAAATCCAGGCAGGTTTTTTGGTAAGTTGTTTAAAATTTTAAATATTACATCCTTCAATCCAGATTTCCTCCTTTCAGAAATTTTTCTTGGCCAAAAACACTCATATGCTTGAAGATAAGTAAAAGGAAGTTTGATAAGAGACTAAGAACATTTAAAATGTCAGTCAGTGTGGATGAGCAACATCACAGTACATCCAAGCTTTTAAAGAAAGCTTTCCTGATGCAACCTATACACAGAAGCAAGAAGCTAACAAGTATATACTACACGGTCCATTCCTACCCAAGGCACTCCCAACTCCCCAAACAAAAAAGCCCGATCACACTGATTTAGCAAGAGTACAAGGGAAAAACCGAGAGGATAAGATCGGCTTAAACAGTGTTTTCTTCTAAGTGGGGCGGAAATGGGGAAGTGGGGGAGTGTGAAGGAGACTTTCCCTCACTCCAACACATCTTTGTGTTTTAAGAGTAAAATCTTCTGAAAGATGATAATCTAAAATTTAGTAACAAGAATTTAGGCACAAGATTGCATCAGCCTATTATTTTGTTTTTTGGAAGATAGTGAAGACTTCAGTCATTTGCAAGTCAAAATTTCTAAAGTCATCCTTGTTACTCTGGTATTAAAACAGGGAGCAAAAGCCACCGCTGAGGGAATCTGAATGGTGGGATGTGGAGGTGTGAAGATAGGAAAAAGTTGTTTCTACATTGAACACACAAACAACACAGGATTCATTTCAGAGAGTGATACCTCAGGCGGAACCAAAGTTTCAGCTGGGTGTCCCGCGGTCCTGCACGCAGAAAGGTTGTGTTCACTTCCATTCACTGCACACCCACAGCTGTAGCCAGAGAGAGGAGAACAGCTGTGCTGTTGCTCATACCAGTTGCCAAAGGGGCAGCCCTGGTGGCGCTGGAACTCCTGCTTCACTCTAATGGCAGAGGGGAGAGAGACAACAGGAATGACATCACTAACCATGGCAGCAGGACCATGCAAAACCACAGGGCTCTTTCTCCTTTCCCAGAAGTTAAGTTACGATGTCTGCTTTAACTGTTTAAGAACACCTATCTTCAGAGCAATAATTTGTAAATTGCTAACAATTATATAAGAAAAAGAACACTAATGGCCTTCATTTTCATTCGGAGTAGGATAAAACACCTCACCTTTGCCAGTACCAGTAATAATTATTTTGTTGAGCTACGTCAAAACCTGCAAAACTCTCCTGTCCAGCCATTTATCCAGAAACTTGATAAAATGAGACGAGAAATCCAGTTTTGACTCCTGAGTCAAAAGTTCCAGCTCATGGTCTAAAACCTCTAGACCTGACAAATAACTCTCACAATTGCTTCAGAGAGTGGCAATTCCTGCTTGGCAATTAACGGGTTGACTTTCAGGTTAATGGAATTAAGGCCTGGGCAGGGGCAGGACTGCATTGGAGTCACCTGGGGTAACTTCAGCAAATGATTCCTCTGACTTTGAGCTGCCAGCCCCCTCTCCCAGCTGCCAGGCCTGGGGAAGCTGGCCAGAACCCTGGGGGAGGGACAGGGAGTATGTGCTGGGCAACTGAGAAGGACGCAGAAGTCTCTATCCCGGCTATGTAAGCCAGTCACTTTTAATAATTAAAACTTTAAGACAAATACACACACACACACACACACACCACCACCACCACCACCACCCCCTCAATGCAAATACAGGAAAAAAAGATCTGTGGCTTCAGTTTTGTTTTTTTTTTTTTTTGCAAACCACAATAAGCTTTCCAAACTTCAATGCATATTTGCATTGCTTGCACATACTAAAACATAAATTCTGATGCATTACATTTGGAGTTGAGCCTTAGATTCTGCCTTTCTAGCCAGCTCTCATGCACTTGAAGTAGCAAGGCTACACAAAGTGTCAAAATTTAAGATGATAACTTCTGAGTTTAAAAACAAACAATTAGGATTTGGCCATTTCCCTGAAGTTTGTTAATAATTACTCCAGTTTTAAAGAACTATTCCACTATTCAAGTGCTTGATGTATTCTGTATGTACCTCTAATAAGTAATAATCATGATGAGTTCAAATAATTTACCCATTATTTTCTGAGCCTCTACTAGACACAAGGCAGGGTGTCTGGCACAGGTGATAAAGTAGAGCTTATTATATTCCAGTAGGTTTCCCCATGTCTTCAAGGGAGATGTCATTGATTAGCATCTGTGACACACATGGCTAGGTGCCACCCAATATTATTTCCTTTTCTTCCTTAATAACAGAACCCTGAATTAATTTGGGGACAGTAACGGGCCTCTCTAAAAGACTAGATTTCATAGCTTCCCGCTAGCAGGGAGATGGGGCCAGGTGGCCAAAATCAGACTAAGATGTAAATAAGAACTATTATAAGGGAATTGAGGAAAACTGTGTAGACAGAAGGAGCTCGCTTAGCTGGAAGGCCTTTTGTCCTCCACCATTTCCCCAAGCCTAGTGCTGAGATTACAGATATGATGGCTGGAGCCAAAATAACCCGGCACCTATCTTGCCCTATGATATAATACAGAGGAATACGTCATGCATACAAATACAGAATTGGAAATAGAGAATAAGCCTGGGTCTCAGTGAATATGGACTAACTCCCTGTACCAGAACTAGACTGGCCTACCTCCAGACTTTTTTTAAGAAATAAATGTCTTGTTTAAGCCCCTATTGTTTACGTTGTATGAAGTTAAACACAATTCTTTACTGTAACAGTTTAGACATCAAATAAAAATAGGTTAAGGATTCTGTTTTTGCAGAAACTTTAATGTTGGAGTTTTTCCCTTCTCTTATTTCTGTACATTTTTTTTTTTTTTTTTTTGTAAAAAGAAAATCAGAATTTGGGCTATAAATGGGTGAGATGAAGCTGTACTGTAGTTGGAAAGGAGTGTGGAAGTTGATCAATGATAATAAGGTGGTAAGGCAGCTGAGGGGGAGGCCAATGTAGCATGTTAAAACAACCTGGGTGGGAGGTGACCACTTGGGAGGATGGCAGGAACTGAGGCATCGAGGACCATGAACAAGGCTCCAGAGATGAAGATAAACATTCAAGGGTTTTGTAGATGGGAGTGACAAGAAAGGGTTCACAAATGTTTTCCTTTCCAAAAACCTCAAATTTCACCTGGATTAGTTCCATGAAGCAGGTGAAGCAAATTTGTATCAGGGTAGGCCACTGGCCAGTGCCCAGGGGAAGTAGCCCGCTCTCTCTCTGCTTCCCTCAGTTCTGTGTAAAGGATCAAAGTCCAACGGGCACACAAGCACATGCAACCTCTGCAGTCCTAAAATTTAAGACTTGCTATCTGTTACATTGAGAAAGGGGAATAATTGGGCAGGAATACTAGACTCATGTGACACTTCTAACAGGGTTATTTTTCTCCACTGTATCCTGCTTTTAGCCCAGTGTATCCACTTCACCACCACCTCTACCCTCGCCAACCACCAAAAGGAAAAACTAGCTGTTTTTTCTTTTTCTGTTGAAAGAACAAATAAGTAAATGCATGGCTTAAACGTAAAAAGCTTTCCATCAGTAATTTAAAAGCAAAACTAAAACCCCTGTTGTGGTCTAATATTAATGAACTCTCAACAGTGGTTGTTTCTTGGCAACCAAGAATGAGATTCAATAGCTTCTCATATCCAGTGTTTGGAAAAGGGAGCAGAAAGTATGTTCAGTCTGAATCCAATTGAACAGGTATATAATTTTGTATTGTTTTTTAGACAATGAAAAACCACTGTTCTGTTAGAGAATGTTCAAGCCCAATGAAATAGAAAAAGGGCCAACAGCACTAGGTCTACTGTTAATTACCTGTATGGTTTTAAGAGTTCCTTTCTGGACCTATTTCAGCATTTATAACTTTAGGCTCCATACTGTATTTTAACCTTAATGAGGTCCTAATCTTTTTGAAAATTTAACAAAATTTTATCAACACTCTCCTCCAAAAATGTATACACAATTGTGTATATAACTTCAGGGCATTCATGAACTCCCTAAGAGTAGAAACACCTGAACTAGATGCTAAGGACATGTGAGCTCTGTAATTGGTTCCACTAATTTGTAAAAAAAAAAAGTAAACTACTTTGAGTTATGTTTATGTTGCTTACACCATAGTTTTCATTCCAGAACCAACTATATTCTAAAAGATTGGGGCAAAAGACTTTTCCAGCCATAAGGTTCTTCTCTAAAATTTGTCCAATACTTAAGCACGTAAAAGTGTGACAATCTGAGGCAGGACACCAGGGGCATTCCAGAAGCAACAGAATATACGAAGCATTGGATTTTAAAAGTTTTATTCGAAGTTTTTTTCTTTTCTTTTTGGATGAGAGAACATTATTTTCATATTCAACAGATATGTTATGGAGTAAAATGCAAAAAGTTTTTTTTTTTTTTTATGTTTTAGATAAAACATTTCAAAGACATGTCCTGCTTACTCATGCTCTGTCCCATTCCAAGGTACACCCACTCAACCAATTCCCATTCCTCTGACCTTAGTGGTTCTTTGGAGATAATAGTTAAGAAACAGTAAATAGGAAATAACTTGAATAGTAAAATAACTTGACTTTTTGGAACACAGTAAGATAACACTAAGCATACTATAAAACAGTGAAGGGCTACGCTGGTTTCCCGGAGACTTAGAATTCCACTTCAGTGCCTGGTGAGTGTTTCCGTTTGGAGTCGCTAAACTGCGCAGAAGACAAGGCCTTCCTTGTGCTACAGTAACAACCTAGTATCCAAAGTGAAATAATTTCTCTAAGACCCAGCATCAATGAGAACAAACGTTATCAGTTACATGCAAATAACGCACCGACAATTCAGAACACCAGAGAACAGATGTTCTTGGAAACTGAAGGGTGTGCTACAGAATCAGCACTCAGTGCGGTTTGAAGAAGCGACATAAAAGCACGCATCTGCCTGTTGTCAAAGCGACCTGCTATGGCATTTATGAGGCTAATGACAGATTCCAAGGTTTATTCTGTTGGAAGTTTGTGCGACTATGTTATTTCTAAGACACCCCTTAATCTCCAAAGCTCATGAAAATCTTAAATGTCAATTGAAGCCATTTTGCTTTCATTGATGTTTTACTTTGCATCTAAGCGTGGGTAGGTGGCAAAAATGAGGTTTCCTTCTGGAACGCTCAGCAAGGATGACAGCGCCTTTCCGTCCCCGGGATATGCCGCAACGCCGGCCAAGCAGACCCCAGGGTTAGACAAGCGAGCCAGGACAGAAGGGAAGCTGTGCAGGGCGGGACGGCCTGGCCGGAGCACGCGAAGGCGGGACGCGAACGAACTTTCCGGTAACCGCAAACCCCAAATCCCGCCCTCACGGCCCTGCTAAGAGACAATGTGAGAGAAATAGGTTCATCCCACTGCTTGCTGCACAAAAAAGAAACCGAACTCTTACACCGCGAGTCACCAGCCACAACAGAGTAGGCTCCGCACAAAATAACCACATCAAGGCCGGAGGGGTACCCCAGCCCCCACCCTGCCCCTTCCTTGGACGTCACGGAAATGAGGGGCTTCCGCCGAGGAAGTCCCGCCCATTTCCCCTCAGACGCGCCCGGTTCAAGGCGTCCAAAAATATGCCTGCTTACCCTAGCTTTTCTCATAGTAATGAGAACCCCCCTATGTGGCGTCTTTCCTTATTCTCTGCTTGAAAAATCTTCGTGATTTTCAAGCGCTGAAACCGTTTCCGTGGATGCAGGCGCCTAAAGGGCAGTCCTGTGGCCATGACGCCTATTTGAGCGCCGAAGGAAGAAGGCCCCTCTTCCTCTTGCATCCGTGTTAGTCTCCGCCCCATATACTGAGCGGGGCAGGCTGGAGAGGCACGTGTCCTTCTGAATGGAGCTGGTAGCTGGTTGCTACGAGCAGGTCGTGTTTGGGTTCGCTGTACATCCGGAGCACAAGACAGGCGGCGACCGCGAGGTAAGAACCAACGCGCCGAGGGACTGCCGCAGCTGTGGGCGAGGGAAGGTCTGCTCTGCTTCCTCCACGGCCGGGACACACGAAACCAGAGGTGGACACGCCTGATTTCTTAGGGGTTCATTGACGACTCAGACTCAGGAAGGTTAAGTATAGCTTAGCTTTTTAAAACATGAAGCAGGCATTTCCTGAGGCGAGGTAATGCTTGTGTGATAAAGTAGACATTTTCTACCACAGTGCACAAAGAAAGATGGTATTTCCGCGAACGGGCAAATAAGTGGTAGATCATGTATTCAGGGGTCGCTCCCATCAATGGACAGTTTAAATGTTCACTGTCTCAGCGAATTTCCGTCCTAGAGTTTTACAGAATGTTAGCGATGGGTCAGGATGGCACTGATTCATCATTGGATCCTTGCTGTGGTGCGGGCCCTACTCGCAGTGAAGGAGACGAGGAGCCGAGGGGACGGATACTGCGCCGGGTGTCTTCCCGGCTAAGGGGCGAGGACTGGAAGACAGGCGCGTGGAGAGAAATTACAACGAAATAGAAGTATTTTATGAGACGTGTGAATAAAAAAGTTAATTGCCAGTAGTCAAACAGGATATATCAGGACAAGAAATAAGATCTTTTAGTCCAGCACTATTTTTTCACCTAAGCAATCCTCTCTTAGAAACCTATTTCATTGAATGTTTCCTAATGGAGAAATTGAATTAATCAGAAAATTAGTAGTTATGTTTTGATTAATTGCTTTTGTTTATTTCCTGTTTATTAATCTGCCTTTTGTCGAAAGGTGACATGTTTTGAATATTTAAAGATGATGCAACTGATTGTGTTTTCTGTGTAGTAATGCTGCTTACCATGTTCCAGATACATGGAGCCTCACAGCCGTCCTCTGGGGCAGATACAGTTATACTCGTGTTACAGACGAGGCACCGGACATTGAGATAGGTTAAGTGACCTGCTCAAGGCCACAAGAGCTAATAATTTGGCAGACCTGGGACTCAAATCTCCTGGTGTCTCTGACACTCGGAAGCTCTTAACCATTACTCAATGCTACTTCTACACCTAGACAGACAATAGTTCAGATAACCAACATACCTCTGTAATATGGACAATGGTTATTTTTTTATTTATGGCCATATTATAGCCCTCCTGGGAATGTTGTGTCTTTACTCAAAAGAGGTTATCTGTGTTTTTATTGACAGAAGGACTATCTCTTGCTGTAGTTATTTAAGAATTAAATTGCAATAACACATTATGAGTGTGTTCAAAGAAATCTGGTGGTTTTTTTCCCCTTTGGTTTATTTGTTTTACTAATACTTCTTGATGCATCTCCTTC
The DNA here is from genome assembly GCF_987537825.1 of Furipterus horrens. Classification (NCBI taxonomy): domain Eukaryota; kingdom Metazoa; phylum Chordata; class Mammalia; order Chiroptera; family Furipteridae; genus Furipterus; species Furipterus horrens. The sequence continues at coordinate 94,044,262 of NW_028327173.1, forward strand.
CAGTTGAGAGGTATATGTGCATGTATTCTTTGCACTCAACCCATCACACTTACCCAATCCAAGAGTTACATGTCAGTGAGTATAGAGTCCCTGAAAATTCATCATTGGTCAGTATCTAGGGCTTATATTGGTGCTAATGGAAACGTACTATTAATTCTATTTATTTTTCTTTATAAAACTTGTCATTATAGTTATCTGTGACATTATATTAATTTGTCTCTCCTGCAGGAATGGCAACTCCATTAGAGAAAGAACTTTGGTTTCTTGTGTTATATCAGCTGTATAAAATGATGCCAGACACATTCTAGTCACTTAGTTTTTGATTGAATAAATTCAAATAAAAATCGAACATTTGAATGAATGAACAGTTTAGGAGCTTCACATGTAAGTGAATGTAATAAGGAGTTAAGGATTTGGATGGGAACTTAAAGTCCCTGTAGTTGACTCTAAATGATTGTTTTGGAATCATGATACTCAACATCACAGTCCCATTTTCTTGCTTTACCTTCCTTATTCGATTATCGGCTTCTTTGTTTTAATATGCATGTCACTGGATCATTTTTTCTCCGTTTGTAAGATCCATTGGTAGTTTTCGTGGATCATGGAACTACTTACCTGTTTCTGTGACATGATTGTGACATTGTATGTTTTACTCTTCCGCAGAAATGGACTCCTCTGGCGGACTTCACTCACCATGCCCACACGGCCTCCTTGTCTGCAGTGGCTGTAAATAGTCGTTTTGTGGTCACTGGGAGCAAAGATGAAACAATTCACATTTATGATATGAAAAAGAAGATAGACCATGGAGCTCTAGTGCATCACAATGGTAAGAAATGCTATCCTTTTAGATAATGTCGAGATAGTATTGCTTTACAATGTGACTTCATTTGAACAATTCATTAAGTAGATTCTTTGCTAAGAAATACAGAAATGAAAAAAAAAGTAGTTCTCTGTCCTTAAGGTGTTTACAGTCTGTATTAGAAAGAAAGGGAAGCACTTAACAGTTTTGGAGGAAAAGGGAGGAAATGAATTTTCACTGAAAACTTTCTTAAAATGACATCTGAATTACCTTTAAGAGAAATACCAGCTGTTAGCCAAGTGAAGTTTGCAAAGAGGGAGATGGCGTTTCAGGAAGAGCAGGCAGCATGAGGAGCACAAGTAGCAGCATCATATTAACAGCTCTCTTTACTGAAGGATTATCAAGTACTAGCAGTCCCCAAAAGGTATATTTGTATTTTTAGTTTATAGAAGACAAACCTTATTTCAAAGATGTTACATGACTTGCCTGAGGTCACAAGACAGTGAAACAAGAACTTGAACCTAGGTCTAGAGCCCATGTTTTTAAGCACTTGTGTGCATGGGGAACTGTAAGCAGGTCAGTGTTACGAGAAGGTTAAAATGAAGGTTGGGGTGGCTGGACAAGTAGATGGGGCCAGATCCTGGTGGCCCTGGAGAGGAGGAAGTTAGGGGTCGAATGGGAGGGAGAAAGTGACCCAGGTTTCGGGAAAGTGCTGGCAGTTAGAATGCAAAAGCGATGCTAAGAACAAGCAAAAGGACTGATGAGAGCTGCCCAGTTGAATTGGGAGGCAATGGGTTTGGTTACATCAGTTTGCAGTAAGCTATAGACATTTCTGTAGAGCAAGGAAAGTTATTTGGTTTGTGTAGTAGAAGGATTAAATTACAGGGGAATTGAGGATTTTGGTGAAAGAATAGGTTTTCAGCCTAGAGAAAATGGGTTGTTAAGGATCTGTAGATCTCTGAAATAAGAGAGCAGGTGGAGTGTGAGTGATGGTAGGTGTGAAAGAGCTGGGAAGATTTGAGGTTGGGGTCACAGCATCGATTCTTAGAATTCAAGAATTTGTATGTAAAACAGCTCTGGGCGGTAACAGTATCCAGGCTGTGGGTGTGAGGGACTAAAAGACAGAGAAGCAGAGGTCACTAGACCTGAGGAACTCAAGAAATACTAATTCTGAAGTCATGGTTGGGTTTTCCACACAGATGGTATATTGCCCAGTTTAATGGCAGGATCAAGAAATAGACTGAACAGGTAGTTTTTTTCCTTCAGTATTGAACATTGTATGCTATTTTCATTGCATTTTCCTAGGAGACAAAGATGAGGGATTTAACATGTATTCAAGAAAAGGGAAAATGGAAAGGAAGAACTCAAATTAGTAGAATCAGTTAGATATGTACTTAGTTTAGGGAAAGTCAGCCAAGGAAGTTGGTCTCCTACAATTAAAGGCAGATAAGACAGGTACACTTTTTCCCGTTCTGTCTTCATATATTTCAGAAGTTCCGCCCCAAGCACTGATGTCTAGCAGTAAATTAGGAGTGATCAATGTCTGTCTTATATTAGTGGTCCTTAGCTGCTTTGACAAGTGTCTTCCTTTTTGACAGAAGCTAGGCTGAGTCATTTCAACATACATTTCTTTTCCTCTTTGTCTTCTAATTCCTGTTTGTATAAAGAAGGCCTCTCTCTTTCTAAGGCTTAGAAGAAATAATTCAAACAAAACTGGTCTGTCCAGACCTCTTGGTACAGGTGTTCAACAATAAGAAAAGGACTTGCAAAGTGTTTGGATGGGGGATGAATGAAATGGGGCCCGTGATTTCCTTTATTCCTCATGTAAATTTGGTTTTCTATCAGTTGGCTAGATAAGTTCTTTTCAGGGGAGCAGTTGGAGTCATGGGCAGAAGGAGCAGAAGATGTGGGAAAGCAAAATATCCAGAATAAGAAAGAGGATAGCAGGGAAATAGGAAGACACAAGCAAAGATAGGTAAACTCTCCCACTTTGGAGGAAAGGTGGTGCGTAAACCCATATAGTCTTAGTGCGGGAAGGTGGGGGTGGTACAAAATCACTCATCAGAGCTTTTTGATTCCTTCAATATAAACGTCAGTGTAAAGGATTGACCAGGAGGTGTGCAGATTAACATCAGTGACCCCAGGGTTTCACATTTTTATTCCATAAATGACAAAATAGTATTGCAAATATGTATTTAGTCTTTGTGGCCATATGGCCTCTGCTACAATATATCCACCTCTGCCATTGAAGTGTGAAAACAGCCCTGGGTATCTTGTAACTGAATGAGTAATGCTGTGTTCAAATAAAAATGCATTTACAAAACAGTCCACCAGCCAGAGTTGGTCTGCAGGCAGTGTGTTGCTGACCTCAGCCACAGCGCAGCTGAGCTGGCTGACACAGCTTCAAAGGATAGGGAATTTTACTTGAGGATAAATGTGTAATGATATGGACTGCTTTGGGGAACTAGAGGAATGCTGGGTTCTTCCATCAACTCAACCTCCCTTCAGCCTTTTAATATTTGAACTTTGGGAAGGAGATAGAGGGCATAGTACAAAAGTTGAACATTTTAAGTTCTTAGGACAGTGAATGAAAACTGTGTGGAAGTTGAATCAAAAATAGCTCTGGGCCCTGGCCTGGTGGCTCATTGGTTGGAGCATTGCCTCATGCACCAAAAGGTTGTGGGTTCCATCCCCAGTCAGGACACATGTAGGAGGCAACTGATTGATGTTACTCTCACATCGATGTTTCTCTCTCTTCCTCTCTCTAAAATCAATAAATATATCCTCAGTGAGGATTTTTACAAAATGCTCTGGAATGTGGATGATTGGGTAGCTAACTGTTTAGAAAGTAGAAGTCATGTGGCTGTACATCTCAGCTTGTTCTCACAGGTCAGCTACTAGCTGGTTAGTTTTGTTTGATTTCTCAGTCTTACTAGCTCTCCTAAATTTGATTGTGGGAATGAAGGGCAGAAAGTAAACTGGTCAGTTCAAATCTATATCTAAGACTAGAGAAACTGCTGAAAATACTTGTGTAGGCTTAAAGCTACTATATTAAAAAGTTAATTTTTCCACTTAAGTGTTAAGGTTTAATTCAGTAATACTTACATTGGATGTTTTACTTATCACAGCATAGACTTCAAATGAGAAATGGTATTTGCATTCAAAATAATTTGAATATTAATTTTGCCTATCTTGTTTTTCCACAGGCACAATAACTTGCCTGAAATTCCACGGCAACAGGCACTTAATCAGTGGGGCAGAAGATGGACTCATTTGTGTCTGGGATGCAAAGAAATGGGAGTGCCTGAAGTCCATTAAGGCGCACAAGTGAGTCCTGCCCTTTCTCACTGATGGTTTCCAGGTGCCAGTCAAGTTGAGGAGCTAATTGTTGATTTCCTTTTAGAGGACATGTGAGCTTTCTTTCTATTCACCCATCGGGCAAGTTGGCCCTGTCTGTGGGTACAGATAAGACGTTAAGGTAAGTCATTAATACTCAAGAGCGTCTTTACTTAGTTGTGGTCTTTGTTCTTCAAATACACCAGGATGCCTCCGCCCCGCCCCCCCCCCCCCCAAATACTGTGATATAGGGAAATGTTGAAAGCTAGTGAATCTTTATAATGGTAGGGAAAAAATGACAAGCTCTCTATTGAAACATACACATTACATTTCAGTCATTGTAAGCTGGGGAGTGTTTTAGAAGGTGAACCTTTTGAAAAAACATTCAATATATTAAAGGGATGTGGGAATACCCCTTTAACGACTGAATCTTGATAATATTTCAGCTGTTGCTATAGGAAAGGTGGCAGTTCTGAATAGCCACATACTTACAAAATTGAAATTTGAGTAAGTCTTCTTTATGCTTATTACCTTTAAGCGTAGTAAAAGTTAGTACCTTGCCATAAGTGAGCTTCTTATTTTATAGAACATGGAATCTTGTGGAAGGAAGATCGGCTTTCATAAAAAATATCAAACAAAGTGAGTATTTTTGTTTGGAATGTAATTTATGATGACTTGATAAAATATGAACATACACACTAACACTCGTGTGCATGCATATACACATTTATTTGCCTGTATGACGGTGGTTACCTCTGAGAGCAAATGCTTTGGGTTATTTTCTTTTTTCATTTTAGATTGGGATTCTTGTGGCTCTACCAGCTCTACAGCCTTTAACGATTCTTTGAACCCAGTTTATTGTCTAAAATTGAACTTGCAAAATATGTACCATAAGTTTGTTGTTGAGTATTCAGTAGGATAATGGATATGAAAATGTGCAGTATAAATATTTGCTATTTTTATTATTCTCATTTTTTATTTATGAAATGAAAAGGTTTTGTTTTGTAACTTACAGATGCTCACATAGTGGAATGGTCCCCAAAAGGAGAGAAATATGTAGTTGTCATACTAAATAAAATAGATGTCTATTATCTTGACACAGCATCTGTTAGTGGCACCATCACAAATGAAAAGAGAGCATCTGCTGTTACGTTTCTTTCCGTAAGTGATCAGAAATCAGTGATGTAATTTTAGTGTATATATGATGGTTGGAATTGTTTCACATTCTGGATTACTCATTTTTTTTCTTAGGAGTCTGTCCTTGCAGTGGCTGGAGATGAAGAAGTTGTAAGGTTTTTTGATACTGATTCATTAATGTGTCTCTGTGAATTTAAAGCTCATGAAAACAGGTATTTTTTTTTTTTTTTTTTTTACCAATTTATTGTGTGTATGGGTACAGTCTCAATAAATGTTATATGCAGTAGTTTCATACAATAGGATATATGTTTTTTATGAACAGTTGCAGTGGTAAAAATGTGTTGGCCCTAATAAATGCAAAAGTGGTCAGGTTGTCATCAGGAGTAGTCATGTGCACAAAGTGCATTTCCAATAATTTCACTAGTCTTGGGGCCTGAAATCAACCATATTTGAATGGGGAAAAAAATTAAAACAGTCTTGAGTTTTGCCCTTGACCACTCTTGCTTTTTACTTTATTCTCCTTATTCTCCTTTCAGCTTCTTCCCCCTTTATACCCCATTTGTTTTTCCTTCAGAAGAAGTACAGGACATTACAGACTTCTGTTTTGCGCCACTCTATTACCTCTTACTGCTCACTGTGTTTCTAGGGGTAGACCTCCGAGTGTCAGAGTAAATAGTTAAATGACTTTGCCAAGATTACCCCACTGTTAGCCAATGACGATGGGATCCAAACCCAGTTCTCTCTGACTCTGCCCCTGCTTTTTTCATTATAATTTTGAAAAAGGTGGTAATGTAAAGTTACACTTCAATGTGTTTTATTTGCATGTTCTACATCTTAAGTCTTAGTTCTTATTTTCTAAATAATAGTTAGGTTTTAAGAAAGCTCTCTTTGTAAACACTCAGAGTACTGTAGTCACTATACAGGCCTAGTTAACGTGATCAGGGAAAGGGGAGTGGGACTTCAGAGATAAAAAGGGAACTATTTTTTAAAAAGGAAAGAACTACAGGCCCACTGGCTCTGAGGGAGGAAAGACCAGGCTGCATTTCAGAAACAGAGAGAAGACCTGTGTTAGTAGATAAAAGGGAGCCAGGTGGTGCACAGCATTGTAGGCCATTGAGAAGAGTTTTGATTTTATATTAAATACCTTTGTAGATTTTGTTGTCTTTATTTCTTATCATGGAAAAAGTGAAAGGCAGATAGACTGGTTTAAGGAAGCAGCCCATATAGATCCACCACCCAGCTTCAGCAGTTGTCAATGTATGGTCAGTCTTGCTTCTTTAAATATCCCCAGTCACTTCCTCCTTTCTCATGTTATTCTAATGCAGATCCTAGCTTTGTAGAATTTTAAGCACGAGAGTATCGTGATTTGATTTACATCTTAAAAAATTGTTAGGGGGCAAAAGAGGAAGCAGAGAGACCAATTACAGTACTTCATAATTCAGAACAAAAATGATAGCTTGGACTAGGGTTGGTGGCACTGGAATAAAAGGAATGGATGTATAGGAGGAGAAGGGAGCTTTGATTCATCTCTTTGTCTTACTTTCCTTACTGAACTCGAATTTTCTTGAGGTGAGGGGCTTTATTTTAAGTATCCCTTTGTGATAACCCGATTATAATTATTATCATCATTAGTTTTTTCAGCTTTTTAGAAGATACAGTTAATGGTCAGTTTTATCTTGGAATTTAGACCCTGAAAAATGACTCACATACTTACGGGAAGTGAAGCACAGTTACAGTACTAGAAAACCAAGAGTCTGTGTGCAAAGAAGCTTATAATGGTATCGTACTATTTGAAGAAAGGTTCCTATATGGTGTTAATATTTCTATTCTAGGGTAAAAGACATGGTCAGTTTTGAAATTCCAGAGCATCCTATTATTGTTACAGCATCAAGTGATGGTTTCATCAAAATGTGGAAGCTTAAACAGGATAAGGTCAGTTTCTTAGCACAATATAAAGACGCTTTAATGTAGGTCTTACTACCAGTATTGCCTTGAGTTAAATGAGGTGGAATTTTTTATTAAGGGTCATAGTCAGAGACCTTTAAGCAAGCTCTATAAATGTCTTCCAGGCATGATTGATATTCATGATTTTAAAGTTAGGGTCCCACAGAGCTTCCTTGGGGTTAGCATTGGTAAGTCTGAGCTGGAAGATCCCAGAATTCCTGCTTTTTCAGAGAAATGCTACTCTCTCTCTCTTTTTTTAAAATTTATTGTCTTAACTTTTTAAAAATAATTTATTTGTTTATTTTATTTTTAGAGAGACGGGAAAGGAGAAAGCGAGAGAGAGAAACATCACTGTGTGGTTGCCTCTCACTCGTGCCCCCAACTGGGGACCTGATATGCAACCTAGTCATGTGCTCTGACTGGGAATCAAACCAGCGACACTTGGCTCGCAGGCCGACGCTCAATCCACTGAGCCACAGCAGACAGGGCTTTTTTTTTTTTTGTATGTTGATGGTCTTTTCTATAACATTTTGTTAGATAAAATGCTGCCATTACTAAAAAAAGAGAAAAAAATTGGAAATTTCTGATTAATTATGGAACCAACAGTAGTTTTGAACCAGACGATTGGAAAATTAAATTCCCTTCGATGGTCTCCCTCTCCTAGACAGTCGTGTTTATTATTCTGTGCCTATGGTTTATTAAGTGCTTACTTTATGCACGGTTCTTTGTTAACACCTAGAGATGAACAAGACATGGTCCCTTTCCTTAGTGAATTTACAATTTCAGAGTAGTCAGAAATTGGCTCTATGAAGGACATAGTAAAATCAATCATTAATCAAGACAATAGATTTCTTCTAAACAGCATATTTTATTCTCAAGATAATACAGTGTTTAAAGTCAAGGAGTTGATTAGGGGAAAAAAATTATTTAAAATTCCCCTATGTTGTTACGAATTTTTCTTGCTTGTTTTAGAAAGTTCCCCCATCTTTACTTTGTGAAGTAAATACTAACGCCAGGCTGACATGTCTTGGAGTGTGGCTAGACAGCGTGACAGACCTGAAAAAAAGCCTTCCTCCAGCTGCACAGCCTTCTCCTGGTAAATGAAATTGGTCATTTAAAAAAATTGAATAGTCTGTTACTTTCTGAAATATTGAAGTGCGGGAGCTCCAGAAAACTTCACTTTATTATCACTCCATTCTTTTTCAATGGAGAGAAACAATCTTATATGACCTGTCTTGTGTTTTAGAAAGCAAAGAACAGTCCAAAAGCAACAAAAAGGAATCTGGTGACGTAGTGCAGGAAGAAGAAAGGCAATCAAAACCTAGCATGAAGAAACGTGGTTTAACTGGTGTCAGTAAGAAGCCAACAAAAGGAAGTGACCTGCTGTCAACCAAGAGGAGGAAAACGTTGGAAAAGAAGAGGAAAAAGAAAGTATGAATACAGTGAATTCAAATTTCTCCTAAGCGAAAAACTTTTTAGATAGAATCATTCTTTTCAAATGTACCTAATTTTTTCCCTCAAGTAAAAGCTAGATATTTCCTCTTTTGGTACAACTTAAAAAAAAATCATTAAGTCACCTTCAGTTTTTTTTTAGACAGTGGCAAAACTATTTAGTAGGCAATATGTATCATGATATATATTAATATGTAATAGACTTTTTATTGTTGTATAAAGTAAATAAAGATCTTTCTCAAAATAATGTAGTTTAAAATAATATAAAATCACAAAAATCTTGAACACACTCTTTACCAGATGTAGATAAGAGAATTTAAGGGCCAGAAAAATGACATTTTCTTTTTGTCCATTCCAAGCCATAAAAAAATCCATGTAGCTAATCTAACAGGTAGTTTTAAGTTCAGCCTGTTGATTATATTATAATCATTTGTTACCCTCTTTCCTCATAGATTACTGGATGTTTTGAAAAGACACATTAATAGAGGATTGATAGGTTTGCTTAGCTGGGCAGGCGTTGAATCACCCCTGATTTGGCCAAATTACATAGCTGCTGACAGTTGGACACTGGAATCGCCACTGTCTCCCTAGGAGGAGATCATCTAGGAAATGAACCTAACTGTGTGTCTGACCTTTCAGTGTCCCTCTTTTTTAACTTATTTCAGACCTGTAAACAAAGGTGAAGATAGGTTTTTTTGTTTGTTTGTTTTCAAGACTTTATTTTCTTAAGAGTAGTTTCAGGGTTATAAAATTGAGAGGAAAATAGAGATTTTTCAGTCCCTCCAGTAGCCCCTGCCATTATCAGCATCACTCACAAGAAGGGTACGTCTTCTGCCAAGGATTAACTTATGTTGACACATCATAATTGAGTTTTCTTTTAATCATCACCTGAGGACACCCTTTTATAGCTTTTAGAGAAGAAGGGAGAGAGAAACATGGATGCGAGAAGCATTGATTGGTTGCCTCCTTACACTGTAGGACTGGGGTAGTATGGCATAGGTCAGTCCCTAGGCTGAGGATTGAACCTGCAACTTAGGCATATACCCCAACTGGAAATCGACCTGCAACCTTTTGGTTATAGGGCGATGCTCCAGCCAACTGAGCCATACCAACCAGGGCAGGGGATTACTCTTGGTATACATTTTATGGGTTTGGACAAATATGCAATGACATATCTATTAAAATTTGAGTATTTTTACTGCACTAAAACAACTATTTTAGCTATTCATTTCTTTTCCATATCTGACAATCATTGATCTTTTTCTGTGTCTTCATAATTTTGCCTTTTCCATAATGTGCTGTAGTTAGAATCATACTGTATTGTAGCCTTTTCAGATTGGATTCTTCCATTTGGTAATATGCATTTAAGTTTCTTCTTTATCTTTTATTGCTTGATAGCTCATTTTAGTGCTTAATAATATTCCACTGTTGTATAAAATACCACAGTTTACCATTCACCTACTGGAGGATATCAGAACTACTTCCAAGTTTTGGCAGTTACAAATAAAGTTACTATTGATATTCACATGCAGATTTTTGGGTGTACAGTAGTCCCTCTCTATATCACAGTTCACTTATTGCGGCTTCACTGTATCGGGATTTTTTAAAATATTGTATTATTTATCGCAGATTTTTCGCTATATCGCAGGATTTTTGTGGTACTGTATGCATATGTTGTTAAAGTTACGTAGGTTTAAGAGTAGAATATGTTTAAGAACATAAGTAGTGTTTATAAAAGTGTAGAAAAGGTTCATAAGGGAATGGGAAAGGTTAATAAGGGACTGGGAACGGTTTATAAGTGTGGGAAGGGTTTATAAAGCCTTAAAATATATATAAATACTAACATAAACATAAGGTTCCTACTTTGCGGATTTTCACCTATTGTGGGGCGGGGTCTAGAACGTAATACCCTCAATAAGTGAGGGAATACTGTACTTGTTTTCAGCTTATTTGGGTAAATAGAAGGAACATGATTGCTGGACTGTATGGTTAGAGTATGTTTAGTTTTTGTAAGAAACTGTCAAACTGTCTGCCAAAGTGGCTGTACCATTTTTCATTCCCACCAGCAAAGTGGGAGTGGCTGTTGCTCCACATTCTCTCAGGTGTTAGGTGTTGTCAGTGTTCTGGATTTTGTCGAATCTAATAGGTGTGTAATGGTGGTATCCCGTTTTAATTTGCATTTCCTGGTGACACATGATGTGCAGCATCTTTTGATATGCTTGCCATCTGTGTATCTTTGGCTCATTTTTTAACCTGATTGTTTTCTCACTTAGTTTTAAAAGTTATTTGTATATTTATAGTAATGATCCTTTATCAGATGTGCCTTGCAAATATTTTCTCCCCATCTGTGGCTTGTCTTCTCATGATACTATCTTGCAGAGCAGAAGATTTTATCTTCAATGAACTCCAGCTTATCAATTATTTCCTTCATGGATCATACCTTTGGTACCTAAAAAAACACCACATCCAAGATCATCTAGGTTTTTTCCTGTGTTACCTTATAGGAGTTTTACAGTTTTATATTTTACATTGAGATCTACAATTCCTTTTGAGTTAATTTTTGTGAAACGTTTAAGGTTTGTTTACAGATATATATATTTTTTGCGTGTTCTGTGCATTATTTGTCAGATTCTTTGCTTCATTGTGTTGCCTTTGTCAAAGATCAGTTGCCTGTACTTGTGGTGTTCTATTTACGGGCTCTCTATTCTGCTCCATTGATCTATTTGTCTGTTCTTTTGCCAGTACTACACTATCTTGATTAGTATAGCTTTGTTTTAAGTCTTGATGTCAGGTAGCACCAGTTCTCCAACTTTGTTCTTCAGTATTATGTTTGCTATTCCAGATCTTTTGCCTCTCTGTATATACTTTACAATGATATTGTTGTATACATAAAATAACTTGGAATTTTGATTCGGATTGCATTGACCTTATAGATCAACTTGGGAAGAACTGGCATCTCTTTTAAATTTTTTAAAAGTATTTTAATAAGAACTGACATCTTGACAATATTGAGTCTTCCTTTCCAGGAATGTGGAATATGTCTGTCTCTTCATTTATTTAGTTCTTTGGTTTCATTTATCAGAGTTTTGTGATTTTCCTCATATAGACCTTAACAAATTTTGTTAGATACCCAAGTATTTTATTTTGGGGTTTGCTAATGTAAATAGTATTGTGTTCATAATTTCAAATTTCACTTGTTCATTACTGGATATAGGAAAGCAATTGACAATTGAGTATTAACCCTGTATCCTGCAACCTTGCTGTAATCACGTAGTGCTGGGGTTTTCTTTTGGGAATGGGGGGTTCATTCTTTCAATCATGTCATCTGTGAACAAAGACGGTTTTGTCTTCCTTCCCAATCTGTGTACCGTTTATTTCCTTGCCTTGCTTTTTTGCATTAGCAAGGATTCTGAAAAGGAATAGAGGATTGGTTCTTTTTAAAATTCAACTTTTGAGATAATTGTAGATTCACATGCAGTTATAAGAAATAATACATAGAAATATGTTTTCCACAATGGTAATATCTTGGAAACTGTAGTAAAATATTATATCTGGGATATAGAAAATGATACAATCAAGATGCAGAACATTTCTATCACCACAAGGAACCCTCATGTTGCCCTTTATAGCTGCTTCCCTCCTGTGCTTTTATAGCTACACCCACCTTCTCCTTAACTCTTGGCAGTTGCTTATTCGTTCTTTTCTAATTTTGATGAAATTTTAACTGGAGTATGTTTCGGGGGGATGATTTTTTTCACTCAGTGTGATTCTAGAGGATTGATTAAGGTCTTTGCATATTCTAAGTTATGATGTGGATATACCGCAATTACATGTTAACCATCTGTTGAAGGACACCTGGTTGTTTCCAGTTTTTAGAAATTAAGAATAAAGCCCCTGTAAATATTCTGTATAGGTTTGGGAGAGCTTATTACTGCTGTGAGGAGGTGGGAGCTCTGGATCTCTGCAGGGTCACCACTGACACTGGGGAGAGGGGACTTGTTATCAGCCAGTGGGGATGAAAGAGCGAGATCCCTACTCGATCTTTTCTGACACAACCCAGTGGGAGGGTTGGACACCTTACAGCCTCTTGAGGGTCAAAGGTGAGGTTCCAACTAGCTTTTGCTGGCATGGATTGGGGTGGGGTCACAGTTTTCTTTTCTCTCTGGTGTTTGACTGGAGTAGAGTGGTTATTGCCTAGAAATTTTATGTCTTGGAAGGCTTCCCCTTTTGTGGTTCTTTGGCTAGAAAGAGCTGGATTTTTTTGTTTTGTTTTTTCTGCATTGCTGGCATTTCTGGTCTCCCAATTTCTTCAGCTGTGAAATAATTTACGGAATTCACTATGATGATGTTCCTCTGGTTCTGAGGTCCTTAGTTGCTTTGCCTTCTCTCCACCTTTCTGAATCTTATATGTGATCTATATATGATATCCATGGTTTCTGGGTGTCCTCAGGAAAAAATAGGGAAAATTATGTCTACTCTATCTTCCCAGAAATGGACATTCCCTGAATAGAGTTCTTGGATTGAAAATGGATACAAATAATAGCCCTTAATGCCATTCTTTCTAGAATAGTGATGTGAGATCAGCTTATAAGGAAGGTAATTGTGGAGCTTCCATATATTTAATTCCAGTATCCATAAAATGCATATTACAATAGAATTGAGTATAATACATATGACAACATTCCCATCAGCTGTTAATTATTGGTGGGAGCATTTTAACTGAAATGATGCAGCTGTCATTTTAGCCTCTTCAGCTCATTTTCATTAAGCTTAGGGTAAGACATTAAATACTTAGACTGTATATTGTATGTTTGTGTTCGTAAGAAGTGTGACATCCTGAAACCTTTTCAAAATATCTTACTGTTGCCTTTGCTTTGGCATGATGTCATTGGACATGATTGCTTATGAGTAGTTCTAGTTACCTTATTTAACTCATTTCATCCAAAGTGAAGATGATTGATTAGGAGGATATAACTAGAAGAGTGACTGTTTAGCTCCCCAGAGCGTTTTCTATCATATAAGTCTAGGAAATGGAGTTGGAGACCTGTGTTTTGGACCTGGCTCCACCACCAAACTACCTCCATAACCATGAGCCCTCAGAACTTAACATTATCCCAGCATATAAGCCGATTCCCATTTGTATTTCCTACCACCATCCATAAGTTTGTCATTTGATTTGACAAGTTGTTAATAAAACTAGTAAATGTCGTTGTCAGCACAGCAGCATCTCCCTTTGGGTTGATGTTGATTTATAAACCTGTGTTTTTAAAATATCTATTCCCACAGTGTAGGTACTTCTGTATTTTAGCTAAATAGCCTAAGTTGGCTTGCTTCTTGATTTACAAGGTCAATGTAAGCTTTAAAATTTCACTTATTTTTCCAATGGCTGACCTTTAAAAAAATTGACAGTTGCAAAGTAGGTTAGAGACTTGGGTATATTATGGGTAGAGATTTTTTTTTTTTCCCTATTTAGAAAACGTTTTATTTAGAAAACATTTCCTTTGAGAAGTGGAGAGCTGCTTTGTAACTATTCTCATATCTAATCTCTGATACAGGAAGAGGTACAGAGAGGGTTACGGAGTGATTAAAGGCCAGGGCCCTGAAGCTAGGTAGCCTGGGTTCAAACCTTGGCTCTTTGACCTACTTCTGTGTGCCTCAGTTTTCCTGTCTGTATGAAGATGACAAGTCTTTTCCTGCCTGATAGGATCGTTATGAAAATCAAATGTGTCAATATGTTTAAAGCCTTTGAAACAGTGCTTAGCGTACTGTCAGTACTCAGTAAAGTTCAGCTATTACTACCATTATCGTCTTAGTAGTAAGAACATATTTTGTCATTGGGACAACAGCTGTTAATAGATTTCTCTTGATATCTGAGATTTCAAAGTGGGGAGGAGTAGCAGTAGAAATAAAAAAGATATATAAGTGAGTTTGGTACAGTTATAAAAGGTAAACCTGACTGAGAAGGGTCATATATATACAGGGTGTCCCCCCAAAAATGTATACACACTTTAAATAATTATAAAGTCTGTGTTTATTAAAATACATTTCATTTCAAAATGTAATAGAATCTACAGACATTACTTAATTGTTTTGTCAATGCCTGTTTTCAAACTGACGTCCGTTCTGGTCCAGGCACTGCTGACAGCGCGAAGCAGTGGAATTGCAAACATCACGAAACATTTTGTTCGGTATTTGTGTGCATTCTCATTCAATGGCTGCTCTCAATTCAGCGACTGTTGCAGGTTTCAGAGCGTAGACTTTGTCTTTTAAGTATCCCCATAAAAAAGTCTAGTGGTGTGAGGTCTGGTGAACGCGCAGGGTATTCTACAAAACCCCTTCGTCCAATCCACTGGTTTGGCAAGATCTTATCAAGGTAGGATCTAACATCATGACGGTGGTATGGGGGGGCGGGGGGGCCCATCTTGCTGTTTCATGATGCTTGTGATTCCATTGCTTTGTGTTGTCAGCAGTGCCTGGACCAGAACAGAGACGTCAGTTTGAAAACAGGCGTTGACAAAACAAATAATGTCTGTAGATTCTATTACATTTGGAAAATGAAATTATTTTAATAAACACCGACTTTATAATTATTTAAAGTGTGTATACATTTTGGGGGGGACACCCTGTGTGTGTGTGTGTGTGTGTGTGTGTGTATAAAACTTGTGGGTTTTTAGGTATGGTAACATACAATGTATACTGGAATCTGGTACCAAAATTTTTGTAGCAATTCAGGATGTTAACACCTATGTGATTTCATTGCAGTTCGGAGCCTCAACCTCTTTTCCTGGTGCACAGAAATTAGTTGTACCTTCCATCTGATTCCAGTTTGTTTAGGAGATTCTTTGGGTCCAGGTTTCCAGAATCTTGGTGCTCTCAGCCACTATCATATCCATGGTGGCAAAGAGGTGTGGTTGTGCTAGAATGAGGTGCTAGTAATAGAAGTATGTGAGATTGGTCTAAAAATAGGAAGGGGTTCTAGGTTCTGAGGCTGTTAAAGCCTAAAGAATAAGTCTTTCCACTTCCTATTCCACCAGTCTTGATTCTGAACATTAGAGAAAGGAAAGATGGGGAGAAAGTAAGCAGGGGAGGCAGAAGACATTAAGAGGAGAGAAGTGATCTTTTTTAATACTTACCTTCCTGCCCTCTCCTCACGTACTGTGACTTGTAGCCTTTGGTTTGTGAAAGGCCTCAGCACCTCTGCAGTAAGTAAAAGTAAGTTTGTGGATCAGAATCAGGCTGCCAGGGTTGGCAGGGGCTTTATAAAGTTCACCAGTCTAGCCTTGTCTTTTTTTTTTTTTTAAACTTTATTTTGGGATAATTGTAGGTTTACAGACAAGTTGCAAAGATCACAGACAGTCCTCATAGACCCCTCCCCCCCAGCTTCTGTTAACATTTTACATAACCATGGTACATTAATCAAAACTAAGAAATTAACATTGCTGCAATACTGTTAACTGAATGACAGTCTTCTGATTTCTACAGTTACTCCGCTTATGTCCTTCTGTTCCAGGATCCAGTGCAGGGTACTACAGTGCATTTGGTCGTCTTGTTTCTTTAGAACCCTTCAATATGTGACATTTTCTCAGGTCTTACTTTTCATGAACATGACAATTTTTCTCTTTTTAAATTGTGGTTAAGTATATAGAACTTAAAATTTTCCATGTAAATCACTTTTAAAAATTCTTTTAAATTATTTTATTCATTTGTTTTTAGAGAGAGGGGAAAGGAAAAAGAGAGGGAGAGAAACATCACTGTGCAGTTGCCTCTCATGTGCCCCCAACTGGGGACCTGACGTGCAACCTAGTAATGTGCCCTGACTGGGAATAGAACCAGCAATTTGGTTCACAGGCCGATGCTCAATCCACTGAGCCACAGCAGCCAGGGCTAAATCACTTATAAGTGTTCAATTCAGTGGCATTAATGATGAGTGTTGTGGAACTATCATTAATATTTCCATCACCGAGACAAATGCTATACTCATTAAGCAGTATAGCATATATAGTGAATAGTAAACTCTATTCACTTCTCCCCCCAACCCCTGATAACTTCTAGCCTACTTTCTGTATATATGGATTTGCCTATTCTGAACATTTCCTGTAAAGGAAACTATACAATCATATCCTTTTGTATATGGCTTATTAAACTCAGCGTAATATCTTCAAGGTTCATGTAGGCTGTCAGAATTTCATCCCTTTTTATGGCTAAACAGTAATCTATTGTTATATAGAGCATATCTTGTTTATCCATTCATCTGTTGATGGACATGCGGGTTTTCCCCTTTGGGCTATTGTGAATAAGAACATTGACATACAAGTCTCTGTGTCCCTGTTTTAAATTCTTTTGGATACATACCTAGGTGTGGAATTGCTGGGCCATATGGTAAGTTTGAGGAACTGCCAAACTTTTCCACAGTGGCTACACTATTTTACATTTCTGTCTGCAAGACACAAGTATTTCAATTTCAAATTCTCCACATTCTCACCAGCACTTGTTCTTGTCTTATTATTATAGCTATCCTAATAGGCATGAAGTAATATATTACTGTGCTTTTGATTTGTGTTTTCCTAATGACTGACAATGTTAAGCATCTCTTCGTGTGCTTATTGTCATCTTTTGAGAAATGTCTTAAGTCCTTTGTCCATATTTTAAGTAGGTTATTTGTCGTTTCTTGCTGAGTTGTAGGAGTTCTTTCAGATATTAAAATCTTACCAGATATCATTTGCAAAATTTTTCCCTTATCACATGTTTTTAATGCGACTCATTTATAAACTACTTTGGTTCCTTTTGACACTTTTTTATGATAGCCCCATTGCCTTCCTCTCTCATGCCTTTGGCTGTGTGGCTCATAGTTGGTCTAATGAAACCTGTTCTTTTGCACATCACCTTCTACTTTAAGACACCAGAATGTGCAAAACCCAGTCACCAAATGTATTTGTTTCTCTCTTCTCACTTGAATGCCTTTACTAGGAATTCTGTTTTGCTGCTGAATAAGTGTTTGATGGTCTAATTAAGAGGCTCAGGTTGCACCATCTAACCTGGGCTACAGCAAAGGCAGCAGGGTCCTTTATGTGGCATTTAAAAAAAATACAATTAGAGTGCACATTTGCTTTTGAGAATATTTGATTCTATTAAAGAAGATTACTGCATTTGTAAACCAGAGGAAAGCTTTTAAGATAAAAGTATAAGAAGTTAGTAAACAGAGTTCATTAAACTTAGGCAGAATTCATAAGATGGGTTAAGATAAGTAGTTACAGTAAGTAGAACATGTGTTAAAGACAGAAAGGGATAAAGTTTGAGATTCCCAGTATTCATAGGTCCTAAACATACATGAGACATCTGAGCGCTATATATTCCCAATACATGGACTGCAGTATCAGCATAAAAGGGTTGTTGGGTCGAAAACCAAACTTTTGTTCAACAACCAAGACATTTTTTTCTGTGAATAACTTGGTCGAGAACCGAATTGTTCAAGGTGGGAGATGTTTGAGAACCAAGGTTTGACTGCATGATTATGCAATAAAACACATGGCTCTTCTGCAGGCCAAGAGGTAAAAGTGCAGCTACTGACCAAGCTTACTTGTGCCTGCCTCTGCTGAGCAAGTGTGTGTCATGGCTTGGATGCTGGTGGTGGGGTACCCTCTGCGGCTCTTCTTGCTCAAACCTTTGGTCTTCAGGACCATCAGGAGGAAGACTAATGTGCACAGGAGTCGGGGGTCATGAACACTGTGACGCAGGATTAGGAAGCAGGGTTCTTCCACCTGGCTCGGAGTCTCTCCCACAGTGATTATTTCATTTCTTTCCCTTGCTTCTCCCATTGTTTTAAAATTAATTAAAATGTGATTTGAGCATTTTAATTCTGGTCTGAGTCCTGCTCCATGACCTCTGACAGATCTTTCTTGGTAGTGTACTTGGAGGCCATTGCATTTCCCACATGCTAATAGTTCATACTAAAATATGTAATTCATTTTGAAAGAAGCGGGTTGATTTTGTTTCCTTTTTCCTCCTAGGAATGTATATAGATTGCATATAGTCTTAACCATCTTAGGTGTTGAATTATCTACTTTGATACTTATGTAAGAACAGATTCTCATTAGAAATTCACTCCTTAATATTTACAGTGCCCTATATACCATATGTATCTTCCCCCTCTATTTGTTTATTCAGTAGCCGTCTTGCCAGGCACTATCTCAGATTCTGGGGGCTGAAAGGGAAAACACTATCCCAGAGGACAAAAGCTTTGTTAAATAACTTATTGCATGCATTAATGGCCTGGGATGGTCTGGGCAGCTTGACGACTTTAGGAAAAGATGAGATTGAGTTTTTGGACAAGAATAAAAAGGCATGTCTGGCAGAGGGAACGGGGTACTAACTTGCTATCTCATTTAAGAAAGACTCTTAGCTGCAAAAAACAAAACAAAAACTAACCCTGGCTATCCAGAGGAGATGGATTTATGACATGAACACAGGTGTCTGACAGAAGCTGGGGCAGAAAGAGAAGAACCCAGGGTGGCAGGGTGTAGCCATGGCAACTTCTCCCTCTTGTCTCCAACTCTGCATGTTGTCTTCATTCTTCTCTCTGCAGACCAGCCTCTCTTTTCTCATTACGTCTTCTCATCTATTTAGCTTCTCACCCATATGTGCCAGGCCTAAGTGCTGAATAAAAATCCTCACTGTCAGGGAATTTACATGCTGGAGTGGGGAGATGACTGTACATTTGGTAAGCTACATAGCATGTTAGGAGGTGAGAGGCATGGAGAAACATACGCTGTGGAGGGAAATGCAGATAAGTTGCATTTTAAATAAGATGATTCAGGAAGGCCTGGTTGAGGAGACATTTGAATAAAGACCTATAGGCTCTGAGTGAGTAGGCATCTGGGCAGAGGGTCCCTAGAAGATGAAGCAGCATATGTGAATGCTCAGTGCTAGGAGGTGGGAGCAAGGAGGCTGAAGCAGCATGAGCAAAGGGCAGAGGAACAGGAGCTGAGGGCAAGAGGTGGGTGTGTAGGGCTTTGGAGGCCCTTACAGGAGATGAGGGGGCCAGCCCCACTGGAGGGTTTTGAGCTGAGGAGTGACACAATCGGACTTGTAACAGGACTATTCTGGTCACTGTATTAAGAAGAGACTAAAGGAGTTAGGGCAGCTCTGCCATATACTAAACTCATACTAGTTAACCTCTTTCTCCCTTAATTTCCTCAATGTGTAAAGGCAGGAGATAATAGTCTGTTGATAGGGTTAGTATAAAGATTCAAATTCATCTATGTAAAGCACTTGGGACAGTATCTGGCATATAGTAAGCACACTTTTTGCTAATATTACAGCTCTCGTGAAGTTCTAGAAGCATATGGCATATAGGAAAGAAAAAAAAGGCATTTTTTTCATAATCTCACTAGTTTCTTAGAGATGGGTTTATGGAATAGATATCATTTTTTAAAAAGTATATTTTATTTAAATTGTTACAGTAGTTCCAATTTTCCCCCCCTTTGCCCAGTAGACCCCTTCCCCCAGCAATCCCACCCCCCCTTAGTCATGTCCACGGTTCATGCATACAGGTTCTCTGGCTTCACCCTTTCCTATATTATTCTTTAAAAAAAATAATTAATTTTTTATAACAATAAAAAATAACACCCCCTCCCCAGACTTAAGACACTTTATAATCTTATTAAAGACAATGGGCGAAGGTCTCGTGTTCCTCTAGCTGCTTCAAGCTGGGCATGGTCATCGTCCTACCTACCCTTGGGTCCAGAAATCCCTAATAAGAGTGGGGGTGTGGAGGGGAGGGTGGCCTTCCCACATGTGGAAGGCTCTTGCGGACTCCAGGTCAGTTGGCTGTCTACGGACAACGGTGTGCTTAGCTTAACAGGCTGGCATCCTTGTATTCTGGGGCAACACATTTGGCTACAGGGTTAAAAGGCATCATTCAATCCATAACCACTAGATGACAAAAGACAGGTATTAATTTTTCAATGTCCCACACTGGGGAAAAAAAGGGCTTCTTTGGAGGAAGGTGTGCAAGGCATGTCACACCTGTCCAAAACCCTTTTCACCACTATACTTAGTTTGGGCTGAGGGGAATATTTTAGGATCCCCCCTCTCAGACCTCTGTGCCCTTTCTGTCCAAGCCGTTAGGATAGAAAAGAAACCAGGTTTAAAGTGAAGCCCACAGACCACCCCATTCTTCACCAACCCAGCCATCTAGTTCAGGCAAACGCTTGAGTCTCAGGAGGCAGTGATGCACATAGGATTGAGTGAGGCCTATACATACAGACAATCGCTCAGGTAATGAGATTATAGGCTTATGCCCTTTGAAAACAGAAAACACATGTTAATTTATGCAACACAACTCACAAACTAGTCTCTTAAATCTGTAAGACTGTCCTATTGGAAAGACATCCAGTTGTAAGGCATTTGACATTCTTCTTGCCTGTAAATTAAGCATCTTTGATGATGCCACAGACCTAGTTTAACTTTCAAATGAAAACAAACTTTAAATGAAAATAAGCTTTAAAGACAGTTAGCTGCACTACTTTATAGTCTACCACTGAGCATTGTGATTTTTCTTGAATCACAATTTTCCTCCTTAAGATTACCCTCCTTGTCATTAAAGGGACCACATTCAGTTCATTTTTAATTTATCCTGTTCATTTGCATAAACACAACAAGAGCAGCAAATGATCACTTATGATCTTTAAGTCTGCTTTGCTGGAACTTACACAAGAAACCATTAGGGTGACCTTCAGTCTGCCCTTCAAGGCATAGAAGCTGAGCCACATACCTGCCATTCAGCCTTGCCTGTAAACACCTTCTCTTCCAAGTCCTTCAGGTTTTCCATTGTGCCTTAATGTCCCTTCTAGCCATCTTTCAGGAAAGCAACCTTCATTCCTTCCCTGGAGAGATTGCCATGGACCGCACAACCAACCAAGGTATCAGGCCTTTTTTTCTCGTGGGCTTTTATTACCTTCAAAAATCTATCCTAGTTCCTCAGGGCTTTTTGGTAACAACCAGAGCGCAAGGATGTCTCCTTTAGGCATGACATTCCAGTCAAAGTCTTGGTCAACAAAACCTCTATTAACAACTGGTCTTATTAGTTTTATGCAAAGAAACTTATATCATTAATTACTTCTTCAGAATGCCAAATTCTGGAGGGATCAGGTAGGGAGAAAAATATAGACTGTGAAGGAAAATTCTTGTCCTCCCAGTATTCACTAAAATTGCATTTCCATTCTTTATATTTCCTTTTCTCCCCACTCAAAATTTTTGTTTTTCTATTATAGTTGTCCCACTTTTTTTCCTATTGCTTCCCCGCACCCTGCCCACCCCTTCTCCCACCGTCAGTCCCCACCCATTTGTCCATGTCCATGGGTCATTTATAAATGTTCTTTGACTAGACCCTTCCCTTTCTTACCACGTTCTCTCCCTCCCCGCTCCCCCCTTGTCACTGTTAGTCTACTCCTTGTTTACATGCCTCTGGTTCAATTTTGCTTGTTTGTGTTGTTCATTAGTCTCCTGTAATAGATGATAGTATAAGGTATTTTTCTTCATTGCCAGGCTTATTTCGCTAAGCATAATTCTCTATAGTTACATCCATGCTGTTGCAAATGGTAGAAGTTCCTTCTTTCTTTCTCCTACGTAGTACTCCATTGTGTAAATGTGTCAGTTTTTTGATCCACTCATCTACACATGGGCACTTAGGTTGTTTCCAGCACTTGGCTATTGTAAATAGTGCGCTATGAACATAGGGATGCATAGGTTCTTTTGAATTGGTGTTTCAGGATTCTTCAGATATAATCCTAGCAATGGAATTGTTGGTTCAAAAAGCAGTTCCATTTTTAGTTTTTTTAGGAAATTCCAAACTGTTTTCCATAGTGGCTGCACCAGTCTGCATTCCCACCAACAGTGCACCAGGGATCCCTTTTCTCCACATCCTCTCCAGCACAAGTTGTTTGTTGATTTGTTGATGATGGCCATTCTGACTGGTGTAAAGTGGTATCTCATTATGGTTTTTATTTGCATCTCTCTGATGGCTAGTGATGTTAATCATTCTTTCATATGTCTATGGACCCTCTGTATGTCCTCTTTGGAGAAGTGTTTGTTTGGGTCCTTTACCCATTTTTAAATTGGGTTGTCTGTCTTCTTGGTGTTGAGTCGTGTAACTTCTTTATATATTTTGGAGGTCAGTCCCTTGTCTGAGGTATCATTGGCAAATATATTTTCCCATATGGTTGGTTCCCTTTTCACCTTACTGATGTTTTCTTGTGCTGAGCAGAAAGTCTTTAGTTTGATGTAGTCTCGTCTGTTTATTCTTTCCTTTATTTCCCTTGCCTTAGGAGATATATCGGTGAAAATGTTGCTACGTGGGATATCTGAAATTTTTCTGCCTATGTTGTTCTCTAGGACTTTTATGGTACCACAGCTTACATTTAAGTCTATGATCCACCTTGAGTTTATTCTGGTGTATGGTGTAAGTTGGTGGTCTAGTGTCATTTTTTTGCACATCCTTGTCCAGTTCTCCCAACACCATTTGTTGAAGAGGCTCTTTTCACTCTATTTTATGTTCCTTCCCCCTTTGTCAAATATTAGTTGACCATATAGACCTAAGTTTATTTCTGGGCTCTCTATTCTGTTTGATTGATCTATATGTTTGTTCTTTTGCCAGTACCAGACTGTTTTGATTACCGTGGCTGTGTAGTATAGTTTGATATCAGGTATTGTGATTCCTCCTACTGTGTTCTTCTTCCTCAAGATTGCTGTGGCTATTCGGGCTCTTTTTTGGTTCCATGTAAATTTTTCAAGTATTTGTTCTAGGTCTGTGAAATATGTCATTGGTTTTTTAATAGGGATTGCATTGCATCTATAAATTGCTTTGTGCAGTATGGACATTTTAATGATGTTGATTTTTCCCATCCATGAATATGGTATATGCTTCCATTTATTTGTATCTTCCTTAATTTCTTTCTTTAGTGTTCTGTAGTTTTCTGAGTACAAGTCTTTTACCTCCTTTGTTAAGTTTATACCTAGGTACTTTATTTTTCTTGTTGCTATGGTAAATGGGATTTTTCTTTTAGTTTCTATCTCTGATATTTTATTGTTTGTGTACAGAAATGCCTTCAATTTCTGAATATTGACTTTATACCCTGCTATTTTGCCGAATTCACTTAACATGTCGAGTAATTTTTCATGGTGTCTATAGGGTTTTCTATGTACACTGTCATGTCGTCTGTAAATTATGACAATTTTACTTTCTCTTTTCCAATTTGGATGCCTTTTATTTCTCTTTCTTATCTGATTGCTGTGGCTAGAACTTTCTGACCTCAGGGGGAATGCTCTCAGTTTTTGTCCATTTAGTATGATGTTGGCTTCAGGTTTCTTGTATATGGCCTTTATTATGTTGAGGTATGCTCCCTCTATTCCCATTTTGCTGAGAGTTTTCATCATAAATGGGTGTTGCACTTTAACAAATGCTTTTTCTGCATCTATTTATATGATCATATGGTTTTGTCTTTCATTTTGTTTATGTGGTGTATTACATTTATTGATTTGCGAATATTAAACCATCCTTACATCCCTGGGATGAATCCCACTTGATCGCAGTGTATGATCTTTCTAATGTGTTGCTGAATCCAGTTTGCCAATATTTTGTTGAGGATTTTAGCATCTATGTTCATCAGTGATCTTGGCCTGTAGTCTTCTTTCTTTGTTTTGTGTTGACCTGGTTTTGGAATTAGAGTAATACTGGCTTCATAGAAAGAGTTTGGGAGTCTTCCCTCTTCTTGGATTTTTTGGAATAGTCTGAGAAGGATAGAAGTTAGTTCTTTCCTAAATGTTTTTGTGTGCTGGGAGTTTTTTGATTACTGCTTCAATTTCACTAGTTGTTATTGGTCTGTTCAGGCTTTCTGCTTCTTCTTGATTCAGTTTTGGAAGACTATATGTTTCCAGGAATTTGTCCATTTCCTCTAGGTTGTCAAATTTCTTGCCATACAGTTGTTCATAATAATTTCTTACAATCCTTAGTATTTCTTTGTTATCAGTTATGATTTCTCCTCTTTCATTTCTGATTTTGTTTATTTGGGTCCTCTCTCTTTTTTTCTTGATGAGCTGGTTAAAGGCTTGTCGATTTTGTTATCTTTTCAAAGAACCAGCTTCTACTTTTGCTGATTGTAGAGAACTGCTCCTTGTGGTTTAGGGAATTGTGGCCCCGGCCTGAGCATGACTGCTACCGGCATTCTGGTTGTGCTTGTCTTTAAGTCTCAACATAAGGCTGTGTGTGAAACATAACTGAAAGCCACTCAGAGGGTTTCCATGGGAATTAGATTTGAAAATTGCTCATTATGCTTTTGTGCTTTAGAACTTGCTCTGCTTTCTTTATCAGTAGTATAACATAAACAGTCTCTAGATAAGAATGTATGAAACCTTGCACCTAATGCCAGTGTGGCACCAAGATATTTAATAAACCATAACACAGACTGGTCACTGTGCCCCCTGTACTCGTACATGTAATCTATTATTGTTAGCTGTAACCCTAACGCCTCCAAGCTATTGATGATTCATGAATCTTGACCTTGTATCTCTCATGTGTATCCTCCTCAATAAAAGGCATGCGGGAAGAAGATCTAATAGCTGTTCTCCACTAGAGAGGCAGCCATCTTCCTTCTCCCAGACATAATGAAATGTCCTGGGTAAAAGTTTGTTCCGCCATGGTCACGAAGCCTCTGCTGGACAGAGCAACTTCCAACCGAGCCTAGGTTTGTGAGGCACCTCCACCATAGTTGATCTTTTTCATTGTTTGTTTAGTCTCTATGTCATTTAATTCTGCTCTGATCTTATGATTTCCTTCCTTTTAATTGCTCTGGGCTTTGTTTGTTATTGTTAGTTCTTGTAGCTGTAGAGTTGGTTTTTTTAGAGATTCTTCTGCCCTTTGTAGGTACGCTGGTATTGCTATGAACTTTCCTCTCAGGACTGATTTCGCTGTATCCCATAGGTTTTGGGTTTTTGTGTATTCATTATAATTTGTTTCCAGAAACTTTTTGATTTCTTCCTTGATGTCATTGTTAACCCATTCATTATTTAATAGCATGTTATTCATTTTCCATGAGTTTGCATGTTTTTGAGTTTTTTCCTTGAGGTTGATATCCAGTTTTAAGCCATTGGGTCTGAGATGTTGCTTGATATAATTTCAATTTTCTTGAATTAGTTGAGGCTTGTTTTGTGTCCTATCATGTGGCCTATCTTTGAAACTGTTCCATGTGCACTTGGAAAGAATGTATATTTTGCTTCTTTGGGATGAAAAGTTTTATATATATATCAACTAAGTCCATTTGACCTAAAGCAGTGGTTCTCAACCTTCCTAATGCCACAACCCTTTAATATAGTTCCTCATGTTGTGATGACCGCCAACCATAACTAAAGCATAGTGATTAATCACAAAAACAATATGTAATTATATATGTGTTTTCTGATGGTCTCAGGCGACCCCTGTGAAAGGGTCCTTTGACCCCCAAAGGGGTTGCAACCCACAGGTTGAGAACCACTGATCTAGAGTGTTGTTCAATGCCTCAGTGTCTTTGGTGTTTCTTTGCTTCAAAGATCTGTCCATTGTTGACAATGGGGTGTTAAAGTCCCCTACTATGAGTGTGTTGCTGTCTGTATCCTTCCTGAAGTCTTTCAAAAATTTCCTCACATATTTGGGTGCTCCTATGTTGGGTGCATATATGTTTACAAGGGTTATATCTTCTTGATGGATTTTTCCCTTAAGTATTATGCAATGTCCTTCTTTGTCTCCTTTTATGGCCTTTGCTGTGAAATCTGTTTTGTCTGATATAAGTATTGCTACCCCAGCTTTTTTTTTTTTTTAATGTCCATTTGCTTGAAATACTTTTTTCCATCCCTTCACTTTCAGTCTGTGTAGATCTTTTGTTTTGAGATGGGTATCTTATAGATAGCATATATGTGGGTCATGCTTTCTAATCCATTCAGCTACCCTATGTCTTTTGATTGGTGCATTTAATCTATTTACATTTAAGGTTATTATCAATAGGTACTTATTCATTGTCATTTTCCCCCTTTACACTTGTGTTCCCCTCTGTTTCTCTCTGTTTCTTCATCTTCTTAAAGCATCTCTTGCAATGCTGGTTTGGTGGAGATGTATTCTTTTAGCCTTCTTTTATCTTGGAAACTCCTTATTTTACCTTTCATTTTGAATAAGAGCCTTGCTGGATAGAGTATTCTCGGTTGTAGGCCTTTGTTCTTCACTGCTTGGAATATTTTTTGCCATTCCCTTCTGGCTTGTAATGTTTCTACTGAGAAATCTGATGATAGCCTTATTGAAGCTCCCTTGTATGTTATTAGCTGTCTGTCTCTTGCTGCTTTTAGGAGTCTCTCTTTGTCTTTGAATGTTGCCATTTTAATTATGATGTGTCTTTTAGTGGGCCTGTTGGGGTTCATGTTCATTAGGACCATCTGTGCTTCCTGGACTTGCGTGACTTTCTCTCACCAAGTTAGAGAAGTTTTCTGTCATTCGTTTTACAAACAGGTTTTCTAGTCCATGCTCCTCTTCTTCTCCTTCTGGTATTTCTATGTTATGGATATTATTACGTTTCATGTTGTCCTGCAGCTCTCTTAAAATCTCTTCATTCTTTTTTAGTCTTTTTTCATTTTGTTCCACTGTCTGGGAATTTTTTTCTACATTGTCCTCCAGCGTGCTGATCCGATCTTCTGGTTCCTCCAGCCTACTTTTAGTTCCTTCTACTGTGTTCTTCAATTCAGAAATGGTATTTTTCATTTTCTCCTGGCTCTTATTGATAGATTCTGTGTCCTTTTTCATGCTGGTGTAATTCTCAGTAAGTTCCCTGGAGTCCCCCTGGAGTTCCTTGTAGTTTTCTTTGAGCTCACTGATTTCATTGAGCTTCCCTATAATCCTCGTTTTGAATTCCATATCTGATAGTTTGCTTCCCTCTATTTCATTTAGCACTCGTTCTCGGGATTCTTCCTTTCCTTTCAATGGGCGCTTGTTTCTCTGTCTCCCCATTTTTTGACTCTTCTTTTTTGTTGCTGCTTCTTAGATTGATCTGCACTTCCTGGATATGCCCCTGGTGGCATCAGATCAGGTGCCAGTCTGGGCCTAGGCAGCCTGTTGGAGACTACCAGAGATCTAATGCCTTTGTCTTTAGTTGTTAATCTATTCAATCTGTGATCAGCCGTCAGGCTTAAGGACAGAGGGTGGGGCAGCTTAATTCCTGTAGGCAGGGCTTTTGCTTCCCCTCAGGCTGATACCACTTGGAGGGGAGTGGTCTGCCTGCAGTATGGGGAATAAGTCAGCACTGTAACCTGGTCAGTCGGCTGCTCCCCCAATTCTCCCCTCAAAGCCACCATCCCAAATTCTCCCCAAGCATCTCTAGTCCTCTCTGCCTTCCCTCTGCTTGAGCCCAGGGTAAGAGGGTGCCGAAATATTTTCGTACGTGATCTGCTTAAGAGCTCTTATTTTCCAGCTGTTTCTCTCAGGCTAACAAGAAACCCTGTGGCTTTTCGCTTTTCTCAGTTGGATACTATTTTACTTTCCGCTCTGTTGCTGTAGGCTGGGAAGCCCAGCTGGGGATTTAGACCCTGTCCTTCTCAGGGGGAACTCCTGGCTGCTGAGCTGTTCCTCAGTCCCTTCAGCTGACACCCATGGGAGCCCAGCCAGCCCTTTTGCATTTCCGCACTTCCTACCAGTCACGTTGTGATGAAGCAGCCTTTTCTGTCTCTCTGTGGTTATAAGACTATAAGACTTCTCTCCAGCTAGTGTTTGGTTAGTTATTCCAGATGATTTCTCTGCAATTAAGTTGTAAGTCCAGACTGGTCCTGGGAGGAGGTTGTGTAGCTTCCACTTACTCCTCGGCCATCTTGGATCTCTACTCCTATCTAAATATCATTCTTTAAACAAAGCTGTAAAGTACTAAAAACCTAGAAACTGAAAATGGAACTTATTTCCTCACACACTCTTGGTCACACCCCATTTACACGTTTGTGGTTCAGGGTTCTAGTAATTCAGTGGGCTTCTAATTAAGAGCTTACATCACACTAAAAGGTTTTTGCACAACAAAGGTTTCAACAAAATGGGAAGACAGCCTCCTGAATGGGAGAAGATACAAATGATATGTCCAGTAAGAGGTTAATATCCAAACTATATAAGGAATTCATACAACTTAACACCCCTCCCAAAGAAAAACAATCCAAACCCCAATCCAATTAAAAATGGGCAGAGGTCCTGAATAAAGGACATACAGATAACCAACAAACACGAAAAGATGCTCAACATCACTAATCATCAGAGAAATGCAATTAAAAACAATGAGACCACCTCACACTTGTCAGAATGGCTATAATAAAAAAATCAAGTGCTGGAAAGAATATGGACAAAAGGGAACCCTCATGCAGTGTTGGTGGATTGTAAATTGGTTCAGCCACTATGGAAAATGGTATGGAGATTCCTTTAAAAATTAAAAGTAAAGATGCCATATGACCCAACAATACCTCTTCTGGGTATTTATCTGAAGAAAACAAAAACACTTAAGTTGAAAAGATATATGCAGCCCTGTGTTCAGTGCAGCATTATTTACAATAGCCAAGATATGGAAGCAACATAGATGTCCATTGACGAATGGATAAAGAAGATGTTTTATATATACAATCAAATACTGCTCAGTGATAAAAAGAATAAAATTTTGGCATTGGCGACAACATGGATGGACCTAAAGGAGACTAAGCTAAGTGAAAAAAGCCAGAGAAAGACAAATACTATATTTCACTTACATGTAGAATCTAAAAATACAAAACAAATGAATAAACAAAACAGATCCATAGATACAGAAAACAAGCTGATGGGTGCCAAAGGGGAGGGGCCATGGGTGGGGGAAAATGCTGAGCTTCTAAAATATGTGAATGCCATTAGAAACATTACTAAACACAAATCGTGGAGCTAATCGAAATAGACCAGAAACCAGCTCATTTATTTATGATTTTTTAAAAATGTGGCCCTGGCTGGTATGTCTCAATGGATTAAGCACCGGCCTGTGAACCAAAGGGCCGTTGGTTCAATTCCCAGTCAGATCACATGTCTGGGTTGCGGGCCAGGTCCCCAGTTGTGGGTGCACGAGAGGTGCCCACACATTGACACATTGATGTTTCTCTCCATCTCTCCCCTCCTCTCTAAAAATAAAAAAATAAAATAAAAACCATTGTGATGGGTGGGATATGGACTAAGTTATATGGCAAGGTGATTATAAATGTGATTAGTTCAAATTGGACAGAATTAAAAGTTGAGAGAATATCTTACACAGTTCTTTTGGTCACAATTCAGAGACCCTATTTTATGATGGACTGCACACACACAGAACTGTATTTTGGTTGAGGAATGACATATAAGAGGCAGTATAATGTAGAGTTAAGGGTGTATGATGGACCTTATTTCAAGTAACAGCTCTAACAAGGACTATATATCGGCAGCCGTCCGTCTCGAGAGACGATGGTGTAGCTTCTTAAGAGTCTATCTGCACCGCCGAGAATGGCTGTGCAGTCCGACTCGGGAGTGACACAGTATCTGTCTCCTCCCGTGTTGAATCGACATCTTGCGATGACGCTGGAGTGTCCTCTCCAGTGAAGCTGAAGCTACAGAGCCTGGGCAGGGTGATATGGAGGGTCTGCTGTTGCCCATGCAGCAGACCCCCCCTCTCTTCGCAGCTGAAGGGTCCAAGGGAAAGACGGAGTCAATACAGCTTGGCTTCAGGTGCGCCGCAGGAGTTGCCGGTGTTGACTACAACGTCAAACCGCCTTAGGGACTCCGGCTCCGGATTTTCTGTCGGGGTTTACTCCCTTAGCCTTTCCCCTGAAGAGGTATGCTGCAAGGCAGCGGAGGTTTTTTGGAGTCAAGAGTTTTCCTTCTCTGATGTACCCTGACTGGAAGATCGAACCAGCGACACTTAGCTCGCAGGCCGACGCTCAATCCACTGAGCCAAACCAGCCATAACAAGGACTAGGACTGTGTGAAATTAACTTAATTTTCGGTGGTTCAATTTCTTTAAGTCCAAAGGGCAGTGGGATGACCATGGGGGATATAATTTAAGGTTTGAAGCCTGCACCTGCATAGAGAGAAATGAATCCCTAAATCCAGCTGGTTAAAACAAGTACCATCTTTGGTTTGTGACACGGATGGACCAAGAGGGTATTAAGCTTTTCAGAAGAGTATTCCATTAAGTTGGTGAAGGTCTGTCCATTCCAGTATGTATTGTTCAAAGTTCTTAGCCATTATCAGTTGTGTTTAGAATCAGCAATGGTGAACACTGATACCTGGAAGCTAGGTAGGAGCTGCTGCAAGTGGAAAATTTTTCTTTTGGAGTGTGTATGTGCTTCAATTTCTTTTTCACTGAATATTGTATTTATGAGATTTACCCATGTTGATACTTGCAGGGGATGACGAAGAGACATTAAGGATGACCCTCAAATTTTGGTGTACAGCAACTGAGTGAATGGTGCAAGAAAGGCACGGAAGAGAAGCAGATCTGGAGTGGCAGTGGAGATGTCTTGTGGGCACTGGGATATCGCTAAGGAGGTTGTAAATTATATTAACTTTCCCTCTTTTCCCCTTTAAGTGCTTCTCAAAAGTAGCCTCACTTTCTAAACACCGAAGTGGGCCAATTGCTAGCCTGTGGCCATATTCTCTGCAGATAGAACGTATCCCTTCCCATCGTAGGTAAACAACGTGATGGGACTACAGTGACAATCCTTCCAGACGACCTGCACCTAGTTTATCCCTAGTACGTAATGAATGGAGTCCTTCAGGATCCAGCCTCAGACTGGCTTCCACCACTGGTCCGATCCAACTCACCCAGCCTCTTGCAAGACCTGACTCCAACGCTGGGTTTCCGGCGTACAGCGAGCTCGGTTCGCAGCGTCGAAGGCTGGGCTCGCGCGGACCCCCGCCTCCCCGCCCCGGGCCCCGCCCCCGCGCTCTGCTCCGCCCCCGTCCTGGCCTGGTTCTGGGACGCAAATCCTGCGTTGCGACACTTCCGGCGCCGGACTCCCCGCCCCAGGTTTCGTTCCCTCTTCGATCGGAGCTCGCCTGCAGGGAAGCGGCACGGTGGTTGGTGACTATTATATAGTTGTTTTGAGTTTTTAGAATTATGTAGGACGCTTTGCTGCCGCGTGCCCTTCGTCCCCTGAAGCCGGGCGGGAGCTTTAGCTTGCGTCGTAGTTGCCCTTCTAGTCGCGCATTTTCTGCTTTCCTCAAAATATGTTGTGACTTTAAGAAACCTTGATTGAGTTCTTGAGGCAGATGCTTTAGCACTGTTTAGTTTCCTGGAGATGTTATTGCTTCACCTCCTTAAAAATCTCGGTGACTCAGTGCCGCTTTGAATGAGTGACTGGGTGGGATTACAAGCTTCCTCTTTGTATACGCATTTAATAGTTTAAAGGAGACGAAAGGGGTGTGTGTTGCTTTCAGTCTTAGCTTCACTGGAATCAAATTCATTTCTTTTAAGAGATTAGGAGTTGCTTTAACAAGGGTCTTTATAGTGTAATTATGACTTGAGTTCCTGCATTTTATCCTTCTTTCCCCCCTACAACAACTAAATAACCTTTTTAAAGTTTTGTAAACTTTAAGTATTGAAATAGTTTGATTCTTTGAGCAAAAGCAAAAAGCAACACTCTTCTCCCCTGACATGGACAATTAAAATAGTTGAATCAAGGGGACAGAAGGTATTTGGTTTCCAGTTTTGTAATACATAACTTGATTAACTGTTGAAAAGGTTTGTATAGAACCTGTCAGTGAATTTTATTCAGTTTCCTGGGGATCTGTGTTATTAGAATTGAGAATATTACAAGAACGATGGGTTCAGCACTTTTATTATACCTATTATCCCAATTAATGCCCACAACAGCCCCAGGAAATTGGTATCATTGTTATCCTCATGGTACAATGAAGGAAACAGGCTTAAGGAGGTTAGGTAGCTTGCCCATTACTTAGTTATGAAGGTGTGGAGCTGGAACTTGGACCCACTTCTTTCTGGCCGTCAAGCAGTTGTGCCACTAACCACCTCTGATCCTGCCCCTCCTCTGCAGGCGCAGGCCCGGGTGTAGTCTCCTGTCTAGACTGAGTGAAGGAGAACAATGCCGAAGGACTCTGACCCACTGTAAGTGCACAGTGAATGGGAGTGGGATAGCCAGGAGCCTCTCAAAACCAGAGTTCTTCCCCCATCTGAAGAGGGCTGTAAGAGTGGACTGCAGGACAGTGCTGAGTATGGGAGGATAGACATGCAGGCCAGGGCTGGAGTCCCAGTTCTGCCACTGACTAGTTGTGTGACTTCAGGCAGATCATCTAACATCTGGGCTTTGTTTCTATAGTGATGGGATTGTTCTGTAATGATATTTTAGTCCCATTCTATGATTGTGGGGTTTGGTTTTTGTTTTTTTAAACATGGTTGGCACTGATTTCTTAACTGTTGTTTTCAGAGTGCCTTTACATTGGATTGGCTTTGGCTATGCAGCACTGGTTGCTTCTGGTGGGATCATTGGCTATGCAAAAGCAGGTATGGTTTGTAGTTACTTAACCTCTTAAGATCGTCACATTGTTCCTAGTGAAGAGTGAGCCCCCAGAATCCCCAAAGTGCAGTCTTACTTGAATCAAGTTTGCTTTAGGCCCCCTCGCTTGAGTGCAGACTTGTTGTCTGTCCTGTAGCGATTCCTGTAGTAGCTCCTCGTGCAGCGGCTGCTCCTGCACTTGCCTCTGTGTTATCTGGCTGAGCTCAGCCAAGCTGCTTATGGATTACTGGTTTTTGCTTTTTTATCTAAAGATGCTGGGCAGGGGTGGTAGTAGATTGTTATTATCAGCAACAGCCATACATTAGCCTTGACTACAGTGTGCCTGCCTTCTCTGTGCTCTTCTTTTAATGTACAGGAAACCTCTAGTCTTCACGTACTCATTTTTTTAAAAAACATTTTATTTATTTATTTTTGGAGAGAGGGGAAGTGAAGGAGAAAGAGATGGAGAGAAACATGTGCGAGAGAAACATCAATTAGTTGCCTCTTACATGCCCCCAACTGGGGACCTGACCTGCAGCCCAGGCATGTGCCCTGACCAGGAATTGAACCTGCGTCCTCCCAGTTCACAGGCCAGTGCTCAATTCACTGAGCCACACCAGCTAGGGCACATAGCATTTTTTGAAGTATCTCATTAAATTAGGCAGGATATATGAGAGAGCCTGCTCATTTCTACCCCCTTATTTACATCCCCACCCCAACACACACACACACATACACACACACATCTTTTTTTTTTAACTCACTGACCCTACTTCCCTCTCCTTTTGGGATATGCCCAAGGTCCTGTCCATGGACAGTTACAGTCCTTGATGGGTTAATGAGGCCTGTTTAGGAGCCCTCCTCCTCTACTCCTTCTCCCTTCCCCCTCCTCCTCCTCCTCCTCTCGCCACTAAAGTGCAAAATTGCTAAGATATTAAACATTTTCCGATCTGCTACAATACTGCCACTGTATACAAGAGATTTGATAAGTGTGCACACATACAAAAATACAGTATGCATTGCCTATATATAGTACATGTGTAAAATCTCTGACATTCACACATATGGAATTGATTTCAGGGGTACAAACAGCATATACAAAGGCATTATAGTTTTTCTTTTAAAAAAATACATGGACATGTACAACGAGGTGGGGATTGACTGTGGGAGAAGGTGTGGGCTCGGTGGTGGGGGAACAGTGGGGGAAAAAGTGGGAAAACTGTAATAGGGAAACAATAAATAAATTAAAAATTAAAAAAAAAAAAAAACAATTGGTCCCCAATTGCCATAATTTTTTGTTTCTTAAATGGATGCTTTAATAAGCAGTAGGAGCCTTTAGGTCAGCGGTTCTCAACCTGTGGGTTGCAACTCCTTTGGGGGTCGAACAACCCTTTCACAGGGGTCACCTAAGACCATCGGAAAACACATATATAATTACATATTGTTTTTGTGATTAATCACTATGCTTTAATTATGTCCAATTTGTAACAATGAAAATACATCCTGCATATCAGATATTTACATTACGATTCATAACAGTAGCAAAATTACAGTTATGAAGTAGCAACAAAAATAATTTTATGGTTGGGGGTCACCACAACATGAAGAACTGTATTAAAGGGTCACGGCATTAGGAAGGTTGAGAACCACTGCTTCAGGTGGAAGTATCCTCTTTACTGGAGGAAAGAGGAATGTTGTGTTACTACCCTGATTTCTCTGGTAGTTTTATCAGAGCTATTTAGCTAATTCCCCAAAGCATTTTTGTGCTTGAGAATTTGGTTGCGAACTGTGTTGAGAGTTCTCTATGCTATTTTCCTATTTTCCTTTGTCAGGAAGAGAAGTCTGGTGGATTCCGTTAATGAAATGAATGTCTGACATTATAATACAGGAATGTGTTTGCTTTCTTCCAGGTAGCGTCCCATCGCTGGCTGCTGGGCTCCTCTTTGGTGGCTTAGCAGGCCTGGGTGCTTATCAGCTCTCTCAGGATCCAAGGAACATTTGGGTTTTCCTAGGTATGTCAGCTTTACTATCTTCCCAGTCAGTCAGTTATCCAGAAAACTGTACCGAAGGTGTGGTGAGATGTGTCAGGTTGCTTCTGCCAAGTGCTAGGGAAATTTTTTAATGGGGGTTGAGGGAATGTGCTGTTCTCTGCTTATCTTTTATGTCATAATATGGGAAGATTTTCATCCCTCATGAATTTAGATTTACCCAGTGAAATTAGTATTAAACTTGTATAAGGCAAGTATATATCTCTTAACCATTGTGATTGCCCACTAAAGACTGTCTGCTGGAGTATCACTGAAGGATTTTGTGTCTAGGTTAAGTTTTCATCAATATTGCATTTTCCCCATTTTTAAATCATTAGCCCTTTAGCAGTAGGCTGAACATGTAAGACATAGGCCTCGCCTTCAAGGAGCCTGTACCTTAATTGGGGATATAAAAAGTGAGTTTCTGGGGTTGCTAAAGTGCCCTGTGAGCAGCACAGTGAGAAGTGCAGGGAAGGGAAGATTACTTATTATCAGGGTTGCTTTTTGTACATTTTTATTGAGCTCCACCCATGTGTCAGATAGTTTGCTAGGAGTGTGGGTTCCTCACTGTCTCCACAAACTCCAGCATGAGAAAACATGCAGTTCTGCCCCTTACAGTATGGTGGGGAGGACAAGCATGTTAACAGAGTGGTTCATACAATTCTACTTGGGCTGGGAAGGATGGCTGATTTGGGGTGTGATAGGGAAGGAGGAGGTACCCAGCTCTTAGCTCGGCCTGACACCTCCCTCAGTAAAGCTCCAGAGTAACTTTCAGACTTTTGTTCCCATTTGTGATCTTGCTTCTTCACTCTAGCAAATAACACTCATTGTCTACTTACAGAAGAAACAGCAGCCATCACATGGGGACTTAAGGTCCATGCCATTGACATCCAAGCCTTCCCTTGTCCTATTTCTCTACTCTCCAGGGCCAGCCCCTTCACCTTGGCTTTGGGGCTCTTCTCCCATACCTTCTTGGAGCTTTGCACTGTCACTGATGCTCTTACTCATAGTCCACCGGTCAGATGGATTCCTTTTACTGATGTTGAAATGTGCTCATCTCACCCACAAAAAAGAAAGGACCTCATGACCCTACTTCCTTCTCCAGTTCTTTCTATTCTTCTTTCCCTTCAGAAACTTCTCTAAATATACTTCCTGTCTGTTTCCACACCTCATACATTTTTGACCCACTTCAGTCTCCATTCCTGTCCCCTTTGTTCATGGAAATAAGTAGCTTTCCCTGAGGCTGCCGGTGACCTGTGTTCTTCAAAATCCAGTGCAGTCCTCATATCATTTGGCCAGTTACCTGCTCTCAGCACAGTACACCAGTCCATTTTTTTGCTCTCCTGGTTTTTCTTATTTTCTCATTCTCTTTTGTTGACCCTTTTTTTTGGGGGGAGGGGGTCATTAAGTATTAAAATATTAAAGTGCTTAAGGCTTGGCTTTTTAAAATCTTCTTTATACCTTCTTGCTTGACAGTGTCGTTGAAGCCCAGGCCTTAAATTACCAATACAAAAATGACTCACAAATTTATCTCTCCTCCAAGCTTTAATATATATAGTTGTCTGCTTGAAATCTAGATGTTTCAAAGCCTCACGTCATATCCTCACACACTTTGTCTTCTGGTGTTCTCCATGCATTCAGATCTTGATTGTACTCTTCCCCTCCCTCTTTCTAACTCATCACGTCCTATGAACACTGCTTCCAACACACCCTAAAGTGTCTCTATCTCCATGGTGACTGTCCTCATCCCAGTCATCCCTCTCCCTGCATCCCTTAGGAAGTTTCTTAACCCTTTGAGTGCCATGCGTTAATTGCTAAAATTCATGTGAGAAATGCCAGGCTATTTTGCTGAGAAATGCAGTTTATGAAAAATGTTTATAAAAACATTATTATTCACAGTAATTTGCTGAAAATTTCACGAGATATAATAAACACACTTTTCTTTTGTAAGCAGTGTTCTTTGACGCAATTTAGCAAAATTTATTGCATTAAAATTATTTTATTAATACAATTATTTTAGAAAAAATAAATTCTTTCCTTCAATATGGCTTTTGAATTATAATATATGGCATAATATAAAACCTATGATTATGCTCTGGCTGGTTTAGCTCAGTGGATTGAGCGTCGGCCTGCGAGCTAAGTGTCGCTGGTTCGATCTTCCAGTCAGGGTACATCAGAGAAGGAAAACTCTGACTCCAAAAAACCTCCGCTGCCTTGCGGCATACCTCTTCTGGGGAAAGGCTAAGGGAGTAAACCCCGACAGAAAATCCGGAGCCGGAGTCCCTAAGGCGGTTTGACGTTGTAGTCAACACCGGCAACTCCTGCGGCGCACCTGAACCCAAGCTGTATCGACTCCGTCTTTCCCTTGGACCCTTCAGCTGCGAAGAGAGGGGGGGGTCTGCTGCATGGGCAACAGCAGACCCTCCATATCACCCTGCCCAGGCTCTGTAGCTTCAGCTCCACTGGAGAGGACACTCCAGCGTCATCGCAAGATGTCGATCCAACACGGGAGGAGACAGATGCCGTGTCACTCCCGAGTCGGACTGCACAGCCATTCTCGGCGGTGCAGATAGACACTTAAGAAGCTACACCATCGTCTCTCGAGACGGACGGCTGCCGACGACGATGATTATGATTTGAAAAAACACATAGCAACATGGATAACAAGCAAGAAGTATGCCAAATATTGAATAAGTTTTTGGAAAAAACACCTTCATAACATACTAAAACAATGAACACAAAGGCATTCACACTAGAGACATATCAATAGATATCAACAGTGAAAAACAGTTTATAAACAAAAGTGAAATGCAAAAACAACACAATAATAGTAAAATGTTTATATATTAACATTTGTGGCTATTGATGCATCTTGGGTGCAGCCCTTTGTCACATCTCCCACATACTGTTTTCGACCTGATTTTTCTTTCCTGTGTTGAGCATTCCTTACACTATCTTAGCTTTCTTTCTGGAGGTATCTTTATGCCATATACGTGAGAGGGACCTGGTGGATTTTCTTCATTGCTGGACTTAACAGTGTCTCTAACCTCATGCCATTCTCTGGCAAGTTCTTCTATTATGGAGGTATTGAATTTCATTTGAGACATTGGTTTGTTCCCACCTAAAAAATTTTTCTTAGAAAGAATGTGTGCATTTAGTAGTATTCTTTTTTTTTTTTTTTTTTTTTGTAAATAAAGTTTTATTGGAATACAGCCACACTGAAGAGTTTACAAATTGTCTATGGCTTCTTTTGCTATGAAGAAAGAGTTGAGTAGTTGCAACAGTGACCATAGGGTCTGCAAAGCCTGAAATATTTATTCTCTGGCCCTCAAAGAAAAAGTTTATAGACTGCTGATCTACATGATTGTCTC
The DNA here is from genome assembly GCF_987537825.1 of Furipterus horrens. Taxonomy (NCBI): domain Eukaryota; kingdom Metazoa; phylum Chordata; class Mammalia; order Chiroptera; family Furipteridae; genus Furipterus; species Furipterus horrens. The sequence continues at coordinate 94,082,874 of NW_028327173.1, forward strand.
TGTACTTGAAAAAGTCATGAGCTCTTGATTTGGTCCTGCCCATAATTCGAAGACCCAAATTCTCACACTCTTTATAAGTATAAGAAAGGTCAGTCATGGAAAGTTATTTAACTTTTGGATCAGCTGCACATTTTGGATCTCCATGCTCTGTGAGACAGTTTAAAGTCATACAATTCCCTTCATGTTTTGTAATCTGTAGAACCAACAGAAACACAAACACAGTAGGACAATTATTTCAATTAAATCTATAAAGATATTAATGATATTTATAGTATAAAAACAACAATTTCTAAATATTCCTGGGTTCTTATGTTTTTTTTTACTACAAATAAAAATATGAAACAGGATTAATATTTAATGGTAATTGAGTCACACTCCAGTGCACACTTTTTTTCAAGTTCATCTTTCATTCATGCTCAGTTTACATTGAGTGCTTGGTACAACACCAAAATTTAAAAATATTTAAATATAAATGTTAAAGCTGTCAGGTCCAGGATATTCAAATTTAAAGTGCAATTCTGGTGGTTGGCTATTTTATTTTTTTTTTTTTTTAAGTATATTTTATTGATTATATTGTTACAATAGTTCCAATTTTTTTTTTTCCCCTTTGCTCCCCTCCGCCCAGCAACCCCCTTCCCCAACAATCCCCTCTCCAAGTCCATGCCCATGGGTCGTACATACAAGCTCTCCTGCCTCACCCTTTCATATATTCTTCTTCTTCTTTTTTAAAATTAATTAATTAATTAGTTAAATATTTTAACAATAAAAAATAACAATTCCTCCCTCTCAGACTTAAGACCCTTTACAATCTTATAAAGGACAATGGATGAAGGTCTCGAGCTCCTCTAGCTGCTTCAAGCTGGACATGGTCGTCGTCCTACCTACCCGTGGGTCAAGAAATCCCTAATAAGAGTGGGGATGTGGAGGGGAGGGTGGCCTTCCCACAAGGGGAAGGATCGTGCAGACTCCAGGTTGGTTGGCTGTCTCTGGACAACGGCATGCTTGGTTTGACAGGCTGGCATCCTTGTTGTATTCTGGGGGCAACAGGGTTAAAGGACATCATTTAATCCGTAACCACTAGATGACAAAAGACAGGTATTAATTTTTCAATGTCCCACATTAGGGAAAAGAAGGGCTTCTTTGAAGGAAGGTGTGCCAGGTACATCTCACCTGCCCAAAACCCTTTTGCCCATTATACTTATTTTGGACTGAGGGAAATATTTTAGGTTTCCCCCATCTCAGGCCTCTGGGCTTTTTCTGTCCAAGCCATTAGGATAGAAAAGAGAAACCAGTTTTAAAGTGAAGCCCACAGACCACCCCGTTCTTCACCAACCCAGCCACTTAGTTCAGCCAAACCATTGAGTCTCAGGAGGCAGCAATGCAGACAGGATTAAGTGAGGCCTATGCATACAGATAATCACTCAGGTAATGAGATTGTAGGCTTATGCCCTTTGAAAACAGAAAACACATGTTAATTTATGTAACATAACCCACATACAAGTCTCTAAATCTGTAGGACTGTCTTATCGGAAGGAAAATCCTTGTCCTTCTAATATTCACTGAACTTGCATTTCTATTCTTTATATTTTTATTCCCCCCCCACTAAAAAATTTTCTGTTTGTTTGTTTTTCCACTACAGTTGTCTCACTTTTTTTCCCCCTCTTGCTTCCCTGCACCCTGTCCCCCCCCACAGTCAGTCCCCACCCAGTTGTCCATGTCCATGGGTCATTCATACATGTTCTTTGACTAGACCCTTCCCCTTCTTACCCCTTCTCTCCCTCCCATCTCCCCCTTTGTTACTGTTAGTTTATTCCTTGTTTACATACCTCTGGTTCAATTTTGCTCATTTGTTTGTGTTGTTCATTAGTTTCCTGTAACAGGTGACAGCATAAGGTAATTTTCTTTTGTTGCCTGGCTTATTTCGCTAAGCATAATTCTCTCTAGTTCCAATCATGTTGTTGCAAATGGTAGAAGTTCCTTCTTTCTTTCAGTACTTATTCATTGTCATTTTCCCCCTTTGTACTCGTGTTCCTCTCTGTCTCTCTGTTTCTTCATCTTCTTAAAGCAGACCCTTTAGCATCTCTTGCAATGCTGGTTTGGTGGAGATGTATTCTTTTAGCCTTCTTTTGTCTTGGAAACTCCTTATTTCACCTTCCATTTTGAATGAAAGCCTTGCTGGGTAGAGTATTCTTGGTTGTAGGCCTTTGTTTTTCATTGCTTGGAATATTTTTTGCCATTCCCTTCTGGCTTGTAGTGTTTCTGCTGAGAAATCTGATGATAGCCTTATTGGAGCTCCCTTGTATGTTATTAGTTGTTTCTCTCTTGCTGCTTTTAGGATTCTCTCTTTGTCTTTGAATGTTGGCATTTTAATTATGATGTGTCTTGAAGTGGGCCTGTTGGGGTTCATCTTCATTGGGACCCTCTGTGCTTCCTGGACTTGCGTGACTCTTTCTCTCGTCATGTTAGGAAAGTTTTCTGTCATTAGTTTTTCAAAGAGGTTTTCTATCCCTTGCTCTTCTTCTTCTCCTTCTGGAATTCCTATGATACGGATATTATTACGTTTCATGTTGTCCTGCAGCTGTCTTAGAACCTCTTCAGTCTTGTTCAGTCTTTTTTCATTTTGTTGCATTGTCTGGGAGTTTTTGTGTAGGTTGTCCTCCAGCTCGCTGATCCGATCTTCTGCTTCCTCTAGCCTGCTTTTAATTCCTTCTACTGTGTTCTTCAATTCAGAGATCGTATTTTTCATTTCCTCCTGGCTCTTATTGATAGCTTCTATGTCCTTTTTCATGCTCACGTAATTTTCTGTGAGTTCCTTGTAGTTTTTCTGGAGTTCTTTGAAGTTTCCGCTGAGCTCATTCAGCTTCTCCATAATCCATGTTTTGAATTCCATATCTGATAGTTCACTCCCCTCTATTTCATGTAGCACTCTTTCTGGGGATTCTACCTTTCCTTTTGATGGGAGGTTGTTTCTCTGTCTCCCCATTTTTTTGACTCCTATTGTTTGTTGGTGCTTCTTGGAATGATCTGCACTTCCTGGATCTGCCTCTGGTGGCGTCAGATCATGTACCAGTCTGGCCCTAGGCAGCCTGTTGGAGACTTCCAGGGATCTACTGCTGTTGTCTGTCTTCTTTGATTGTTAATCTATTCAATCTGTGATTAGCTGTCAGGCTTAAGGACTGTGGGTGTGGCAGCTTAATTCCTGTAGGCAGGGCTTTTGCTTCCCCTCAGGCTGACGCCACTTGGAGGGGAATGGTCTACCCGCAGTACTGGGGATGAGTCAGCACTGGGACCCAGTCAGCTGCTCCTCCAGTTCTCCCCTCAAAGCCACCGTGCCAAATTCTCCCCAGGTGTCTCCAGCCCTCTCTGCCTTCCCTCTGCTTGAGCCCAGGGTAAGTGGTGGCCAAAATATTTTCGTATGTGATCCACTTAAGAGCTCTTTTTCTCCTGCTGTTTCTCTCTGGCTAGCAAGAAAGCCTGTGGCTTTTCGCTTTTCACAGCTGATACTATTTTACTTTCCACTCTGTCGCTGTAGGCTGGGAAGCCCAGCTGGGGGTTTAGACCCTGCCCTTCTCAGGGGGAATCCCCGGCTGCTGAGCTGTTTCTCAGCCCCTTCAGCTGCCACCCGTGGGAGCCCAGCCAGCCCTTCCACGTCTCCGCACTCCCTACCGGTCACGTTGTGATGTAGCGGCCTTTTCTGTCTCTCCGTGGTTATAAGACTTCTCTCCAGCTGGTGTTCGGTTCGTTATTCCAGATGATTTCTCCAAAATTACATTGTAAATCCAGACTAGTTCTAGGAGGAAGTTAGTGTAGCTTCCACTTACTCCTCCGCCATCTTGTTTCTCAGTAGTATTCTTGATAATACATTAATCACAACCTTCTTCCAAAACTTTAGTGTTCTTTCATCCAAATACACATAAAGCATCATATCATGCACACTGCATAGAGTTTTGACAATTATTGCAAAGAAAAATGAAATTAAAAGGACTTTAAAATGTAAGTAAAAATTATAACTATGTCAGTATTTCAACAAGCGTAAAAATTCAAATTTTGGATCAACATGAGAAAAAGTTATATCAATATATAACCTGAGGTACAAAAAAAAGAGAACAAAACATAAAATACGAATTATTCCATTGTTATTTACATTTATAGCCATCGAAAAAAGAGTCACTGGGAGCGACGCTGGTACTTTTGGGAAAAGTTGTCAGCATCGCTCACTGCGACGTTGGCACTCAAAAGGGTTAATTGGTGTCCCTGCATGCTTTAGTGTCCCTGCAGTTTGCTCTCTGTGATACAGATTAAATTCTGTTTTCAGAATGTAACTCAATTTAATGTCCTTTAATGGCTTCTCTTTGCTCTTAGGATGAAGACCACAATCCCTAACATGGCCGTCAAAGCCCTCTAAGCTCTGGCCTGTCTTCGTCACTAGTCATATGTTGATTTCTGCACCATACTGGCCTTTCATCACAGGGTTTCCCTTTGCTTGGAATATGCTTCCTTCCTCTTTAGCTTATTAACTGCTACTTTCAGGTCTCTGCTCAATCTTCACTTCCTTAGCAAATCTTTTCATGATCTCTCTATTATGTATATTGCATTAATTGTACCTGTAACACAAGTTATACTTAAGTTTTTGTGTGATTCTTAGAACTCTGTTCCATCAAACTTGAAAAACTGTAGCACAGAGACCTTTTTGATGTGTTCTCCAGCATCCAGTGCAGTGCATGGCATATAGTGGGTATTTTAACAGATATTGAGTGGGAAGCGCATACACAGTAAATACTGTGTTGGCCAAAAAGCCTGTTTAGTTTTTTCTGTAAAATAAAGGATACATTTTTCATTTTTACTGCTAATTTTATTGATTTGGATTTTTTGAATATGTCAGCTATCTCCTGCATGGCTTAACATTGATTGTTCTCAGTTAATGTCTCAATTTGATTGCTGTCAACTTCAACTGGTCTGCTCGACCATGGAGCCTCGTCCAGTGAGAAATCTCCAGCACAAAACTACGCAAACCACTTTTGACACATTCAGTCAATTACAGCACCTTCTCCATACACTGCACAAATCTTTTTTTCATGTTTTAGTTGAGTTTTTACCTTTTTTGAAATAAAGCATAATATGCTGAAAATGTTGTGTATGAAAATCTTCAGTATTAAAATGGCTACACAAACATTCACCAATTTTGATTTCTTTTTTTAAATGCATGCTAATATGGCAGCTGTCACAATACAGTCTTAACAAAATTGTTTCAAATGAAGTTAAAGACAACTAAGTGCTACTAGAAACATCTTATGGAAGAAACAAATGAACTTTATGGCCAGCCCAATAGAATTGTCAAGAAATATGAGGAAAAAACCCAAAAGCAGTTTGGAGAAAATTAAGAAATTTATGTCTGAAGAGTGGTAGGAAATGAGGCATGAAAGGCTGACTGGGCCCAGGCTGTGAGGGCCTTGTATTCTAGTATTTGTGCTTAGTCTCATAGGATGGGAGTGGTCATGAAGCTCCCTGAACTTGGGAGGCATGAGATGGGGTATGGCCCTTGAAAGATGAGTGGGACTTTGGCTACTTCTTTCAGTTCCCCCAAATATAAGATGTAATGATCTTTGCCTCTTTTTCCCATCAGCTACATCTGGAACCTTGGCTGGCATTATGGGCATGAGATTCTACCACTCTGGAAAGTTTATGCCTGCAGGCTTAATTGCTGGTGCCAGGTACTTTCTGTTCTATTGCTGTTCTTCACCAGTTTAGATTTTCGTTTAATGCTCATCATACTTTGTACACACACAGATTTACTTGCTTCAGTGTACTTGATGCTGGGCACCAACTGAAATAATTTAGTATTATACATACACAAATAGGAAAGGCTGCATAAACAGTAGCTGATGTAATGTGAAAGTGAAGTAAGTATATTCATTCACTCTGGAAACAGTTTTGCTCTCACATTTGCTCTCTGGTCCATCCTGGCTCCTCCCTGCGGAGGAAGAAGCTTCAGTGCAAAGCATGACTGCAGCTTATTCAGTGCGGGTTCCACATTTCTTAGTTGTATGGGTGCCCTTTATTATTGAAAGCTTTGCTAGAAGGGAATTTCTGTTGATGCCTATTTTCTAATTAACTGATTATAAAATCCAAACCAGATTTTTAAAAAAACTGTAGTCCTTAAGCATAATAAAGACATTTAAAACATTTTTAAAAATGTTTTGAGAAATGGTTACTTACAACTGTGACTTTGCTCGTTTGGTCATAGTTATGATGCTGTCAAGCAAAATGTTTCATAATCAATGTAGACCAAAGTCAAGAGCAATAAATTAGGAGGCTGCAGATAGACCATTAGCTAGCTGTGACCATGGGGAGGCCTTGGTCTTTCCAGCCTTCAATTTTCTCATCTCTGAATTATTGGTAGTAGGATTAGGAACTCCAGCTCACATGTACTTTTAACACCTTAGCACAAGACTGACCCTTGGCCTCGTTTTCCTTCAGTGCCTGCAGGGACAGAAGTTTCATCTCTGCTTCCTTTGCCATGACACCTCTTCACTATGCAATGAGAGATGCAGAGAACTAATCCTTTAAAAAAATAGTCAAGTGCTTGTTCTCTTCTTTACCTGACTTTTTGTTTATTTTTTAACAGTTTGCTGATGGTTGCCAAACTTGGAATTAGTGTGTTCAATAGACCCCATCAGTCATAGTCATGTTCCAGCTTGGACTCTTGAAGAATTTTAAAACTTCCACTACGTTTAGTATATTAAGAGAAATAAGTGCAGCATTTTCACATATGCTGACATTTTACTTAAACAAACTGAACTTTCCAGAGAAAAATATCCGTCATTATTATTACAACCCTAAAGAGATGGGTAGCGTATAACATAAGAGTTTATTGTTATAATGCCCTCGTATAATTTGATTCTTATATGTTGATGTTATTTCTTCTTTATGTATTTTTACAGAAAGTCTCAAAGGGTGAAATGTTAGGTGTCAACATTGGGGGCCATGAAACCCCTCACACCCTACATAGGAACATTATAAAAAAAAAAAAATCTTATGAGATTTGGGATATCTATTCTTTTGCCCATATTAGAGCACAGACCTACTTTGAAATTATGTTAAAGGAAATATCAATGGAAATAAAGTTTACTATAAATAATACTTTCTATGGTGTCTTTGTTGCCAGAGCTGTTTTGAACATAGAATGAGGAAAATGAAAGTTTGAGAAATATTTTATATAGGAATTACCCATTTTGAAAAATTTAAGAACCAGGGGAAGTTATTTGATTACACATTGGATTGAAGCTGGTTTTGAAAATGACCCATAGTGTGAATTTCTAAGATTAGGACTGTGTAATAAAAAGAAAAAATAAAGTTTTGGTTAACTAGTTAATCTGTGAATGTGAAACTAAAAGACCTATCTGGAACTTGAATTACCTAGGTGAGTCTCTACTTTGGACACATTAACTGTATACAACTTATTTTCAGTTCACTTTGTTTTTTTCAGCATTAAGAATTAACTCATTCTGGACTCCTTTGGTTTCTTTCTCTTTAAAAATGAAGGGATATTTGCTACTTACCTCCAGCTTAACTGGTATTGGTTGGATTTAGAAAGGAGTCCTTGTTTTCTCATCCTCATTTTATATGGTATGTCTGCCAGGGCCCATTCAAGTATAATGCCCAGAGCTCTGCACAGGGGCTGTGACTAGAGCACTGTATTCTCAACTATGTGTTTCTGTTAATGCAACCAGGATCTAAATATTTTTGGACAGCTCCATTACAGCAGTGACTCACTGTGCTTTTTGTCTTACTGAGACTCCAGGTCTTTTTCTTTCTTTCTTGGTTAGGTCCTGTCTTTATTCCAGGGAGGATTCCTTCTCTTCTTCCTTGTCTTATTGTTGAATGAGCAGGGGGTCTCGCCTCGGGATTCAGAGCAGTGAGAGGCCACACTGCTGGACTGGTGACTGTGGGCCAAATAACTACTCGGTTGCTAAGGCCACATCAGCATCCAAGCATAACCCCTGGTTTACACTTGACTGGGATAAGGTGGCCCCAGGGGGTCTGGTCAAAATTCGGAACTGATTGGGTTGAGTTCAAAAGTAGTTACTGATTTACCCAAGAAGGCCCTGTGACGATATCTGATACAACCGAAAGCCTTTGGCACCAGTGATTTAACAAGTTTCAGATCCTCCAGAGAGCATTGGCCTGATTCTAGGCCAAAGGACATTTCCATCCGCTTCAGTACTTCAGTGTCATTGTGGATCTCAGAGGTGTCAAAATTGAAGATATTAAAACTTGTCAATGGAGATGCTGCAGTCTGTGACTTTTCCTGCTTGTATTGATTATAAATGGCAGCTGAATGGCAGAGTTCAGAGCTGGAGAGCCCTGGTTCTGCTGATTTTTCTGTACTAGGTTTCTGAAAGCAATTTGCTACAGGAACTCTAGCAGCTGGGCTCGCTCCTGCTTTATCTGTTCTATCAGCCTCTGTTTCTCTATCTCTAGGTTTGACATTCCTGAGCAGAATTGGTAGGCAGGCCAATCCACTTGATTGCTTTTTTTCTGTTTGAAATGATGTTCATTGCCATTAGCACATTTAAAGCGTCATAAACTCTCAGCTTAATGTTCTGGTCATAAGCTGAATCAGCTGCCAGGTGATAACTTGAATTGGTGAACTCTGATACCAGCTCATCAGTGACTGCATTATATGATGTATCTTTCCACTGAACTTTCTCGTACTTTCATTGAAAAAAGTCTCAAGCCTTTTCCATTTTTTATCTTTTTTTTTTTTTTTTTTTTTTTTTGCTGCTTTTACTTTCTGAAAAATCAGTCTGTAAATTCGCTAGCTCATTTTCTATCACCTGGGACCCAGCCAGCAGCTTCTATGTGTGTCTGAGTGACCATTGCTGGTGCAGGGGTGTATTATGGACTCCCAAACAGAACACTTCCTGAACTGGTTAGTCTCTGGGGTGTACTTATAGTCATTTGGGGTCCAACATTCTCATTTATTGGTCCTAAGGTTTTTGGTAAAATCTTTGTTGGTAAGTTGGTGCTGGAAACTGGATATGCAGCAAATGAAATGCTACTTGGTCTGAAGAAGCAGGCCTCTTACTCTAGTAACAACACCACTCTATGTCCACGTCTTTTTCTTACATACTGCTGTTAATAATTACAGATAGTGATAGGGTTAGTGTTTGATGTCACATACTTGCAAATACTTAAATAAAAAATTGTTCCATAGTCAGTAATTGACTTTTATTATATAATTACACCAAATTCATTGTTTAAATAATAAAGACAGTAATGTTGACAAACAGTTCATTGATCTGTGGTATGATTTCATGCCTTGGTGAATTGCATTATCATGATCTTCTAGATATTAGTCCTATATAGTCTTAGGGAAAATAGACAAAATAAAGTAGAGCATTATCGTTGATATTTTAAAAATTGATTTTTAGGGAAATATGTTTGGGAGAAAACCAACTGATGTGGTTAGTGTTACAAAGGTCGGAACACCCACAGGTGGCCTGGGTGTCCTGAGCAGTGAAGAGCTGTTTGTATAGTGTACGTTTACAGAGCTAACCTTCATCATTATGCTTGTTTCCCAAAACTCTGTTGTGTGAGGGCCCAGTAGAAGTGAACATCAGTCATGACTTGTTATCCGCAAATGTTTGAATTATGAACTGTAAGAGCTGGGGCATGGCAAAAGATTGTTTTAAACAAAAAAGCAATACTCATTCTATGTTAGTTCATCAGAAGACTTATTTTGGGTTCTAAGCTAGCCCTTGGTAGTTGTCGTGGTCACTACTTAAAATACAGTTATATGTATTTAATAATCCTTGTCAATATTTTATGTCCTCCAAACCCAGCCACATGCATGTGTGTACATGTGCATACACACGCACACTAATACTTGGCTGCCAGCAACTAAGGGCACAGACCATCTAAAGCTGCCATCCTTCCAGGCTTCTGTGGATGTGATTTTGAATCACAATGGTGACCCTGATTTTTCATCTGTAGTCTTTCTAAAGGGCATCAATTTTGGCCTTCATTTCTAGGGAAGGGGCTCTAACATGAGACCAAGTTCCCTGAAGGAGCGAATTAGTTTAGATCTAAGAGATCACCAGTGGTCAGCTCTGAAAGTTCTAAGGCTGCCCACAGCTGGGGGAGTCTTCATTGCCAGGCAGCCCTGCCAAGTGCCCTTGCCAAGTTCCTGCTTTCTTCCTCAGCAGTTTCCTGAGTAGTCATTGTCCTAAATTTGTACTGGGTCCTAGAAGAAAAAGAACAAACCATAGCTTGCCCTCATGGAATCTTGTGAAGGCTGACATGTAAACAAAGGCAATATACAAATAAATGCATAACAGAGGTAGATACACATTACCGTGAAGGCACAGAAAAAGGACTAGTTATTTCTATTTAGGGCAGCAGTTTTCAACCTTTTTCATCTCATGACACACAAACTAATTAGAATCCCGTGGCACACCAAAAAAAAAGTCATTTTCACATATAAATTAGTAATCTTTTATTTTTAAACTGTTGATTTTTAAAATTCTTAGTTTTCCAGCTACACGAAAACAGGCAGTGGACTGGATTTGGCTCACTGACCAGCTTGCCAACCTGTGACCTAAGCCAAAATACCTAATTGTTTGAATTATTTTGTTATGAGTTATTGGGCATCTTTTCATTTATTGACCGGTGATATATATTTTTTCTGTGAACTGCCTGTTCATATATTTATCCCTGTTTTTTGTTTTTGTTTTTCTTATTGGTCTGTGACTGTATTGGTCTGAGGTGTTTTTTTTTAAACCTTAAATATTTTCTTTTTACTATACCTACTTCTAAAAATTACAAAGCATCTTTAACACAATTTTCTTTGCCATTCCTCAAGGGAATCAGTAAAACATGTAGAAACTCAAAATATAACTAATATTACACAAGATGATTAATTTTCCTTCAATAACTTAGTCTGTTCCGAACTATTTCTGTCCAAAATGTGTAGGTGCAACAGGATGAACTTATGTGGTTAAAATTGTGATTTCTGGAAACTCTTGAATGATTGATTTGGCACCATGAGGAGTGGAGAACAGACTGAGTAGGATGATAACACTGGATTGAACTCCATTTTCTATAAGAATCTTTACAGCTTCAATTACAGTATTTCTAGTGCTGAGAATTGGATACATCAGAAGGACTTTTCTCCTATAAATGTCTGGAGGGAACTTGGCATAATATACTTTGGCTCTTTGGGTCTCCTCATCACTCTGAATCAGGATCTTTCCAATATGGATGGATCGACAGCAATCTTGTAAACCCTGTTCCATTGCTTCACTGCTTCTCATTATGCTGACCCCACAATTTCCATTCTCAAATTTCACTCCTTCATACTTGTACCTTGTTGGTGTGGTCATCACGCATTCTTTATATTATACTTTGTTATGTATATTGAAAATAGAATATTTTCCATTATTTGTTTTAGTTATGGTCCTTTTTGTCATGCAGAAATTACAGTTTTGTATAGAATCAAATTTATCCCATTTTCTTTATGGTTTTCAGATTTTGTGTCTTCCTTAGGAAAGCATTCTACATTTCAAGGGTGTAAAATAAAATTGTAATTTTCTTTCAGTATTTTAGTTTCATTTCTTACCTTTCTATTTTTATTGCCTTTAGACTTTATTTTTAAGGGAATGGTTTAATTAAGGATATGACTGAACTGTTTTCTCCAAAAAAAAAAAAAAAAAAAAAAAAAGCCATTACCCTTAGTATTGTTTGTTGAATGGTGTATCCAACAAGATACTGAATTTCCATATTTGGTACTGATTCTGGGTTCTGGTCTCTTCATAGATCTACTTATCTTCTGTCTCAGTGCCAAATTGTATCAGTGAGTTTTTATATTTGGTAGGGCAGATGTGTCATTGTTACTCTTCAGATTTTTCTTTACATACTTTTCTAGATAAATCCAGAATTAGGCCTTTTAATGTTAAATTTTACTTGGGATTTTGATTATAGGTAAATTTGGGAGGAATTCAGAGTTTTAAAATAAGTACTCTTCAATCCAGGAAAATTATATGTCCCTTCATTTAATTAAATTTTTTCTTGAATATCTTAAAGCAGTATTTTAGAGTTTTATTCATTTAGTTCTTTGCATTTCTATTAAATTACTTTAGGATATTTTATAGTTTTATTATGAATGGGAACTTTTTCATATATTTTAAAATTAGGTATCAGTCTGAACACAATGAATTTCTGTCATTCATATAAATGCTTCTATCGATTCAAGCATATTATTTGCCATAGGTTTTTGTCAGCTACCCTTTATCTGCTCCTGTGGCTTTATGTTAAAGTTAGAAATAATAAGCTGCTGCTATCACAGACAATATTCAACATTGTTCTAGAAACACTAGACAAAGCAATAAAATGAGAAATGAGATATAAATTAATAATACAAAGAAATTAAACATTTACACTTCCGGCCAAGATGGAGGCTTAGACGGACACGCTAGGTCTCCCTCTACAACTAGAGAGGAATACAACTACTTCAAAACAAAGGATAACTAGAAATTCCAGAAAATAAAACTACACGGAAGCCCAACATATGAAGTTATAAACCAGCGGTGCCATTTGGGCAGGTAAGAGTTAAAGAGGGCAGCGCTGTTTGCGGTCGCACCTGGGACAGCGGCGGGGCGGCAAAAAATCCCGGCTGCAGTCAAGCCCCTGGCAGTGCGCGACCCCAGCGCTGGGGAAAGCAGCCACCACATCGCCTTGAACAGTGAGGCCCAGGGGGGCGGGAGGACGGATCCCGGTCTCCTAGCTGAATAACTGTGTGAATCCATCTTGGACCCCCGCCCCCAAAGAAAGCACCACAGGGCTGCGAAATAGGTCGCGGACAGGCGCCGGTCGCTGAATTGTGACGCATACACAGGCACTGCCCCCTACAGCCGGCCCAAGAAAACAAAACGCATCTGTCAAAATGAGGCAGACAACTATAGAAATCCCGGTGGCACAGCTCACCAGGCAACAGATAAGAGAACCTGACAGATGAACAGATAAGAAACCTGTCAGAGGCTCAGTTCTGGGCCATTGTTATCAGGTGGCTTACAGAATTCACAAAAGAGCAGGAAAAAGATAAGAAAGAAGCGAAAAACATTCATAACGAAAAGAACAAAACCACATACGAGACAGATGGTGAGGAAAAAAAATCCAGAGTTCATTTCAACAAACTGGAATATGGAGAAGGAACAAGCAGTCAACCAATGCAGAGAGAGGAAATGGGAAGCAACAATGAGAGGATCAGAAACCTCTGGGACAGCTATAAAAGGCCCAACATAAGAATCATTGGTTTGCCAGAGAGTGAGGAAGATGAACTAGAACTTGAAAAATTGAGTGAAAATATAATAAAGGAGAACTTCCCAGACTTGGGGAAGGGAATAGACTTGCAGGTCCAGGAAGCAAGGAGAGTTCCCAAGAGACTGGACCCAGGGAGAACCACTCCAAGACACATTATAATCAAAATGTCAAAAATTAAAGATAAAGAGAGAATCTTAAAAGCAGCAAGAGAGAAGAAAAGAATTATGTACAAAGGGGTCCCAATTAGACTATCAGCTGACTTCTCAAGGGAGACCCTACAGGCAAGAAGGGACTGGCAAGAAATATTCAAAGTAATGAAAATCCAAAACCTACAACCACGAATACTCTATCCAGCGAAATTGTCATTCAGAATAGAAGGACAGAGAAAGTGTTTCCAGGACAAAATAAAACTGAAAGAGTTCATTAGATCCAAACCACTGTTATATGAGATGTTAAAGGGACTGGTTTAAAAAACAGAAGCTAGGGAGATGAAACAAAGGCAAACTAAACAGGCAATGAGAGTGGAAAAGGAACTGTGGGTACGGGAAGCATATTGGGGGGAGGTCAACAGGGAGGGGGAGTGGGGAGAGGGAGGGAGATGATATAGGAATTGGGGATCATGGTAGGAGGGAATGGAATAGACGGAGAGAGGTTGGGAGGAACTGTATGCACAACTAATGGACATAATCTAAAAGGGGGGGACAACTGGAGGGAGGGGGGCCACCGGGTGAAGGGGAACAGAGGGAAGGGAAATTGGCACAAATGTAATATTTTAATCAATAAAACACATTAAATCTGGAAAAAAAAATTAAACATTTAAAGTAGTTAATTGTTATCTAGAAAATCCAAGAAAAGCAACTAAAAACCTATTCAAACTAATGCCAAAGTTCTATAAAACAGCAAGAAAGTTCAACACCAAAAACTACTAGCCTTCTATCAACAGCCATAATCAGTTCTCTTCCATACCATTTCTAATACCCAAGTCCAAGTGTCACCATCTTTTAATTTTTTCTTTGGACTCCTTGTTTTCATGCTTTGACCCAATAATTCATTCTCTACGCAGCAGGCACAGGCATATTTAAAATATAATTAGATTCATAGACTTAGAATCATTTAGTTATCTCTTATTACATTTAGGTCCCTCCCTTAGCGTCTCTTTAACACCCTGTTCTTTCTCTCAATAGCACTCATCATAATTTGCAAATACAGTTGACAACTGAACAACACAGGCTTGAACTGCACAGGTCCACTTGTACATGGATTTTTTTTTCAATAATTATAGTCAGCTCTCCGTATCCCAGGGTTTGCATCTATGAATTCAACCAACCATGGATCGAAAAAAGTGTTTACGATCTGTGGGTTGGAAGTTCACATGTGCAGATGGCCAGCTGCATGCATTCCTGTACAACATTTTATATAAGATACTTGAGCATCTGTGGATTTTGTTATCAGTGGAGGGTCCTGGAACCAATGTCCCATGGATACCTAGGGACAACTATAATTTTTGTGTGTTTGTTTAATGTTTCCTCCAGGTTATATGTTCTGTGAGGTCAAGGAAGATGACCATTTTGTTACTACCATATATGCCATATTTAGTACATAATAGGCACTTAGTAAATATTTGCTAAGTGGAAAAATTCAAATCTACTTTCAAAAGACTTTATTTTTTAGAACAGTTTTGAGAACACAATGGTTCCCACACACTGTACACCCAGTTTCCCATATTAGTAACATCTTTCAATAGCATACCTTGTTATAACTAATGAAACAATATTGATATATAATCATTAACTAAAGTCCATACTTCATTCAAATTTCCTTATTAACTAATATTCTATTCCAGGATCTCATCTAGGATACCACATTTCATTTAGTTGTCATGTCTCCTTAAGCTCCTCTTGGCTGTGACCATTTTATATGTTTTGGATGACTTTGACAGTTTTGAGGCGTATTAATTTTGTAGAATGTACTTATATTGGACTTTGTCTAGTGTTTTTCTTATGGTAAGCCTGGGGTTACAAGTTTTTAGAAGGAAGACCACAGGGGTAAATGCCATTTTCATCACATTCTGTTAA
This sequence comes from Furipterus horrens, assembly GCF_987537825.1. Classification (NCBI taxonomy): domain Eukaryota; kingdom Metazoa; phylum Chordata; class Mammalia; order Chiroptera; family Furipteridae; genus Furipterus; species Furipterus horrens. The sequence goes on from NW_028327173.1 coordinate 94,098,269, forward strand.
GGTTGCGTATATTAGTGTTGATGTTGACCTTGATCATCTGGATGAGGTTTGCCCTTCCCATACTGTACTCTTTAAAAGGAAGTCATTGTGCGCATTCCACACTGAAGGAATAGGGAGTTGTGTTCTACCTCCTGGAGGGCAGAGTAGCTACATAAATTATTTTGAATTTTGTTGTATGAGCCATTTCTCTCTTCTCTGCCATTTTTTATTTGCTTACCAGCATGAGTTCATGCATATTTTTTTACTTTGGGTTATAATCCAATACTTTATTAATTTTCTTGCTCAAATTATTGCAGTTTTGGCCACTGGGAGTTCTTTTCAACTTGGCTCCTATGTTCCTTTGACATAACCCATTCACTATGCACTTTCTTTACACGGGTGAACGGAGGAAAGAGAAATTGAAAGGGCCACAAGAGGTGGTCTGGGAAATGATCCCCTCCCTCTCATCTTCACGCATTCTACAACCTTACCAGCAAGCCCTCGGTGTCGTCTGCCCTTACCTTGGGCTGATGCGGGCACTCCGCCCCGTTGGTTGACACGTGGTACACAATGCAGGTTTGTAACCTCTGATTTCCCTGTCCCGGGTGCCAGATGTCGCGGACCTCTGACCAGCAGGGTCCACGGCATTGTGAATGAACTGAATAAATGCACAGTGACTGCGAGAATCCTGTGGAGAAGAGGGGACAAAACTGGCCACTTTCTAGAGGAGGAAGCGCACTTTGCCCCTGCCTTTGATTTTTTAGGTGGATTACATCCAAGAAAGTTGTGAATCGTTGTGCCAATCATTGCCTTATATGATTATTACTTTTATATAAGAGAAAAGAATGTCACACATGCATGGATGATAAGGATAACTTGTCTAGCCACATCCTGTTCTTAGAAATTGGCCCAGAATAGGCCCTAAGAAACTGCTTCAAGGTTACACGCCGAACATCTGTTGTTCTCAGCCCAGAATGAGGGGGTCCTTTAGCAGAAAGCAAGCTTTTAGTTATTATAGAAAGGCAGGCCTGGTTCCCCACAGGAAAATCGGTGTGTGGAGTGGGTCCTGTGTGCTGCCATGCTCCCAGAGGTTTTCCAAATCTGGGGCTGAGCTACATTTGCCACCACCAAGTACCCGGCTTCCCATAGAACAGCCTCCCTAGTTTGCTTCTGTGTTAGGTAGAACTGTCACACCTGTTATGTTGTAAAGGTTGGAGCCTTAGTTATTAGTCACTGCAGGGTGACCCATTTCACCACCTTGTGGTGCTCTCTCTGATATAAGGGTCAGAGAGGAAACAATGCCAGTTGCTTGGCTCTTGCCCCTTTGCAGTCACTTCACCCACTTCCCATGTGCAACTGGCGCTCCTAGCTGTTGCTCTGGTGATGGCTCCTAGAGTGGGTGGGTTTGTGTGCATTCTAGGACAGTAGGGCCCCTCTAAATGGACTCTCCTGAGAGACTGGCAGTTTCTTCCGCCACCCCACCCCACTGGTTTTTACAGCTAGAAGCAATGAGGCTTTATCTTTCTAGCACTGGAACCATGAGCTGCATGGTTTAGCCTGGGACTGGGATCGCTCCCCAGGTGTCCCTTCCGGCTTTTAACTGCCACACGTGAATGTGGGACCTCCCATTCTGCCGTCCACTGCTGCTGTCTTGCCATTGCCACCTCACCTCCACTACGCAGTGTTCTCCACCTAGGTTCCCCGTCTCCGTCCCTCCTGCACGTGGGGATGAATATTTCTTTTTAATTTCTTGGTTGTTGGACTTCCATATACAGTTCAATTTTCTGGAAGTTCTGGTTGTTTTTTTGTTTTGTTTTGTTCCTTCTTATGGTTGTATGAAGAGGTGAAGCATGTCTACATATGCCTTCATCTTGGATAGAAGCTCTCAGTATATTTATTTATCCTCACCCAAGGACATGCTCAATGATGCATGAGAGAGGGAAGGGGAGGGAGAGAAACATCAACATGAGAGAGGAACACTGATAGGTTGCCTCTTGTACACGTCCCCACCAGGTAACAAACCTGCAACCTAAGTATGTGTCCTGACCAGGAATTGAACCCACAACCTTTTGGTCCACAGGTGAGGCTCCAACAAATGGAGCCATACCGGCCAGGGCTGGTGAAGACTCTTTACATATAATACTGAAAGCATGATCCATAAAATTAAAAAAACTTGTAAGTTAGACTTCATTACAATTAAAAATTTATGCTATGAAAAAGACAATGTTAAGAGAATGAAAAGATAAGTCACAGACTGGGAAGAAATATTTGCAAAAGACATATCTGATAAAGGTCTGTTACCCAAAATGAAGAACTGTTGAAACAACAATAAGAAAACAACTTAAAAATGGGCAAAAGATATGAATAGACAGTTTACCAAAGGAGATATACAGATGGCAAATAAGCATATGAAAAGATGTTCCACACCATATGTCATTAGGGATATGCAAATTGAAACAACACAATACCACCATATACTCATTAAAGTGGCCAAAATTGAAAATGGACAATGATGTGGAGCAACAGGAACTCATTCACTGGTGGGAATGCAAAATGGTAGTCACTTTGGAAGATAGTTTGACCCTTTTACAAAACCCTTTACCACATGATCCAGCAATTATACTCTTTGAAATTTACCCAAATGAGGTGAAAACTGATGTCCACACAAAAACATGCACATGAATGTTTATAGCAGCTTTACTCATAATTGCCAAAAACTTGGGAACAACCAAGATATCCTTTAGTAAGTGAACGGATAAACAAACTGGTACATAACAGATAATGCAATATTATTTAGTGACAAAGAGAAATGAAATATCAAGCCAAGAAAAGACATGAAGGAAACTTAAATGTAAATTAGTAAGTGAAAGGAGCCAACTATACGACATTCTAACTATATAACATTGTGGAAATGAGAAACTGTGGAGGCAAATAAAATGATCAGTGGTTGCCAGAGGTTTGAGGTGGGAAGGGAAGGATGAATGGGTAGAACATAGGGGATTTGTAGGGCAGTGAAACTATTCTGTATGGTACTATAAAGGTAAATATTATAGATGTCATACATTTTTGTCAAAACCCATATAACATACAACATAAAGCGTGAACCCTAAAGTAAACTATGGCCATAAGTTAATAGTGTGTCAATATTGGTTCATTAGTTATAACAAATGACGCACACTAATGCAAGATGTTAGTAATATGGGGAAATTTGAGGAGGGGGTTATGAGGGAGTAAATATGGAAACTGTACTTTAGAAGCAATTTTTCCATAAACATTAAACTGCTAAAAAACAGAAACAAAAACAAAGCTGACTAATTAAAACAACAAATAGGCCTCAGAGTACAAAGTTAAAAGTGTAAAGAAGAGACACCAGTTAACCATATTAATTTTAATATCTATTCAGTGTTTAAACAGTCCCAGCAACATAAAAGATGTTTTTAGCTTTGAGACAGTAATTAAAACTGTACATACATAACCATTACCAACAACATAAATCATCCTTTAGATTTTAACATTTTTCAACAAGGAGAACTGAGTCTTCTGTACAAAAACACCATATTACTACTATAATATGCCTTTGGATAATGTTCACAAGATGATACCAATTACATTAGCACTTATTACAAAGTCATAAAGTACATAAAATTATCAGCAGTTGATAACATTATTTTGAAAGAATATACAGTACCAATGTCCAGTCCATAAAAAGGCAGGTTTAGAGTTGTCGTAAGTTCAAAATGTCTATTTTAAGTAACAATTTAGAAATAAAAGTAAGACAAAAAAATGTGCTAAGTGAAAGCATTGCTAAGCAGCTGAATGTATTTGCTCTTCAGAGCAATTGTGAAGGTCAGAGCTGAGTCAATGATCAGCAGCAGCAGTTTGCTTTGGGGAACCAGCTGACATCCCTCATCCTTATGTCTGGTAGGAGCAAAAAGACCCAAAAGTCCTTTGAAAGTCCAGTGAACACACATCACAGTTTTAAGAACTTTCTGAAAGATCCTTGATTTGGTTCTTTTGGGAGTCATCAAGCCATTGAGTTTGATAGTTATCATGAATTCACAGCTGTACTGGTCAAAATAATAGATTCTTCGTCCACTAAAATGAGGTGGCATAATTTTGAAATCTCCACGTTAAATATAAATTTATTTTTTAGAAAGACATCCTACTCAAGATTGGTGGTGTAATTGCTTCTGTTATTTCAAAGTAGAAAAACAAATGATAAATTACCATTTTTCTGCCATTGACAAAGTGGTAGAGTAGAGCCTTGGCCAAATAAGAAGTATAACTGATAGCCCACATCTGTGGTCTACCTAATTGCTATATATATATATAAAAGAAAACACAACAAACTTCTGAAGCCAAATCATGAAATATTAAGTAGTCTATGCAAATATACAACACATGAAAACTAAAACACTAAACACTTCTGGAAGCATTGAAAAAAAAAGCTTTTGTCCTTAGTATCTACTAGTTTGTACATCAAATACTTGATACTTTGGCAAATAGTTTATTCGATACTTTGTAAAGTCTTAACCATATGTCAGTCCTACCCATATATGGGCAGTGAAGCCAAGAAAATGCATTTCATTCCTAGGAAAGGAAATAGGAAATGATTTTTGCTCTTCAAAGTACCCACTATAACATAGTTCTTCCAGAACTCAGTAGAAGTAGACATCTGTAGACATTTCCCAGGGGCCATCACACCAGACTCCTACCGGTGGCCTCCGTACTTGGACACCCAGTCTGTCCTCCCATGCACTGAGGGAACTGGCCGCGCACGGTTCACAACACTTAGATTCTTGGCTGTAGGATTGTAAGTAGATCCTGAAAATTTTCCCCAACTAGTTTTTGTGTTCCAGGTATATTCTGAAAGAAATCAGAATCAGGAATTAGAATTTTTTATTTGATAAATTCAAAATAAAGTGATTCATCCTTTCATTTGATAGGGAAATTTTGAATTTATCTTTAAAAGACTAATATAGTAGTCTCTAAGAGTTTTTAAAAAATATTAAAACCAAAAGTTCTCGTGCAGTATTTTGTTGACATCACTTAAAATTTTCAATAACTTCAGAGCCATTATTTCTGGTTTAGTCCTGACACTGCTGCTCTTTTCTTATTTGGGTTCGTGAACTGCTCATGTTTAGCTAGGTAATGCCCAACTACGATGACCAAGTCAAGTTCAATAGGCAATACCCACAGTGTTACTGGCTTTATAAAATTACACTGTAGTAACATCTAAATAATATTCAAACACAGTATAACTACAGAAAGTGTATCCAGAATTGTGAATCTTGTAAAGCTTTGGCTTCATGGAACTATGTATTATATTTCTTTTTAAATATTAAAATGTGGTTTTTAGAGTCAGAAAACAATTTTATATTGGGAAAAGGATGGATGATAACAGAATCACTCTAACAGGTGAGCCATTCCTAGGATCACAAGGTTTGTTTTATTCATACATTTGGCTTACTAAAATTGTGTGAAATTTAAAATTTTTAAACATTTGTTATCTGAACAATTTATGTTGAGATAACAGAAGCAGTAAATAAGTTTACAGAGGACTTCAATATCTTCAGTTCCTCCTTCACCTCCTCCTCACTTCAAACTGCGAGCTAAGTATCAGGTATTCTATCTAAGGAGAGTTGCTTGAGCTTTCTGTTTGGGATTTAAATATCTTTTCAGACTGTGTGGCAGCTGTCATTCTTGGATTAAACTCTGAGTCAATTTTGAAATGAGTCTGACCATTTTATATACTCCGCTTATGTGGTTTACCTGTCTTTCTTTATATTTCACTGTAAAATTGGGAACATAGGAAGAAATTATGGGTGTGTGGGGTGTACTGCTAACCTCAGCCCAAAGGGAACAAAGCATTAAGTGAGGGACAACCCTGGTGACAATCAGTGTCTGCTGGGTTGTTTGGTGGAGACAGAGAGGCCAAGAACTCTCTCCTTGGTGGTTTGATAGGTCATTTCATCCTACTCTTAACTCGTTTTAAAATTCTCAAAAGTAAAGCCAGTAAAAAGCTACCTAACAAAGGCAGGGACAAGGTATCTAAAAGGGCCAATTGAGTGCTCCAGGAAAAGCCATTTAGTTCTGACCCACTGGAACACAGACAAGCATCAGTCTGTTCAGTCAGCGAACTCACCCGAGGTCTGCAGGTCAAAATGGTACCACGGACAGAGGAGACAGCATATGAAGGGCTGGGGGGCAGAGGCAATGAGCCTAGGTGATTCCGAGCCGCAGAAAGGGGACACACAGTCTTAAGCTAACACGGGATGGGCCGTGAGAGGCTTGGAGAGGACAAGAACAGACAAGATTTCTTCCAGGTCATGACAACTTAAGTTGGGTCCTTAAAGGCATTTAAAGGGAAACTATGCCCAGACCAAGATTTGCAAAACTTTCATGTAGGGAACCGCTTCTCATGGTCTAGGGAATTGTAGCCCCGGCCTGAGCATGACTGCCGCTGGCATTCCGGCTGTGCTTGTCTTTAAGTCTCAACATAAGGCTGTGTGTGAATCATAACTGAAGACCACTCAGAGGGTTTCCATGGGAATTGGACTTAAAGAACGCTTATTATGTTGTAAGAACTTGCTCTGCTTTATCATTAATGTAATATAAACAATCTCTAGCAAGGAATGTATGAAACCTTGTACCTAATGCCAGTGTGGTGTCAAGATGTTTGATAGACCCTGACACAATCTGGTCACTGTACCCTCTGTACTAGTACATGTAATCTGTTACTGTCAACTATAATCCTGACACTTTCAAACTATTGATGATTCATGAATCTTGACCTTGTATCTCTCATGTGTATCCTCCTCAATAAAAGGCATGAGGGAAGGTCTATTGCTGTTCTCCATTAGAGAGAGCAGCCACCTTCCTTACCCCAGACATAATGAAATGTCCTAGGTAAAAGGTGGTTCATCGGACATAATGAAATATCCTGGGTAAAAGTTTGTTCTGCTGTGGTCACGAAGACTGCTGGACAGAGCAGCTTCCAACCGAGCCTAGGGTGTGTGAGGCACATCCGCCTCCCTTTCAAAGGAGAGATCATTTTGCCAAGAAAACAAAATGTTGACATTTAGGATTCCTTTCTGAAAATAGTTTTAGGATTCAAGTACCCTTTGGCGAAGAAGACAGTCACTGACAAAGGAGCCTAGATCCCATGGCAGGACAAGAAATGTTCTTTGTGCCTTCGCTGGACCAGGTCCTGCACCTCACCGCTCCCGGGAGCGAAGCAGTCAACCTCTAATCCTTGCTGTGCATTTAGGATAAAAACTTCATGTGTTCTATCAAGGGCATTTAACTTCTTGTAGAAAATATTTTCTAAATGTTCACCTCTAGTAAAGAATTTAATCAGTGCCACTACTATATAACTTTTAGCAAGATACAAAAAAAGATCCTCTGTAAAATGGAAATTGTAATACAGGGTGGAGTAAAAGCAGGTTTACAGTTGTTGACATGGAAAATAATACAATAAATAATGAATAATAATCAAGCATAAACTTTCGCACACTCACAACTATAAACCTACATTTGCTCCACCCTGCAGTCCCTTCTGTTATAGAGCCATTGGGAGGATTAAATGAGTTAATGTCTATAGAGCTCTTAGAACAGGGCCCTAAGGGCAGCTGTGTATGAAAGGAGTCGCTCCCCAAGTCCTTGTTACTGTCAAAGCAGGGGATGAGGAGGTATTAGGAAGTTTGGGATGAGGGATTACACGGGGAGGAAAATATTTGACTTTTTTCTCAAAATCTGAGAGTGAGGAAGAGAAACAATGGAAACGGAAGACTATGAGAGGAGGAGAAATAGTTGAGTAAACATGATAATGACCTGCTTTTATTTTCTTGTGAGAAACTGTCACACAAGTGGGAGGACTGGAAGACACATCTCTTACAGAACAGTGTTTTCCTAGGGATTTGCATTGACCACTTGCGAACGATTAACATTTACTCCTTTTTTTTACCTTTCCTCCTATCACCATCTGTAGGAAAATCTGATAAGCAGAATAAATGGAGATGAAAAGTTATGAGAAAGCATTTACTTTAAAAAAATGAAAACAGGAATATGCATGATAATCTGACAGAATAACTAATATAGAAAGGTCTTGAGTGTCTTATAAAATATGTTTAAAAATAGGCACTTTCACCTTCTAAGAACAGGTACTCAGGTAAAAAAATAATTTGAAACAAGATTTTCTGCTTTTACATTAAAAACTCATAAAGCTGGTTTAAAATATTTGAGGCTTCATAAAAATTGCTATATATAAAATGTTTATATATTTTGTTTCAGCATAGAGGTAATGAAGCAATTCTTTTTATAAATCACTGAGTATTGTTTAAGCAGTTCTACTGTATGTAGTAAGATAAAAAATTACAAAAGTTCAGCATTTTAAAAAAATTTTAGCTCCAATAGTGTGAGCTTTAAAGATTGGCAACTTTTAATAAGACCCTGGTTAGGATAGGCTATGAGAATACTTTTGGAGTAAACTTTTAAATTAAACTACCACTAAGTATCTTATCAAACTTGTGATTATCTGCTTTAATGTTTATTTTAGGTGTTTAATGAGGATATCTATTTTACATTACAATAATTTAGAGAACATTCATAGTCAAATCTGGTCAGCTCAAGTACAAAATCATCACCCTCAATTTCAAGAGTGTAGCCCTGAATGTGGCTGTCATATGCCAAACCACTGCAGAACAGGTGACCCAGTCAGTCACAACATTGGAGGGCAGAGGAATAAACCCTTTCACTGTTGGCAAAGCAAAAGCCAGTGCAAGTTCTGCCATGGTTGTTGTATACTCTAATGTGGAACCGTAGAGGAATGGCCTGTTAACTGATACATCAGTCTCGACATTTATTAAGCTTTCACTCTGTGCCAGGTACTGGGCAGGAAGCTCTGAAAAATGCATCTTCTCACGTTTCATGATGTAGCACAGCACACTGTGGAATTAGACAAACCTGAGTTTCTACCCCAGCCCCACCATTTACTAGCCATGTCCTCAGGTAAATTACTTAATGTCGGTTCCCTCCTCTGTAAAGGAGGTCTATCTTATGGGGCTGTTGTGGGGATTCAATCTGGGTATCTGGCAGAGAGTCACCACTTAACTTGAGGTAGCTCTTGTAATTATTGGACTCTCAAACCACAGCTCTGGAAGAAAACCAGGATATTTTGTCAAAACCAATTAGAACTTCTGTCAATAAGGAGAGACTAATTTAAGTCTTCACTTGGGAAAAGTGACTGCAGAAACTTGAAAAAGCTCCTTTCTGATCATAATTCTCAAAAACTGTATCTAAAATTATTCTTACCTGAAGCTGTTGCACTGAGAGGTGCTAAGTGTATCCTCTGGCCAGCTGACCCCACTTCTTTTTTGAGAAAGGAAGGAATATATCCTGGCTGACTGTAAGTAGCATAACCTCCAAGATTTCCTAGTGAGGTATCATATAAAGTTTCATTGTCAGAAGGTGAATATTTTAAAGCACCAGACAGTAACATTGAATTCTACCCCCACTAAGGTGCATATTATTATCAACACCTTGTGGCTCTTAGCACTTGCCTAAGTTCTCACAGTTAATAAGTGACTGAGCTAGAACCTGAATGCAAGGCTGAGTTCTCCTTGAATATAGCAGATTTTATGACTCCAATTCCTAACATGGGAGTACTTCCTGCCAGGAAGTGTTCTCTGTGTTTGTCTTCATTTTGTAAAATTACTGTAAGTACACCTGTTCTCACAGGGTTGTTGTAGGGATTGAACGAGATGTATGCAAAGCACTTGGCACAGAATCTGGTTTTCAGCAAGTGTCAGCTCTCATCCTCCTCCTCATCCACACCACTATTAGTGAGTGACCAATCCAGTCTACAGGTGGGGTGAAAGGAAAAAATCTAAGGCAGGAGACCAGTCAGGAGGTTACTGCTAGAGCTGAAATGAGAGACTATAAAGGTCTGAACTAACACAGTCACAGAGGGGATGAAGAAGAAGGGAACTGAGTGGGTACGCGGGGTGGGAGGAGTAGAGAAAGAGAGAAATATATTTGACATTTAAGTGACTAACAACAACAATATGAGGATACTCTCTGGTTTGGGAGAAAATATGGTGCCTGTGGGACATTCAAGTCACAGAGGTGGAGCAGGCTGGGAGATCTGGAATTACCAGGTATGGCGGATATGGAGCTATGGGTCTGGAGGAGTGATCTCAGAGGGATTGCAAGATGAACTGAGACAAAAAACAGAACCCCAGGAAACACCAGCATTAAAGGAAAGGAAAGGACCTGGTGGAGCAGAGAGAAAAGGTAGATTGTAGGAAGAACGGGATCTGAAAATTCAAGAGAAGACAGTGTGTGAAGATAAAAGGAATAAGCAACGAGGCACAGAGGTCTGGAGGGACTGGACTGCCCATTGGGTCTGGCCAGTAGGATAATGTCAGGACCTTGCACGACCTGTTTCAATAGCCTGAGAATAAACCACAGTGAACTGAGAAAGCTGGAAGTATGAAGGAAAATGAATACAACTGCTTTTTCAAGGAGCCTAGCTATGCCAGAAAGAAGACAAATTTGTCAGAGAAAAGGTGAGACAGTGCTGATAGCTTTGGTGGCTTCAAAGACCTGCTCATTTGGTAGCGACCACTGAAGCATTTTTTACATGATGTAATTTGTTCACATATCTGGACTCTGCCCTTCCGTGTCCCTGATGTCTGTCATGGTGCTATGCATAGTAGGCTCTCAATAAGTGTTTGCTCTTGAACCAATGAATGCCAAACAATATTACTTATCAGACCCTAACGGATTTTACACAGTAAACACATTATCAGTTATACAATTTTTAATACTACTGAATTTTGCATAGGCACAGCTGCTTAATTTGGCCTTTCTTTTCCCTCCAGTACTCATTTTAAATCACGAGTCAGTCCTTTTCTTCAAAAGACTGTTTCAAAGGAAGTTCAAGGCAGTGATCACATTCAGTAGCAACTTCAGACTATCTCTCTTGCTCTCATCCTCATCATCAGAGCAAACACGTATTCAAGGCTTACTGTTTGACAAAAATCCTGGGTATGGCTATATAACACTACCTACGTAAGTATGATTTCTTCCGTTTTATAGATGAGGAAACTGATTTAGGGAGCCTCTATAACTCGTTCAAAGTCGCCAGGATATGAGTAGCAGAATGGTATATGTCAGACTCTAAAAACCATGCACTGAACAGTTCTAGGAGGCTGCTTCCTATTGGAGAAAGAAGCTGCCAAAGCAAAATGTATAGAAAATAAAGTCTTCTTAAATCTTTTTGGCTTATCATTTGAAGTACCTTGTGAGCTGCAAATTCTCAGGTTGGAGCCAACATTCATGACTAAAGCAGCAACACCAAAGCTCTAGAAAATCCACTATTTCTATTAAACTGGGTAACTTTTTTCTTTTAAATAACTGTTAATGTTTAAGAAATACGTTTCAGAACTTTAAAAAAATTCCTGGACTGTCTATTACAAAGTTAGAAAACATACTTTTCAATAGATTTATTTGACTTGTATAAATTGTCATTATTAATTTAAGAAGACAAGCATAGGGCTTTTTGAGAGCAAATTAGTCTTAGAATGCCAACTACTGAAGAAAGATGTTCTTGATGTGGAATGTGTGTCTTTCTCCTAGATCCGATCTGACTCCTAAAAGCAGGAGACCCTTAGCCTTCATAACAGCCTCTTATGACAAGATTTGGAGTAGATGTTGAAAAGAAAATTGAACAAGAGATTCAGAGAACAAGTTGCACTCATCTATAATGCCCAGAAATTACCTTGTGGGTCCTCTAACTTTTCAGGAAAACTTTCATTGCATCATAGTTTTTCAATTGATTTAATTATGCTTTCTTCTAAAGAGAAGGCAGATGGGAAAGAATAATAAGGAGAATGTTTTAAGAAAAGCAGAGAAAAATGGATTGATAATTAATGAAAAGTTCCAGAAAGAACTCTTTATATGAAAAAAATATTCTCATATGTTCTTACAGCTTTCATTTGGTGCCAATCTTTCATCCCTGAGACTCAAATTTGTAGTGCTTTCATTTAAATGGATTTGTATTTAATTAGTTGGTTCACTAAATATTATTTTTTAAAAACTGAGGAAAAATAATTATAGTGCCATAGTGTTTGCTATCTCTTGACTTATTAAATGGATAAGTTGAGCCTTTGACGTGTCTGGAAAACTTGCAAAATGCCCTAAGTGTGTAGATGTCACAGCAGAACTGCTCAACAGCTACTCAGTAATCCTCAAATGTTTTTGGTCAAAAACCACCTGTATTTTCTTTAGAAGAACACTTTACTTCTTCACACATTTTAAGATGACAGCTATAGTTTTTCATCATAAGTTTTACAGTTCCAAAAGATTTCTGGCATATTGTAATTATAGACATTTAAAAATAAAACTATTACATCTCCTTAAATATAACCAATGGAGTCTAAATACCATAGTGATTTTTTTTTATTTATTGAGTTTAGAGAGAGAGAGGAAGGAAGACAGGGAGAGAGAGAGAAACACTGATTAGTTGTTCCACTTATTCATGCATTCATTGGTTGCTTCTTGTATGTGCCCTGACTGGAGATCAAACTTTGGCATATCGGAATGATGCTCTAACCAACTGAGTATGTGGCCGGGGCCATAGTGATTTTATGTCTACCAGTACTGACCTAAGAGAAACACATGAACAGGAAATTTCATAATAATCCCTTTTCTCTCTAGAGTTTTACTTTCATTCATAACTTAATTCCCAGAAAATAATTTTAGGCCTAAAAGTCTTTAAACTGATCACTCAAAACATGTAAATTGAAACCTTAAAAAATTTCTTGTAACCATAAGCATATTAAAATACTCTTTTCTGGATTGTTAGTTATAATTACAATGATTCATTGTATATCATTAATAAAAAATGAATTTTGATTATACATGAAAAGTAATTTGGCAAGAGGAAGTCATCTATTAATGAGAAAGATGGGACCATTTTCAAGCAGTTCATGTATCTACAAATGATATTACTTATTGCTAAAACCAGACAGTGTTCAACATCAATTATATTGCTTTTTAATTTTTTTAAAGATAGAAGCACTAGAAAACCTTGTAAATGTAAACAAATAGTTGGGAACAAAAGGTGTTTAGTTACAGCTTTATCACTGTAGTCTTTGCACACTATTAGAAGTTATAGACCAAACATCATATACTGATGTCATAAAAAGTGATTTTTAGTTATCTGTCAGCTGATAACGCAATTAGGTTCTCCTTCAATTTTTTTAGTTAGGAACTGGAAACCACTTGACTTAAAAAGGATTTGTTCCCCAATCATTTTCTCAAAACTGACACCAACGTAGTAAAACTATCCCTTTCATCGGCAACCCAGATAATTTTACACTTTGGGGAAATAGGAAACACACCATAGTAAACAGTGAGAAGTCTTCTTTTCTTTTGTAAGGTAGGAGAACAGAAACTCTTGTTCAGGCAGATTCATTTTAGGAAACAATCCATATGGAAGCTGAGATCTGGCAAATGATTCCCTTAAAACTAACTGTGCTCAAGTACCAGTTGGAAAATCTTTGTGTTCCACCAAGGGTATATTGGTTGGAAGAAGGCAGCTGCAATATATTTAAAAATAAAAATCTGAAGAAAAACAATGAAAATTTATACTTTAAATGTATTCTCACTTTACCTGCATTACTCCTTTTGAAAGCAAGTTCTGCACCAATGGGTCCCAATGACTTAGGAAATAACTGATTATTCCATGTATATGGATTCATATCCTTTTTGCTGGCTATCAAGGACATGTTCTTAGGATTTACACCTTGGAAGAACAAAACAGTCATTGCAAAGTTTATTACAGTGTGACCATAAACTTGAAGGAAAAATATATTTATTATACATTCTAACAAAAATTAGAAAAAACTTGAGGAGAATGGAAATAACTTTTGGTTACAGTACAGCAAACACTTGCCTTTCTATGAGCCCTAATGTGCTCCTATGCCCTGAGTACAATAACCTAAAAGCCTCCCAGTGTATTTTATACACATAAGGTATTTTCTCTAACACAAGTAATAATTAAACATTAGATATTTCTTGCTAAATGTCTGGCAAAAATTAAGGTGGCACAAAAATTTTCTTCAAAAAGGTATTTCCAAGTCACGCTCACTTATTCTGAGAGTGTACTCTGTGCCAGACACTTGAGGAACACTTAGGGAAGCTGGAGAAACAGACATGTGACCAAGAACTTGAGGATCCTCAGAAGTTCAGAAGTAGATGTGTAAAGACCTATCTGCGAAGTTTGCTTGTGTATTAGACATAGTAAAATGTAAACAGTTAAATTATTTATGATTATCTGAAATTTAAGATATGGAGTCACCTTTGGACTTTGGTACTAATGGTCAAAAGGTGTTGTTTTTACCTACTTTTAAGAGATCTGAAATTTTCCTGACTTGCTTTCTTTTTACTGACAAAAAAATTGGATCCAACTTATGAGGTGCAACAGACATCACAGTCCAAGCCTCTGGTTCATCCATGCCACATTTCCCCCTGCTACCATTAATGTAGGAAGTCAGCAACGGTTTCCAGGTAATATGAGCTTCTGCTTTTCAAGAAGGGAATTCCTCAGCAGGGTTTCACATTTATGAGATACATCATAATATCCTTGTTTTAAAGCCAGAAACAAGCATGGTTGTTCTGTACCAAGCTTCAAGATTACCTGTCATCAATTTTCTAAGGAAATACTCCATCAGGTAAATATTTCCCTTTCTCACAGGATGTATAGCTCCTTGTGGATTTTGGTTTCTAACACCTACAAATAGAACTATAGGAGGAGGGGACCAAGATGGCCACGGAGTAGGGACAATGTTCTCAGCTTGCTCCTATTAAGGACAGAATCCAGGAACAAAGGCGGAGAGGAGTGAGTGACTGACAGCACCTTCATAAAAGATCTCAAGACAAGGTGGGCAGAGTGACTCTCAATCAACTAACCAGAGAAAAAGATCCACCAAAAAGTAGCTGAAATACAACCAGACAGATTAAAGAAGTATCATCAAGGACAACGCAGACGGAGATCCAGGAGGGCGGAGGAGTAAGTGGAAGCTACACTAACCCCCTCCCAGGACCAGCCAGTGCTGACTCAGCCCCAGTAGAGCAGACAGACCATTCCCCTCCAAGTGGCGTCATACTAAGGGGAAATAAAAGCCCTGCATACAGGAATTAAGTTGCCACACCCACGGTCCTTAAGACTGACGGCCAACCACAGATTGAATATAGTAACAACTAAAGAAGAGAGACAAAAGCAGCAGATCACTGGAAGTCTCCAATAGGCTGCCTAGGGCCAGTCTGGTACATGATCTGACGCTACCAGAGGTAGATCCAGGAAGAACAGACCATTCTAAGAAGCACCAACAAACAAAAGGAATCACAAAAATGGGGAGAGAGAGAAACAACCCCCCACCAAAAGGAAAGGTAGAATCCCCAGAAAGAGTGCTAAATGAAATAGAGGGGAGCAAAATATCAGGTACGGAATTTAAAACATGGATTATGGAGAAGCTAAATGAGCTCAGCGGAAACTACAAAGAACTCCAGAAAAACTACAGTGAACTCCAGAAGAACTATAAGGAACTTACTGAGAATTATACCAGCATCAAAAAGGACATGGAAGCTATCAATAAGAGCCAGGAGGAAATGAAGAATACGATCTCTGAATTGAAGAACACAGTAGAAGGAATTAAAAGCAGGCTAGAGGAAGCAGAAGATTGGATCAGCGAGCTGGAGGACAACATACACAAAAACTCCCAGACAATACAACAAAATGAAAAAAAGACTGAACAAGACTGAAGAGGCTCTAAGACAGCTGCAGGACAACATGAAATGTAATAATATCCATATCATAGGAATTCCAGAAGGAGAAGAAGAAGAGCAAGGAATAGAAAACCTCTTTGAAAAACTAATGACAGAAAACTTCCCTCACATGAGAAGAGAAAGAGTCACGCAAGTCCAGGAAGCACAGAGGGTCCCAATGAAGAAGAACTATAATAGACTATTACCTGACAATAAAGAAAATGTACTAGGAAGCAATTACTCGTATTAAAAATATAAAAAGAGATCCAAGATGGCGGAGGAGTAAGTGGAAGCTACACTAACCTCCTCCCAGGACCAGTCTGGATTTACAACTTAATTTTGAAGAAATCATCTGGAATAACCAACCAAACACTAGCTGGAAAGGAGTCTTATAACCACAGAGAGACAGAAAAGGCCGCTACATCACAACGTGACCGGTAGGGAGTGCGAAGACGCGGAAGGGCTGGCTGGGCTCCCACAGGTGGCAGCTGAAGGGACTGAGAAACAGCTCAGCAGCCAGGGGTTCCCCTTGAAAAGAGCAGGGTCTAAACGCCCAGCTGGGCTTCCCAGCCTACAGCAACAGAGTGGAAAGTAAAATAGTATCAGCTGTGAAAAGCAAAAAGCCACAGGGTCTCTTGCTAGGCGGAAAGAAACAGCAGGAGAAAAAGAGCTCTTAAGTGGATCACATATGAAAATATTTTGACCCCCACTTACCCTGGGCTCAAGCAGAGGGAAGGCAGAGAGACTGGAGACACTTGGGGAGAGTTTGGTGCGGTGGATTTGAGGGGAGAACTGGGGGAGAAGCCGACCGGGTCCCAGTGCTGACTCATCCCCAGTACTGCAGGCAAACCATTCCCCTCAAAGTGGCATCAGTCTGAGGGGAAGCAAAAGCCCTGCCTACAGGAATTAAGCTGCCACACCCACGGTTCTTAAGCCGGATGGCTAATCACAGATTGAATAGATTAACAACTAAAGAAGTCAGACAAAGGCAGTAGATCCCTGGAAGTCTCCAATACGCTGCCTAGGGCCAGACTGGTACACGATCTGATGCCACCAGAGGCAGATCCAGGAAATGCAGATCATTCTAAGAAGCACCAACAAACAATAGGAGTCACAAAAATGGGGAGACAGAGAAACAACCACTCATCAAAAGGAAAGGTAGAATCCTCAGAAAGAGTGCTAAATGAAATAGAGGGGAGCAAACTATCAGATATGGAATTCAAAACATAGATTATGGAGAAGATGAATGAGCTTAGTGGAAACTACCAAAAACTCCAGAAAAACTACAAGGAACTTACTGAGAATTACACTAGCATAAAAAAGGACATGGAAGCTATCAATAAGAGCCAGGAGGAAATGAAGAATACGATCTCTGAATTGAAGAACACAGTAGAAGGAATTAAAAGCAGGCTAGAGGAAGCAGAAGGTCGGATCAGCGAGCTGGAGGACAACGTACACAAAAACTCCCAGACAGTGCAACAAAATGAAAAAAGACTGAACTAGACTGAAGAGGCTCTAAGACAGCTGCAGGAAACATGAAACGTAATAATATCCGTATCATAGGAATTCCAGAAGGAGAAGAAGAGCAAGGGATAGAAAACCTCTTTGAAAAACTAATGACAGAAAACTTCCCTAACATGAGGAGAGAAAAAGTCACGCAAGTCCAGGAAGCACAGAGGGTCCCAATGAAGATGAACCCCAACAGGCCCACTTCAAGACACATCATAATTAAAATGGCAACATTGAAAGACAAAGGAAGAATCCTAAAAGCAGCAAGAGAAAAATAGCTAATAACATACAAGGGAGCTCCAATAAGGCTATCATCAGATTTCTCAGCAGAAACACTACAAGCCAGAAGGGAATGGCAAAAAATATTCCAAGCAATGAAAAACAAAGGCCTACAACCAAGAATACTCTACCCAGCAAGGCTCTCATTCAAAATGGAAGGTGAAATAAGGAGTTTCTAAGACAAAAGAAGGCTAAAAGAATACATCTCCACCAAACCAGCATTGCAAGAGATGCTAAACGGTCTGCTTTAAGAAGATGAAGAAACAGAGACAGAGAGGAACACGAGTATACAAAGGGGGAAAATGACAATGAATAAGTACTTATCAGTAATAACATTAAATGTAAATAGATTAAATGCTCCAATTAAAAGACATAGGGTACCTGAATGGGTTAGAAAGAATGACCCACATATATGCTGTCTACAAGAGACCCACCTTAGAACAAAAGATCTATACAGAATGAAAGTGAAGGATGGAAAAAAGTATTTCAAGCAAATGGACATGAAAGAAAAGCTGGGGTAGCAATACTTATATCAGACAAAACAGATTTCACAGCAAAGGCCATAAAAAGAGACAAAGAAGGACATTTCATAATACTTAAGGGAAAAAGCCATCAAGAAGATATAACTTTTATAAATATATATGCACCCAACTTAGGAGCACCCAAATATGTAAGGAAATTTTTGAAAGACTCCAAGAAAGATATAGACAGCAACATACTCGTAGTAATGGACTTTAACACCCCAATGTCAACAATGGACAGATCTTCGAAGCAAAGAAACACCAAAGACACTGAGGCACTGAACAACACTCTAGATCAAATGGACTTAGTATATATATATAGAACTTTTGACCCCAAAGAAGAAAAATATACATTCTTCTCAAGTGCACATGGAACATTTTCAAAGATAGACCACATGGTAGGACACAAAACAAGCCTTAACAAATTCAAGAGAATTGAAATTATATCAAGTATATTCTCAGATCACAATGGCTTAAAATTGGAGATCAACCTCAAGGAAAAAAACTCAAAAACATTCAAACTCATGGAGAATGAATAACATGCTATTAAATAACGAATGGGTTAACAATGACATCAAGGAAGAAATCAAAAAGTTTCTGGAAGCTAATGATAATGAACACACAACAACCCAAAACCTATGGGATATAGTGAAATCAGTCCTGAGAGGAAAGTTCATAGCAATACAGGCTTACCTAAAAAAGCTAGGAGAATCTCTAATAAAAATTTTAACCCTACAGCTACAAGAACTAGAGGAAGAACAACAAGCAAAGCCCAGATCAAGTAGAAGAAAGGAAATCATCAAGATCAGAGCACAATTAAATGACATAGAGACTAAACTAAAATTTAAAAGATCAACATAAGTAGAAGCTGGTTCTTTGAAAAGATAAACAAAATTGACAAGCCTTTAACAAGGCTCATCAAGAAAAAAAGAGAGAGGACCCAAATAAGTAAAATCAGAAACAAAAGAGAAGAAATCACAATCGATACCACAGAAATACAAAGAAGTGTAAGAAATTATTATGAACAACTGTATGGCAAGATATTTGACAACCTAGAGGAAATGGACAAATTCCTGGAAACATATAGTCTTCTAAAACTGAATCAAGAAGAAGCAGAAAGCCTGAATAGACCAATAACAACTAGTGAAATTGAAGCAGTAATCAAAAAACTCCTGGCACACAAAAGCCCTGGACCAGATGGCTTCACAGTTGAATTCTACAAAACATTTAGGAAAGAACTAACTCCTATCCTCCTCAGACTATTCCAAAAGATACAAGAAGAGGGAAGACTCCCAAACTCGTTCTATGAAGACAGTATTACCTTAATTCCAAAACCAGGTCACGACAAAACAAAGAAAGAAAACTACAGGCCAATATCGCTGATAAACATAGATGCTAAAATCCTCAACAAAATATCGGAAAACTGGATCCAGTAACAAACACATTAGAAAGATCATACACCACCCCAGGTATGCAAGGATGGTTTAATATTCGCAAATCAATAAACGTAATACACCACATAAACAAAATGAAAGACAAAAACCACATGATCATATGAAAAGATGCAGAAAAAGCATTTGATAAAGTACAACACCCATTTATGATGAAAACTCTCAGCAAAATGGGAATAGAGGGAGCATACCTCAACATAATAAAGGCCATATATGAAAAACCTGAAGCCAACATCATACTCAATGGGCAAAAACTGAGAGCATTCCCCCTGAGGTCAGGAACAAGACAAGGATGTCCACTCTCTCCACTCCTATTCAACATAGTCTTGGAAGTTCTAGCCACAGCAATCAGACAAGAAAGAGAAATAAACGGCATCCAAATTGGAAAAGAGGAAGTAAAACTGTCATTATTTGCAGATGAAATGATAGTGTACATAGAAAACCCTATAGACGCCACACAAAAAACTACTCGAACTAATAAGTGAATTCGGCAAAATAGCAGGGTCGTCGTTGGCAGCCGTCCGTCTCGAGAGACGATGGTGTAGCTTCTTCAGAGTCTATCTGCACCGCCAAGAATGGCTGTGCAGTCCGACTCGGGAGTGACATGGTATCTGTCTCCTCCCGTGTTGAATCGACATCTTGCGATGACGCTGAAGCTACAGAGCCTGGGCAGGGTAATATGGAGGGTCTGCTGTTGCCCATGCAGCAGACCCCCCCTCTCTTCGCAGCTGAAGGGTCCAAGGGAAAGACGGAGTCGATACAGCTTGGGTTCAGGTGCGCCGCAGGAGTTGCCGGTGTTGACTACAACGTCAAACCGCCTTAGGGACTCCGGCTCCGGATTTTCTGTCGGGGTTTACTCCCTTAGCCTTTCCCCTGAAGAGGTATGCCGCAAGGCAGCGGAGGTTTTTTGGAGTCAGAGTTTTCCTTCTCTGATGTACCCTGACTGGAAGATCGAACCAGCGACACTTAGCTCGCAGGCCGACGCTCAATCCACTGAGCTAAACCAGCCAGGGCAAAAATAGCAGGGTACAAAGTCAATATTCAGAAATCAAAGGCATTTCTGTACACCAACAATAAAATCTCAGAGATAGAAACTGAAAGAAAAATCCCATTTACCATAGCAACAAGAAAAATAAAGTACCTAGGGATAAACTTAACCAAGGAGGTAAAAGACCTGTACTCAGAAAACTACAGAACACTAAAGATAGAAATTAAGGAAGATACAAATAAATGGAAGCATATACCATGCTAATGGATGGGAAAAATCAACATCATTAAAATGTCCATACTACCCAAAGCAATTTATAGATTTGGTGCCATCCCTATTAAAATACAAATGACATTTTTCAAAAACATAGAACAAATACTTCAAAAATTTATATGGAACCAAAAAAGAGCCCAAATAGCCACAGCAATTTTGAAGAAGAACACAGTAGGAGGAATCACAATACCTGATATCAAACTATACTACAAGGCCACGGTAATCAAAATGGTCTGGTACTGGCATAAGAACAGACATATAGATCAATGAAACAGAATAGAGAGCCCAGAAATACACCAAGGTTCATATGGTCAACTAATATTTGACAAAGGTGGAAGGAACATCAAATGGAGTGAAAAGAGCCTCTTCAACAAATGGTGTTAAGAGAACTGGACAGGGACATGCAAAAAAAATGAAACTAGACCACCAACTTACACCATACACCAGAATAAACTCAAAATGGATCAAAGACTTAAATGTAAGCCGTGGCACTATAAAAGTCCTAGAGGAAAAAATAGGCAGGAAAATTTCAGATATCCCACGTAGCAACATTTTCACTGATATATCTATCTCCTAAGGCAAGGGAAATAAAGGAAAGAATAAACAAATGGGACTACATCAAACTAAAAAGTTTCTGCTCAGCTAAAGAAAACATCAGCAAGATGAAAAGGAAACCAACCATAAGGGAAAATATATTTGCCAATGATACCTCAGACAAGGGATTGATCTCCAAAATATATAAAGAACTCATACGACTCAACACCAAGAAGACAGACAACCCAATTAAGAAATGGTCAAAGGACCTAAACAAACACTTCTCCAAAGAGGACATATGGAGGGTCCATAGACATATGAAAGAATTCTCAACATCACTAGCCATCAAAGAGATGCAAGTAAAAACCACAATGAGATACCATCTCACATCAGTCAGAATGGCCATCATCAAAAAATCAACAAACAACTTGTGCTGGAGAGCATGCGGAGAAATGGGAACCCTGGTGCACTGCTGGTGGGAATGCAGACTGGTGCAGCCACTATGGAAAACAGTTTGGAATTTCCTCAAAAAACTAAAAATGGAACTACCTTTTGAACCAGCAATTCCATTGCTAGGATTATATCCAAAAAATCCTGAAACACCAATTCAAAAGAACCTATGCACCCCTATGTTCATAGTAGCACTATTTACAATAGCCAAGTGCTGTAAACAACCTAAGTGCCCATGTGTAGATGAGTGGATCAAAAAACTGTGGTACATTTACACAATGGAGTACTGTGTAGCAGAAAGGAAAAAGGAACTTCTACCATTTGCAAAAACACGGATGGAACCAGAGAGAATTATGGTTAGCAAAATAAGCCAGGCAACGAAAGAAAAATACTGTATGCGGTCACCTATTACAGGAAACTAATGAACAACACAAACGAATGAGCAAAATTGAACCAGAGGTATGTAAACAAGGAGTAGACTAACAGTAACAAGGGGGGAGGCGGGAAGGAGAGAAGGGGGTAAGAAGGGGAAGGGTCTAGTCAAAGAACATGTATAAATGACCCATGGACATGGACAACTGAGTAGGGACTAAATGTTGGAGAAGGAGGGGACAGGGTGCAAGGAAGCAAGAGGGGAAAAAAAATGGGACAACTGTAATGGAAAAACAAAAAAATTTTAGTGGGGGAAAAATGAAAATATGAAGAATGGAAATGCCAGTTCAGTGAATATTAGGACAAGGATTTTCCTTCACACTTTATATTTTTCTCCCTATCTGATCCCTCCAGAGTTTGGCATTCTAAAGAAGTAAGTAATGACATAAGTTTCTTTGCATAAAACTAATAAGACCAGTTGTTAATGGAGGTTTTTTTTTTTACTAAGACTTTGACTGGAATGTCATGCCTAAAGGAGACATCCTTGCGCTCTGGTTGTTACCAAAAAGCCCTGAGGAACTGAGAATGACTTTCGAAGGTAATAAAAGCCCACGAGATAAAAGGCCTGGTACCATGGTTGGTTGTGCGGTTCACAGAAATCTTTCCAGGGAAAAAATGAAGGCTGTTTTCCTAAAAGATGGCTAGAAGAAACCTTAAGGCACAATGGAAAAACAGAAGGACTTGGAAAAGACAGATGTGTACAGGCAAGGCTGAATGTCATGTATGTGGCTCAGCTTCTGTGCCCTGAAGGGCAGACTGAAGGTCACCCTAAATGTTTCTTGTGTAAGTTCCAGCAAAGCAGACTTAAAGATCATAAGTGATCATTTGCTGCTCTTGTTGTGTTTATGCAAATGAACAGGATAAATTAAAAATGGATTTAATGCAGTCCCTTTAATGACAAGGAGGGTAATCTTAGAAAAATCATTATTCAAGGAAAATCACAATGCTGAGTGGTAGACTATAAAGTCGTGCAGCTAACCGTTTTTAAAGTTTCTTTTCATTTAAAAAATGTTTTCACTTGAAAGTTTATTTCTGTGGTATCATCAAAGGTATTTAATTTACAGGCAAGAAGAATGTCAAATGCCTTGCAACTGGATGTCTTTCCAATAGGACAGTCTTACAGATTTAGAGACTGGTTTGTGGGTTGTTACATAAATTAACATGTGTTTTCTGTTTTCAAAGGGCATAAGCCTATGATCTCATTACCTGAGTGATTGTCTGTACATATAGGCCTCACTTAATCCTGTCTGCAGCGCTGCCTCCTGAGACTCAATGGTTTGGCTGAACTAAGTGGCTGGGTTGGTGAAGAATGGGGTGGTCTGTGGGCTTCACTTTAAAACTGGTTTCCCTAATGTGGGACATTGAAAAATTAATCCCTGCCTTTTGTCATCTAGTGGTTATGGATTGAATGATGTCTTTTAACCCTTTTGCCAAATCTGTTGCCTCCAGAATACAACAAGAATGCCAGCCTGTTAAACCAAGCACGCCATTGACCGGAGACAGCCAACTGACCTGGAGTCTGCACAATCCTTCCCCATGTGGGAGGGCCACCCTCCCCTCCACTCCCCCACTCTTATTAGGGTTTTCTGGACCCAAGAGTAGGTAGGACGACGACCCTGTCCAGCTTGAAGCAGCTAGAGGACCTTGAGACCTTCGCCCATTGTCCTTTATAAGATTATAAAGGGTCTTAATATCTGAGAGGGAAGGATTGTTATTTTTTATTGTTAAAATAGTTAATCATTTATTTATTTTTAAAAAAGAATAAGAATATATGAAAGGGTGAAGCGGGAGAGCTTTTTTTTTTTTTTTTTTTTTTTTTTCAGATTTAATGTGTTTTATTGATTAAAATATTACATTTGTGCCACTTTCCCTTCCCTCTGCTCCCCTCCACCCGGTGGCCCCCTCCCTCCAGTTGTCCCCCCCTTTTAGATTATGTCCATTAGTTGTGCATACAGTTCCTCCCAACCTCTCTCCGTCTATTCCATTCCCTCCTACCATGATCCCCAATTCCTATATCATCTCCCTCCCTCTCCCCACTCCCCCTCCCTGTTGACCTCCCCCCACTATGCTTCCCTTACCCACAGTTCCTTTTCCACTCTCGTTGCCTGTTTCGTTTGCCTTTGTTTCATCTCCCTAGCTTCTGTTTTTCAAACCAGTCCCTTTAACTTCTCATATAACAGTGGTTTGGATCTAATGAACTCTTTCAGTTTTATTTTGTCCTGGAAACACTTTCTCTGTCCTTCTATTCTGAATGACAATTTCGCTGGATAGAGTATTCGTGGTTGTAGGTTTTGGATTTTCATTACTTTGAATATTTCTTGCCAGTCCCTTCTTGCTTGTAGGGTTTCCCTTGAGAAGTCAGCTGATAGTCTAATTGGGACCCCTTTGTACATAATTCTTTTCTTCTCTCTTGCTGCTTTTAAGATTCTCTCTTTATCTTTAATTTTTGACATTTTGATTATAATGTGTCTTGGAGTGGTTCTCCCTGGGTCCAGTCTCTTGGGAACTCTCCTTGCTTCCTGGACCTGCAAGTCTATTCCCTTCCCCAAGTCTGGGAAGTTCTCCTTTATTATATTTTCACTCAATTTTTCAAGTTCTAGTTCATCTTCCTCATTCTCTGGCAAACCAATGATTCTTATGTTGGGCCTTTTATAGCTGTCCCAGAGGTTTCTGATCCTCTCATTGTTGCTTCCTATTTCCTCTCGCTGCATTGGTTGACTGCTTTTTCCTTCTCCATATTCCAGTTTGTTGAAATGAACTCTGGATTCCTCACCATCTGTCTCGTACGTGGTTTTGTTCCTTTCGTTATGAAAGTTTTTCGCTTCTTTCATATCTTTTTCCTGCTCTTTTGTGAATTCTGTAAGCCACCTGATAACAATGGCCCAGAACTGAGCCTCTGACAGGTTTCTTATCTGTTCATCTGTCAGGTTCTCTATCTGTTGCCTGGTGAGCTGCACCACCGGGATCTCTATATTTGTCTGCCACATTTTGACAGATGCGTTTTGTTTTCCTGGGCTGGCTGTCGGGGGCGGTGCCTGTGTAAGCGTCACAAATCAGCGACCTGCCGGCGCCTGCCTGTCCGCGACCTATTTCGCAGCCCTGTGGTGCTTTCTGTGGGGGCGGGGGTCCAAGATGGATTCACACAGTTATTCAGCTAGGAGACCGGGATCCGTCCTCCCGCCCCCCTGGGCCTCACTGTTCAAGGCGATGCTGCGGCTGCTCCCCAGCGCCGGAGTCGCGCACGCCAGGGGCTTGATTGGAGTCGCGCACGCCAGGGGCTTGATTGCCTCCGGGCTTTTTCGCCGCCCCGCCCCGCCGCTCCGCAAACAGCTTTGCCTTCTTTAACTCTTACCTGCCCAAATGGCACCGCTGGTTTATAACTTCATATGTTGGGCTTCCATGTAGCTTTATTTTCTGGAATTTCTAGTTATCCTTTGTTTTGAAGTAGTTGTATTCCTCTCTGGTTGTAGAGGGAGACCTAGCGTGTCCGTCTAAGCCTCCATCTTGGCCGGAAGTCCGGGAGAGCTTTTATGTACGACCCATGGGCATGGACTTAGGGTAGGATTGCTGGGGGAGAGGGGTTGCTGGGTGGAGGGTAGCAAAGGGGAAAAAATTGGAACTATTATAACAATATAATCAATAAAATATAATTTAAAATAAAATAAAACAGAAAAAATATAAAAAGACAAAGTACAAGGTAGGGAGAAAAACGAAAAATCTCTAGAAGTGAACAGTTTTCATAAATACAGTTCAACAACAAAAACAGGGACATTAATATTTAAATTGTTTTGTTAATCTAGTTAGCCTTACAATGTCCCTTTTTTCAAAGTAAATATATACACTATTGAAGGTAACTACTTTAATTTTATGTCTTTTTAAAGATTCCTTTTTTTGAAAATAGACATAACATAGAATTTTAAATCATTTGTGTATTAGTTTGTAAGTTTTTATTGGACACCTTCTATATACCAAACACTGTGTTAGAAGTAGAAATTAATACACTATCATACTTCACCTCAAAGGAGATTCAAAAGTCAGTTAGCAAATATTTACCAAGCATAGACCAGTTTCTACCCCTTTGGCTCTTAACAATGAGAAGGGAGACATTAATACTTACAAATCATCAGAAAAATAATTGGCAGTGTTTAGAAAAATTTGGAGAAGGAGCAAATAATAGAAGCAACTAAGTTTGTCTTTCTTCAAAATAGGTAATTTTCAGATGAAATGTGAATCATGTTTAGAAACTGGTAGGGGGTGGGGAGTATGCTCCTGGGAGAGGCAACAGTGCTGCAGTGGACCTGAGATAGGAAAGAACCCAGAGATGTTTAATATGGATGGAGTGAGAACAGGGCAAGGCACAAAATGAGGCTGGAGAGGGCCCAGGGGTCAGGTCACATAGGAATTTGTGTGCCATGTTAAGAAAATTTAAATGGGTAGTGGTGATGGTATAGAAATGATATAGGGCATTGAATACATAGGGTTGAAGGCAGGACGTTAAGAGACAAAGGGACTTGGGAAAGATCCGCAGACCATGATTTCAAGTGCTGTGGAGTGAGCTGATCTTCCTGCTGGCATGGTGGCATCTGTTCAAGCTGGAGAGTCCTGGTTGTGGGAGGTGCTTGAGTGAGACCAGAGGGCACCTGCATGCTCTGTTTGCAACTACCTTGCAAAAATTAAGCTTATAGGGTGAGCTGATGACTGCAATCCCATTGTAAGTAACAGAAAACAGAATCTCAAAATCTTGCTCCAGTGCACAGTCAGCCAGTAGCTGGTCAATAACTGACCCTTGCATCTCTCTCCCTGAAGGCTAGCATCACAGATCTGCCAATCCTTGTGGTGTCATTTCATGCTGCCCTGAAATTATATGGTACATTTCTAGAGCACCCATGACCCTAGAGGTTGATGCTTAATAAGACCTTTTATACTTGGCTTTACAGTAAAAAAGAAGGCCACCAGAGAGATTATTCATTTTTTATTCCTGAAGATATTCCAGTATAAAAACAACTTTGGATCACAAATGTAAATGATCACTTCTCATTTGGGTCTTTATCTTCTGCAGTGGCTGACTCACACTAGGTGCTTAATAAACATTTGTCCAAGCTCAATTCTATTTCAAAATCTTACCCAGTTCTAGGGAGGTTATCTTCAAGACAAAAAGTGCCAGTAGGGTAACAGGAAGGCTCACGTGTAGATTTCAAACAATTCTTTCTAATTTTGAGTCTAATTCTTAAATCTCAATTACAGCCATACTTGTGACCCAAAGTAATTTTCAGAATTTGTGAGCTATTTCTGGTTAAAAAGGAAACAACCAGATTAGTCTCAGATACCCTGAAATATATTCCTGAATGACACAGGGAGCAGAAATATGAAAATGGGGTGCTTTGGATCCATTTATCTTCTAAGAAAAATTTACAGTAGCCTTTCCCATCACCAGAGGGCTCACTTCCATAGCTATGGAAAATAACTGATTTGCTTAACAAAAACAAAGAGCAAGGAAAAGTACCTACCATGAATCTATATTCTGCAAACTTTCTTACATCCCTGCTTTTGCAGTCAGATCAGAACTCCCCCATGATTTCAACACCAAAAATTACAAACCTGCTATCTAAACAGAGATTACAACACAAGTATCTTTCAAAAGTATACCCCATCTCTTATGGTTTCAACACCAACTCTTCTCACCTTCCTAAGCCTTTCAGTCCCTTACTCATTCCCCTCTTCTGCCATGATCAGTTCCTCCCTCTGGAAGCAATTATTCCCATTCACAGGCAAACCTCCAAAACACCCCAACGCCAACCCCACTCTGGTGTGGCTCGATTTTTAAACTTCTCTTAACAGCCAAATGTCATCAAGGAGTTGTCTACATATAAGTTGCTTATTTCTTTTTCTTTCTTCTTTTCTTTTCTTTTATTTTTTTTGAAAATAACAGGAGACTTCGGATCAAGATAGCAGCACAGGTAAACATGGCAAGCCTCCTTACACAACCACATTAAAATTACAAGTAAAATATAGAACCACCATCACTCAGAACCATCAGAAATTGAGTTGAATGAAAGTCTGACAACTATGGAATGAAAGAAATCACATCCATCCAGACTGGTAGATGGGGCGAAGACATGGGGGATGGTCCCACATCCATATGTGGTGGATAAAAATTCAGAAGGAATATCTCAGGAGTAAGGAGTCCCAGCCCCATAACAGGCTCCCTAGCCCAAGGTTCCAGTGATAGGAAGATAAGTCCCCACAACTTCTGGCTGCAAAAACCAGTGGGAATTAAGTTGGTGGAAGAAAGTTCAGAGTCCCAAGCAGCTCCTCTTAAAGAACCCACACATGGACCTACTCGGAATCACGCACCCTTAGTTCCAGCACCAGGGTAGCAGCTTGAAAGGCACCAGTGGCATACAGGGAGGGACTGAAATGTCTGGCATCAAGGAGGGAGCTGGGAAACAGCTTTCTCCCAGACAGAAAGGTGAGCAGAGGCCATTGTCTCTTTTCTGAGACCTCTCTCCCCCACCCCCGAGCCACAGAGCCAGCAAGTGAGTGCCATATCTGGGACTCCACTAACCTGGCTAAACTGTCTGCCTCACCATGGAGATCCCCTGAAGCTCCATTCCACCCAACTCATGGGTCAACCCAAACTGTTAACCATGACTTTTCCATATGAATGCCAAGTCTTGGCTCATGCTTTACAACTTTCTAAGTCCTATCAAAAAAACAACTGCCAGCCTCAGTAAGCTCCAGGCCCCTGTACCTCTTGCTAAGTGGCCCCAGGCTGGGCACTTGCAGCAGCCAGTCTAGACTCAGCTTGGTTCCCTGGGAATAGCCAGCCCAGCACAAGTAGCAGCCATCTAGATAGCTTTATAGCTCAGGCAGGATAACCCTAGGCAAAACACAGGTGGGGCTGACCTTGGCCTGCACCACGCAGGAAACCCCAGGCTCAGCCAACTATGTTGGAGCACCACACCCTGCCCTTGCACAGCTGATCCTCCAGAGGGTGAACGTTGGTGGTCAGTGGTCACAGCCAATCCTTGAAGCTGACTGGTCTGTGTAAATGTCTCCCATTGATCTGCCAACAGCAATCAAGGCTCAACTACAAGAGGAGGGTGTGTGTATACTCAGACCACATGAAGGGTACACCTCAAGTACCCGGCTTAGGTGATAAAGGAGGCTGTACCACTGGACCATACAGGACACCTACTACATTAGGCCATGCTACCACGACAGGGAGTCTTAGCAGCTTTACCTAATATATAGAAACAGAGAGGCTACCAAAACAAGGAGACAAAGAAACATGGCCCAAATAAAATAATAGATCAAAACTCCAGAAAAAAAATAAACAAAATGGAGATAAGTAATCTATCAGATGCAGAATTCAAAATACTGTTTATAAGGATGCCCATGGAATTTAGTGAGGATCTCAACAGTATAAAAAAGATCCTGTTAGAAACAAAGGATACACTAATTGAGATAAAGAACAATTTATAGGGAAACAACAGTAGAGTGGATGAGGCCAAGAATCAAATCAATGATTTGGAACACAAGAAAGAAAAAACAACCAATCAGAACAACAAGAAGAAAAAAGATTCCAAAAAAATGAGGACAGTGTAAGCAGCCTCTGAGACAACTTCAAGCATTCTAACATTTGCTTCATAAAGGTGCCAGGAGAAGAGAAAGAGTAAGGAGCTGGAAATCTATTTGAAAAAATAATGAAAGAAAACTTCCCTAATTTGGTGAAGGAAATAGACATGGAAGTCCAGGAAGCAGAGTGTCCCAAATAAGATGGATGCAAAGAGGCTCACACCAAGACACATCATAATTAAAATGCCAAAGATCAAAGATAATCTTAAAAGTAACAAGAGAAAAGAACTTAGCTACAGGGGAGTTCTCAGAAGACTGTCAGCTGATTTCTCAAAAGAAACTTTGCAGGCTTGAAGGGATTGGAAGGAATATTCAAAGTCATGAAAAGCAGGAACCCTACCGCCAAGATTGCTCTACCCAGCAAAACTATCATTTGGAAGCAGATAAAGAGCTTCCCAGTCAAGAAAAAACTAAAGGAATTCATCATTACCAGACCATTATTATATGAAATGTTAAAAGGACTTATTTAAGAAAAAGATAAGAAACTATGAACAATAAAATGACAATAAATACATACCTATCAACAATTGAATCTAAGAAACAAACTAAGCAAACAAGAACAGAGACAGAACCATGGATATGGAGAGCGTTTTGATGGTTGCCAGATGGGAGGGGCTTGTGGGAGAATGGGTGAAGAGGTGAGGGAATTAAGAAGTACAAATAGTTACAGAATAGCCATGGGGATGTAAAGTACAGTATGGGAAATGGAGTAGCCAAAGAACTTATACACATGACCCATGAACATGAACAATGGTGTGGGGACTGCCTGAGGTAGTGGGGTGTGCTGGGTGGAGGTGGGTCAAGGGGGAAAAATTGGGACAACTGTAATAACATAAATAATAAAATATAATTAAAAATAAATAAGTACATAAAATTATAAAAAAGAAAACAGTAAATCTTTATTGATTAAATATATATACACACACACATCAATATATAAATATATAGTTATGCACAGCAGCTGCTTCAATAAATCTCTTTCCCCTCTTTAAACTAAAAAATTCTAAAACTCAGGCCAAACCTACAAACCCAGGCTCTGTTTTCACTCTCTTATCACTCCATGGCTCTCTGGGTACAGAAATATGTCAGTTCCATACAAGCTACCACCCTCCTTTTAATCATTTAACCTTTCTAGGCAATTTCCTAGCATCTCCTCCACCACCTCCATCAGAATCACAGTGCCCAAAAGCCATTTTAAGCAAATGTGAGGGTCCTGGAGGTTGGCCAATGGAGGTTTAAAAAGATGGCTACACAGTTATTTATTTTTCATTGTCACATGACTTCACCTGTATATGACATCTTTAAAGTGGCAACAGAATAAAAAAATGAGCACACTGTATGTGAGAAATGTCAAGTCAAAGTACTTGGCTCTTGGTAGAGTGTAAATAGATGACATTGATGAGTAAATGACTGTGAGTAAAGGGCCTTAAGGCTGAAGTGTCTGTACTTAGGGCTTGTGTGTAGCTTATCTTATTACTTATTTATTTAATTTCTTTTTCCATTACCCGTTAGTCCCATTATACCTAGGTATCACCACACGGTTATCTATGTCCATGAGTCCTTTTTCCTTTTTGCTTAATCCCTCCACACCATACCTTATCCTCTGCCTTAGCTGTCATCCTGCTATCTATGAGTCTGTCTCTATGTCGCTTAGTTCAGTTTGTTCATTAGATTCCACACATGAGTGAAACCATATAGTATTTGTCTTTCTCTAACTGGCTTATTTTGCTCAGCATAATGTTCTCCAGGTCCATCCATACTGTTGCAAAGGGTAAAATTTTCTTTTTTATGGCTGAGTGGAATTCCATTGTGTCAACGTCCCATTGTTGTTTTCTCTGCTCATCTATTGATGAACACTTGGGCTGCTTCCATATCTTGACAATTGTAAATAATATTGCAATGAACACAGGGTGCTCATGTTCTTTCATATTAGTGTTTTTGGTTCCTTTGGGTATACACCCAGAAGTGGGAGTGCTGGGTCAAAAGGCAGACTGATTTTTAATTTTTTGAGTTATCTCCATACTGCTTTCCACAGTAGCTGCACCAATCTGCATTCCACCAACAGTGCAAAAGAGTTCCATTTTCTCCTCCACCTCGTCAACAGCTCTTGTTGTTTGTTGATTTATTGATGATAGCCATTAAAACAAGTGTGAGATGTTATCTCATTGTGGTTTTAATGTGCACTTCTCTGATGATTAGTGTCTATTGGCCATCTGTATGTCGTCTTTGGAGAAGTGTCTATTCAGGTCCTTTGCCCATTTTATAATTGGGGTGTATGTGTGTGTGTGTTTTGTAAGTTCTTTATAAATTTTGGATATTAACCCCTTATCAAATGTATTGGCAAATATGTTCTCCCATTCTGTGGATGGTCTTTTTATTTTGTTGATGGTTTCCTTTGCTGTGCAAAACCTTTTTAGTTTGATGTAGTCCTATTTATTTTTTTCTTTTATTTCTCTTGCCTGGGGAAATATAGCTGAAAAAATATTGCTACAAGCTATATCCGAGATTTTGCTGCCTATGTTTGCTTCTAGGATTTTCACAGTTTCAAGTCTAATACTTAAGTCTTTAATCCATTTTGAATTTCTTCTTGTGTGTGGTGTAAGGTGGTCTAGTTTCATTTTTTGGCACATATCTGTCCAATTTTCCCAACACCATTCATTGAACCAACTGTCTTTAGCCCATTATGTACTTACTTCCTCTGTCAAATATTAATTGACAATGAAGGTGTGGATTTAATTCTGGACTCTATTCTGTTCCACTGATCTGTGTGTCTGTTCTTATGTACCACGTTATTCTGATTACTGTGGCCTTACAGTATAGTTCCTATTAGGTGGCATGATTCCTTCAACTTTGTTCTTCTCTCCTTTTGTGGTTCCATACATATTTTTGAAATTTTGCTCTAATTCTGTGAAATACATCATTATAGTCTTGAAAGGAATTACACTGAAGGTATAGATTGCTTTGGATAGAATGGACATTTGAATGATGTTAATTCTTCCTATCCATGGACACAGTATGTGCTTCCACTTATTTGTATCTTCTATTTCTTTCTTCAGTGTCTTATAATTTTCTGGGTACAGGTCTTTAACATCCTTGGTTAGGTTTATTCCTAGGTGTTTAATTCTTTTTGAAGCAATTGTGAATGGGATTGTTTTCTTAATTTCCCTTTCTCTTAGTTTATTACAGTAGTCCCTCTCTACATCGCAGTTCACTTATCATCGCCTCACTGTATCACGGGATTTTAAAAAATATATTTAATTATTTATCGTGGATTTTTTGCTATATCGCGGGATTTTGCGGTATACGTATGTTGTTAATGTTACGTAGGTTTAAGAGTGTAGAATATGTTTAAGAACATAAGTAGTGTTTATAAAAGCATGGAAAAAGTTAATAAGGGCGTGGGAATGGTTTATAAGTGTGTGGGAAGGGTTTATAAAGCCTTAAAATATATATAAATACTAAAATAAATGTAAGGTTCCTACTTTGCGGATTTTCACCTATCGCGGGGTTGGGGGTATCTAGAACGTAAAACCTATGATAAGTGACAGAATACTGTGTTGACATATGAAAAGCAACTGGTTTCTGGGTATTTTATATTCTGCTACTTTGCTGAAATCATTTATCAGTTCTAGTAGTTGGTGAAATCTTTGGGGTTCTCTATGTACAGTATCATGTCATCTGCAAATAAAGACAATTTACTTCTTTTAAATTTGGATGCCTTTTATTTCTTCTTCTTGTCTGATTGCTGGGACTAGACTTACAGTACTATGTTGAGTAAGAGGTGAAAGAAAACATCCCTGTCTTGTTCACAATCTCGAGGGGAATGTTAGTAGCATTTTCCTGTTGACTATGATGTTGGCATCTCGACGCTTGCCAGCGTTGAAAAAAGCGCCAGAAGTTAAAAGAGAAGAAATTATTGGCAAAGAAGATGAAAGTTGAACAGAAGAAACAAAAAGAAGGTGAGTGGGACGCTCTTTTCTTGTTTGGACCTTTCTTGGTGTTGGTCGCAGGAACTGACCTGTCAAGAATGAGATCTAGAATTGGAAATGGTTGGCTGGCTGGTGAAGAAATGAGGGCTTATTTCTATTAGTTAGGGCTCATTTAACTGCACGTGTCAGAAAGCCAAACTGGGTTAAGCACAAAAGAAAAATACTAACATTAAGTCCAGGACAGCCTTCCTTGAGGCATGACTCTTAAAAGAGCTTCGTGTAGGTCTCCATCTGTCTCATGGCACCCAGTCCTCAGGCAGGCTTGTGTCCTCCCTTTCGTTGTGAGGGTCTCAGGGGCTGTAACCATGCCTCATTCTTGTCCAGTAGGAAAAGTAAGGGGCTGTCCCTAGCAAAAGTGTTTTTGTCTCTTATTGAGTCACATGGCAAGTCAGTTGAGAATGCTTTTGGCTACAAGAAACAGAGAACTCACTATCAGTAGGTAAAGAGTTCTTCTTTTCTTATATAACAGAAGACCTGGTTGTAGGTGGCATCCTGGTATGGTTCAGCAGTTCGGTAGTGTCAGGCTCAGCATCCCTACAGTTCTTTTGGCCATTATCCTATGGGCATGATAGGGCTGCTGCAGCTCCTGGCATCCTACCAATCTTCAAAACAGGAAAAAAAGGGAAAAGAAGTGCTACTTGTCTAATTTTAACTGAGGAGCAAAATATCCTCCAGGAATGCCCAGCAGTTGTCACCTTATATTTCACTGATCAGTACTAGGTCGCTTTGCCATGTCTTGCTGCCATCAGGCTAGATGAATAGAAAATAGAATTGTTATGACTATCTTTAATCTGTCGTGATCTATCACTGGGAGCTGGGTACATGGCAACCCTAGACAGAATTGAGACTTTGTTAACAAGGAGGAATAAGGGCTAAGTAATATGTCAGCATCCCACAGTGCTGCCAGTCTTGCCTACCTCTGAACCCATTATAATGCCGGAGGTGCCAGTCACTCTCCGGGGAGCCCCTGGGCTGAGAATCAGGGACAGAGGGGCCCCCCAGATAGGAAGGACCAAGGATGCTAAGAGATTTTTTTTAAAAAAGACAACTCTCCACAACATTATTTACTCTGGCAATTCTCTGATTAACTAGGCATCATTCCTGATTGGACCATTGTGATTTGGGGTCTTTAGATAAAGTCAGACTTCCACTGACATACTGCAGTATAATTGGCCCCTTCCAGGACCAGTTTCCTCATGAGTTGTACTGTGAGACATTATATATGGAAACATTTTTTTACCTTCCCACCATTTCCTAGAATAAATTATTTTACGATGTCTGGGGAAAAGGCAGTTTTACACCTAGTCATATTGATGAAAGACACTCATTGTGAGTGTAAGCTTCCAGGGGATTACCATATAGATCAAATAAGGACAGACCTCTGTGTGTGTTACTTCTGAGTAGTCCCCACTGCAGTTTACCTCTTCTAGTGGCTGATAGGCTAGTAGTTTTCATAGCTATTGTGATTATGAGGCTGTTGGTTTTGGGGGCTATCTTTGGTCTAGGGGGAGGGTAGGGAATAGGGCAAGTTAAAATACCACAAAGCTTGCTCTTCTGACTAGGATTCAGCCATTTTTTTCAAACAATCCAAAGAACATTTCTAGAGTTCTGAAAAAATTGATTTTGAGGATTATTGTCAGTGTTCTTGATGCTTTCATTAAGGAGCAGGTTTTGACAATATCTTATAGTTGATATATTTGGGACCACCATTTTATCTGATTTTTTTTCCCTGTTTTTTATGTATATCTCCTTTTTTTTCTTTTTTCTTTTTCTTTTTAAATGTTCTTATTTCATTTTAATTCATCTCTTGTGTTTTTAAGTACAGTTGTCCTTTCAATGTGGAGGTTAGGGGCACCAGCACCTCCATATGCAGTAAAAAATTCGAGTATGTATCAATATAATTTCAGTCAGTCTTCCACATATGCAGATTCCAATCCATGGATGGAAAATACTATTTCCAAGCTGTAGTAGGTTGACTCCACAGATGTGAAATCCAGGTATACTTACTGGAAAAAAATTCATTTATAAGTGGATGCTGTGTAGTTCAAATCCATGTTGTTCAAAGGTCAACTGAATATCCCTTTTTGTAGCTTTTTAATTGTTCCTTTAGAGCAGTGATTTTCAACTGGTGTGCTACAAGACTTTTTATAACATGTACTATGTGACTACCCTGGCTGGTTTGGCTCAGTGGATTGAGCGTCGGCCTGCGAGCTAAGTGTCGCTGGTTCGATCTTCCAGTCGGGGCACATCAGAAAAGGAAAACTCTGATTCCAAAAAACCTCCACTGCCTTGCGGCATACCTCTTCAGGGGAAAGGCTAAGGGAGTAAACCCCGACAGAAAATCCGGAGCCGGAGTCCCTAAGGCGGTTTGACGTTGTAGTCAATACCGGCAACTCCTGCGGCGCACCTGAAGCCAAGCTGTATTGACTCCGTCTTTCCCTTGGATCCTTCAGCTGCGAAGAGAGGGGGGGTCTGCTGCATGGGCAACAGCAGACCCTCCATATCACCCTGCCCAGGCTCTGTAGCTTCAGCTTCACTGGAGAGGACACTCCAGCGTCATCGCAAGATGTCGATTCAACACGGGAGGAGACAGATACCGTGTCACTCCCGAGTCGGACTGCACAGCCATTCTCGGCGGTGCAGATAGACTCTTAAGAAGCTACACCATCGTCTCTCGAGGCTCTGTAGCTTCAGCTTCACTGGAGAGGACACTCCAGCGTCATCGCAAGATGTCGATTCAACAAGGGAGGAGACAGATACCGTGTCACTCCCGAGTCGGACTGCACAACCATTTTCGGCGGTGCAGATAGACTCTTAAGAAGCTACACCATCGTCTCTCAAGACGGACGGCTGCCGACAACGATGATGCTGGCAGTGGGTCTGTCATATATGGCCTTTATTATGTTTAGGTATGTTCCCTCTATTCTCACTTTGCTGAGAGTTTTTTAAAAATCATAAGTGGTGTTGGATTTTATCAAATGCCTTTTCTGCATCTATTGATATAATCATGTGGTTTTTATCCTTCATTTTGTTTATGTAATGAACACATTTAGAATTGTGAATGTGTATCAACTTTTCATTCCCAGAATAAATCCGACTTGATTATGGTGTATGATCTTTATGAGGTATTGCTGTACTCAGTTTGCTAATATTTTGTTGAGGATTTTAGCATCTATTTTAATCAGGGATATTGGACTATAATTTTCTTTCTTTGTAGTGTCTTTCTCTGGTTTTGGAATTAGAATAATGCTTGTCTTGTAAAATGAGCTTGGGAGCCTTCCTTCCTCTTAAATTTTTTGAAATAGTTTGAGAAGGAACAGTGTTAGTTCTTCCCGGAAAGTTTGGTAAAATTCACCTGGGAAATCATCTGGTCCAGGCTTTAGTTTGTTAGGATTTTTTTGACTACTGCTTTTATTTAACTAGGTATAACCTGTCTATTCAGATTCTCTGACTCTTCCTGATTTAGTTTTGGAAGATTGTATCTTTCTAGGAATTTATCCATTTTGTCCAGGTTGTCCAGTTTGCAGGCATATAGTTGTTCATAATATTTTTTACAATCCTTTGTATTTCTTTGGTGTTAGTTGTCACTTCTTCTCTTTAATTTCTGACTATTTATTTGGGTCCTCTCTTTTTTCATGATGAGTCTGGTTAAAGGTTTAGTCTGCCTTATTTATCTTTTCAAAGAAACAGCTTTTGGATACAATGATCTTATGTATTTTTTTTTACTCTAAATTATTTATTTCTGCTCTGATTTTATTATTTCCTTCCTTCTACCCACTTTGGGCTTTGTTGCTCTTTTTCAAGTCCCTTTAAGTGTGAAGTTATATTGTTTATTTGAGCTTTTCTTTCTTTCTTTTCTTTTTTGTTTTCTTTTTTTTTTTTTTTTTGAGATAGGCTTGTAGTGCTATGAATTTCCCTCTTCTCATTGTTTTCCCCGTGTCCCACAGATTTTGGATTGTTGTGTTCTCATTTTAATTTGCTTCAAGATAGCTTTTGATTTCTTTCTTGACCTCATTGTTGACCCATTCATTGTTTCCTAACATGTTATTTAGCTTTCAAGTCTTTGTGTGTTTTTCTGTGTTCTTTTGATTGATTTCCAGTTTCATACCTTTGTGGTCGGAGAAGAAACTTATGGAGACTTGTTTTTTATCCTAACTGTGGTCTATCCTAGAAAACATTCCATCTGCATTTGTAAAGTATTTATTACTTGCTGCTTTGGGGTGAAATGCTCTGAAGATATCAATTAAGTCTGTTAGATCTAGTGTGTCGTTTAAGGCCACTGTCTAGGAGATTTACCTACTGAAGTCAAAAGGTTGTTAAAGTCTCTGACTATGACTGTACATCTGAGTCTCTGCCTTTATGTCCATGAAGATTTGCTTTGCATATCTAGGTCCTCCTATGTTGGGTGGGTAAATGTTTAATAGGGTTATATCCTCTGATTGATTGTTCCCTTTAACATTTTGTAGTGTCCTTCTTTGTCTCTTACATTAGCCTTGGTTTTAAAGTTTATTTTGTTGACTGTAAGTATCAATACACAGCTTTTTTCCTTTCCATTTGCATGAAATGTCTTTCTCCATCCCTTTACTGTTAGTCTGTATGTATCTTTTGATTTGAGGTGGGTCTCTCGGAGGCAGCATATATATGGGTTTTGTTCCTTGTCTTTTGGTTGGAGTATTTAAGCCGTTTAAATTTAAGGTGATTATTGATAGATACGTGTTTAGTGCCATTTTATTGTTAGGTTATTTTCCTTTTTTATTTCTCTTTTCCTTCTTAAAGCAAGCCCTTTAACACTTGTTGCAGTAGTGGCTTGGTGTTCACAAACTGCTTTAGCTTTTTCTTGTCTTGGAAGCTCCTTATTTCTCTTTCAGTTTTAAATTATAGCCTTGCTGTGTAAAGTAGCCTTGGTGTAGGTCCTTGATTTTCATTACCTTGCATATTTCATGCCACTCCCTTCTGGCCTGTAATGTTTCTGTTGGGAAGTCAGATAACAGTCTAATTAGTGGTCCCTTGTAGGTAACTACCTGCTTTTTTCTGGTGTCTTTTAGCATTCTCTCCCGTCTTTAAGCCTTGCCATTGTAATTATAATGTGTCTTGGTGTAGGCCTCTTTGGGTCCAACTTGTTTGGGATTGTCAGAGCTTCCTGGACTTTTGTGTCTTCTTCCTTCACGTATTAGGGAACTTTTCAGTTATTATTTCTTCAAAGAGGTTTTAGATCCCTTGCTGGCTCTCTTCTCCTTCTGGTGGTACCATGATGCGGATGTTCTTATGCTTCACGTTGTCCAAAATGTTTCTTAAACTCTCTTCATTTTTTAAAGTATATTTTATTGATTATGTTATTATAGTAGTCCCAATTTTTCTCCCTTTTCTCCCCTCTGCCCAGTAAACCCCTTCCCTCCAGAAATCCCGCACCCCCTTAGTTCATGTCCAAGAGCCATGCATATAAGTTCTTTGGTTTCACTCTTTCCTATATTATTCTTAACTTCCCTCTATTTTGCACCAACCAATTATGCTTCTTAATCCCTGCACCATTTCCACATTTCTCTCCCCTCCCCCTTCCTCCTCCCAGCTGATAACCCTCCAAATGATCCCCCTACCTATGAATCTGTTCCTATTCTGGTTTGCTTAGTTGAATTTTGTTTTTATTTTTTAGATTCAGTTGTTGATAGTTGTGAGTTTATTGTCATTTTAGTGTTCATAGTTTTGATCTTCTTCTTCTTAAGTTCCTTTGACATTTCATATAATAAGAGCTTGGTGATGATGAACTCCTCTAGCTTTACCTTGTCTGGGAAGCACTTTATCTGCCCTTCCATTCCAAATGACAGCTTTGCTGGATAGAATAATCTTGGTTGTAGAGCCTTGCTTTTCATCACTCTGAATACTTCCTGCCATCTCTTTTGGCCTGCAAAATTTCTCTTGAAAGATCAGCTGATAGTCTTATAGGCACTCTTTGTAGGTAAGTCTCTGCTTTACTCTTGCTGCTTTTAAGATTCTCTCTTTATCTTGAACCTTTGGCATTTTAATTATGATGTGTCTTGGTGTGGTCCTCTTTGGGCCTAGCTTGTTTGAAACTCTCTGTGCTTCCTGGACTTGTATATCTATTTCCTTTGCCAAATTTGGGAAGTTTTGCTTCATTATTTTTTCACTTAAGCTTTCAATTTCTTCCTCTTCCTCTTTTCCTTCTAGCACCCCTATGATTCAGATGTTGGTATGTTTAAAGTTGTCCCAGAGGTTCCTAAGCCTGTCCTCATTTTTTTTCAATTCTTGTTTCTTCATTCTGTACTGGTTGACTGTTTTTTTCTTCCTTATGTTCCAAATCATTGATTTTAACCCCAGTTTTCTTCCATTCACCACTGGTTTTATGTGGATTTTCCTTTGTTTCATTTAGCAGAGCCTTCACTTCTTTCCTTATGTTTGCCATACTCAAGCATATCTGTCAAGCCTGTAAGCATCTTTATCACCATATCACCAGTGTTTTGAACTCTGCTTCTGTTAGGTCGGCTATCTCCTCATCGCTTAGTTTTCCCACTGGAACCTTGATCCTTTCCCTCTTTTGGGCCATACTTCTCTGTCTCATCCTGACAGGCCCCTGTGTTTGTTTGCCTCTGTGTCTTAGGTAGAGCTGTCGCTCCTGGTATGTTGTAAGTGTAGGAGCCTTAGGTATTCATTAATACAGGGAGACCTGTTTCACCACATTGTGGCGCTGTATGTGGGGGAGGGGTCTAAAAGGGAACAATGCCGCTTGCTCAGCACTCTCCCCTTTTCCAGGCACTTCTCCCACTTCCGTATGAGATTGGCGCCTCCCTAGTGGTTACCCTGGCCATAGTTCCCAGAGTGGGTGGGTCTGAGGATGTTCTAGGACTGTGGTGATCCTTTAAATAAGTGAACTCTGCTGAGAGACCAGCAGTTTCTTCCTCTGTCCCAACCCCCACTGGTTTGCACAGTCAGAAGCAATGAGGCTTTATATTCCCCAGTGCTGGAACCATGAGCTGCATGGTCTGGTCTGAGGCTGGGAACACTCCCCAAGTGTCCCTCCCGACTTTTTAAAACATGTGATTGTGCTTTCCACCAGCCTGCCACTGCCATCGCTGCCACCACCACACCACATCCTCTCCAACCTGGCTCTACCCCTCCTACCTGTCTGAATGAGTATTTCTTCTTTATATCTTTGTTTGTTGGACTTCCATGCAGCTTGATTTTCTGGAACTTCTGGCTGTCTCTAGTTTTGAGGTAGTTGTATTCCTTCTGAGTTGTGGAGGGAGATGCAGCACATCTGTCTAGGCCTCCATCTTGGTCAGAAGTCAGCTCTCTTTATTTTTTAAAATTATTTTTCCTTCTTGCTGCTCTGTCTGGGTGTTTTTTTCAGCCTTGTCATCCAAAATACTGGTTCAATCCTCTGCTTCATCTAACCTCCTGTTTATTCCTTCCAGTATATTATTTCTGATACTGCATTCTTTATTTTTAACTGGTCTTTTTTTTTATAGTTTCTCTGTCTTTTTTCATGCTGTTGAGGATCCTTAGAATCATTATTCCAAACGCTGATAAGTCTGATAAATTGCTTGCCTCCATTTCATCTAGTTTTTCTTTTGGAGATATCTCTTGTTTTTTCA
Source organism: Furipterus horrens (assembly GCF_987537825.1). NCBI lineage: Eukaryota > Metazoa > Chordata > Mammalia > Chiroptera > Furipteridae > Furipterus > Furipterus horrens. Next base: position 94,139,750 of record NW_028327173.1, read on the forward strand.
TTTGGGGTCTATTTTTCTGTCTTCCCATTTTAGCTGCTTCTTTGTATTGGCTTCTATGTATCAGGTAGAACTGCAAAGACTCTGATTTAGCCCTTTATCAGACTCTGCTTGTGACTGGTCCTGGGCAACCCTTTGGCGCTATCAATCATCCACAGCACATGGCTCTCTCTGCTGGGCCTGTTTGTTTGCTGAAAGAACCAGGCTCTGCACTAAGGCTGGCTTTTACCAGCACCGAGCCGGGGGAGAGTCAGCTAAATCTTGAGCTTCCAGAGATCTGCCTTAATTGTTAAACTTAATCAATGATATAGCCTCAAAGTTTACTCAGCAGTCCAGCTTAAGCTCCACAGGGTAGGGCAAAGTAATTCCTGTATGCAGGGCTATTGCTTCCCCTAGAGCTGATGCCATTTGGAGGGGAGTGCTCTGCCTGAGAAAAATGGCTCCTGCAGTATGGGAAATGACTCAGCACAGGGATCCTGGTGGCTGTTCCTTCAGTTCTTTCCCTAGAGCCACCAGCCCAAGACTTTCCTCATGCATCTAATAGTCCCCTCTGCCCTCTGGAAGAGACCAGTGTAAGTGGCAGCAGGTGAAATTTTTTGCATTAGCCCTTTTGAGGCTCTCTGCATCTCTAGCCATCTCTTTCTGGCAGACAGAAACCCCACTGCTTTTCAGAGCTGGATGTTATCTGGGTTCCTTTCCTGGTTCTGGTGTTGTAGGCTGGGGAGCCCAGCTTATGGTTTAGACCTCACACTTCTCATGGGGAATCCTGGCTGCTGAAATTTGCCTCCAGCAGTTCAGCTGCTGCCTATGAAAGCCCAGCCAGACCTTTCACGCCTCCTCTGCACTACCCTCCAGTCTCATTGTGGTGAAGCTGTCCATGGTTATAAGGCTTCTCTCCAGCCAGTGTTCCGTTGGTTATTAAGGATAATTTCTCTACAATAGTTGTAACTCTAGATTGGTCCTGGAAGGAGATTAATGTAGCTTCCATTTAGTCCTCTACCATCTCGGTCTCTAGCCACTGATTTCTTATTTCTAATGAGTTTCCCACCCATGACGACCTATATCATTCTCCCCTTTCCAGACTGAAACTGTTCATCAAGGTCATCAGGGACCTCTCCACTGTCAAATTTACAGTAATCAGGCATTTCTATCATCCTTATCCAACCTACAGTGGCAAGCAACTCTTTCAGGTATACTCTCCCTTATCAACCTCTGGAAACCATCATTCTGTGGTTTGCCCCTCATCTGTCTGGTTGCTTCCTTTCCCATTTCTTAGCAACCCTTCCTCTATTGTTAGCACTGTTCCAGCTCACAATGCCTTCATAGGCAATTGTACTCAATGCCAGGCTTTAAATACCATCTGGAAGTCACTGGGGACTCCCAATCCGTTATCTTGGACCTGAGTCCCTCCTCAAGGTTCCTGGCTCTTTCCCTCCAACTGCTTGCTTGGTGTCTCCAAATTGGAGTTTCACAAGCAACTTCAATGTAGCAACCCCCAACCAGGTCTGTCTCTTCCCCACTCAATCCTATTCCTCCTAAGCCTTTCCCATCTCAGAACACAGCACCAACATCCACCCAGGATTCAATGCCCCAAATTCACTTTTCCCTTATTTTCCACCAACATCCATCAGCAAGTCAATTTCCAAATTATACCACGAGCTCATCACCTTCTATATCATCATCATCTTTTCCCCAGAGGACTGCAGCAGCTTCCCAACCAGCCTCCCAAGCATCTAGTCTTGTTCATATAATCCATTATTTACACAAAGGGTCTCTTTAACATACAAATCACATGTCACTCACCTGTTCAAGTCCTCTTAAAGGCCTCCACCAGATTCTGAATAAAACCCAAGTTCCTTCTCTGGCCTTCCAGGTGCTATATCATCTGAACCCTACCAGATTTTTCCACCTTCCCTCACAGCACTCTCTCCTATGCCCATTAAAGTCCAAATGTGAAGACTTTTTGTTTTATTTCTCAAATAAGCCAGTGTCTTTTCCACCTCCACCTGAAACATCTTTTCTCAGCTCTTCACATGACTTTTCCTTTTCATTTTTCTGGTATTAGCTTAAATGTTAGATAATCAAGGACCCCACCTTCACCTCCAAACCAAGCAGTCATCTCCAGTTCATCTTCCTATTTTCACAGTGGTATTTAACACTGTTTGCTTATTTTTTCTTTCTCCATTAGAACATAAGCTCCTGGAGAGCAGGGACCTTGTCTGTCTAGTTCAATGCATTACATATGCTATATAAATAAAGGGTGGGGCAAAAGTAGGTTTACAGTTGTGAGTATGCAAAACACAGAGTTCATTCTTATATCATTAATTATTGCATTATTTTCCATACAAACAACTGTAAATCTATTTTTGCCCTACCTTGCATATCAATGCCTAGAACAGTAAATACCTCACACGTTAGGTACTTTGTATTATTTTGTCACTGAATGAATGAGTAAAACAAATGAGTAAAAAATACAATAAAAATAAACTACTTAAAATAAAAATAAAACAAATTAATGAATCAACATAATTAATAAATGAGTGCTCATGCTCCCTATGGGAGCATCTTTTCCCCCTTCTTCTGCATGAAAAGTGCTGCTCATCCACTAAGGGCCAGCTGATTACCCTCCTCTAGAAAGATTTAAAACAAAGCAAAACAATCATTTACCCCACTTAGATCTCCAAATACCCAGGATTACTGTTTTAGCTCTAACCTTGACAACTTCATGCCAATCCCTCAACCTCTCTTAAGAAGTATCTTCCTCCTTACTAATCAGCAGAGAGGTGTATCCTAAAAGCCCTGATTGGTTCTCCATAAGATTATTTCAACTTATTCAACCTGTGCCTAAAACTATATATCCCTTAACAGCGGGCAATTGTAACCCATCCCACCATTCTTTAGACATTGTTTCTATAAGTGCTGACTCTGACTAATATGTAGCTTGTAGATAAATAGGGTATTTGTATAAGAATCCTAGGAACTAACTGCCCAGAAAGATATAGACTCTGACCTTCAAGTATCCCAGCTCTGAGAGATTTGCTGAACTTCAACTGTGGAGCCAGGATGATGTGAAGTCGGGATGATATGAAGCCAGGATGACTAAACCAAGATGACACACACCAGAGCATCACTTGTCCTATCAGAATGGACTGTGCTTTTCTGCACGTAGAGAGCTTTGCAACTCTCTCCCTTGATCTCTTTGTTCTGTTCTCCTCTCCCTCCTTATAAAAACCTTTGTCTTCACTGAGATGTGGAGATAGGCTTTGAGATATGAGTTCCCCATCTTCCCAGGAGATGGGCTTTGATAAGTGAGTCCCCCGTCTTCCAGGTGGCTGGCACCTGAAAATAAACCACTTTCCTTTACATCAGCACCTACCTCTCAAGTATTGGCTTTCATAGCAGCAGGTAGCCAGACATGCTTTTGGTTACATATCCACATGTCTCCTGTTTTCTATGCCATTCATTTCTAAACCCTTTCCTTAGTTTTACTCTTTTCTGTCCTCAGTTATTGACAACAGGAGTAAATACTTACTGGATTTCTAGAACTGAAATTTGTATGGTTGCTTGAAAGGTAAACAAAAATATGTTATACATCAAGCTCTTGCTACCCATTCCAGTCTCAATCTTTTCTCTCATCTTCTTTACCCCTCCTTCCCAGACAAGGTTCTGGGAAGTGAAGACTGTGGCTTACTTCTGGAGGCTTAGATGTGAAAAGCAAATCTTCCTCATGTGAACCAAGTGCTCTGCTTACTATGTTCAGAAAGTAGTAAATGACCACATACATAAAAGCACAAAGGAAAATGATCATCTTCTCTTGCTGGACTAAAGATGTGTCTGTACAGATACATAGTAATTTTAAATATGATTCCCTTTAGACTAACTTGAATTTTAAACTTTTTAAAGTGGATTTTGAAGAGAAAATCAGGTACAATGAAAATTCCCTATTATTTGTCTAGCTCTTTCTCCTAAGCTCCAGAATCACATATCCAATTGTCCATTAGATACATCAATTCAGGTGTTCAACAGGCATCCCAAAAAAATGTATGAATGACCCATGGACATGGACAACAGTGTGGGGATTGATGGTGAAAGCAGGAGGTAGACTGAGTGGAGTGGGGCACAGGGGAAAATTGGGACAACTATAATAGAGTAACAACAAAAATAGGCATCCCAACCTCAAATTCCTGACTCTCTACTTCCACACTCCTGTCCTCTCCTAATCTTCCCCTTCTTAAAGTCACCACTATCCACCCAATTGCCAAGTCAAAAACCCAGAAGCCAACACTAATTTCTTCCATTCTTTACCATTACCCATACTAATCCATCAGCAAGTCCTGTCAGTTCCACTGCTGAAATACATCTAGATTTTACCCATTTCCCTTTTACCACTTTTGTCTGTTTTTACCACTCTGGAATAAGCAATCATCCTCTCTACCAAGACATGCAATGGCTTCTTGACCAATCTCCTTGTCCGTCTTGTGTCCCTTGCATGTTCTACTCAGCAGTCTTTCAAAAATATATCCATATCATTTAGGGAACAGTATAAAATTCTACATTTTATAAAAAGTTGAAATGGGGGTGCAGACTTGTTTTAATAAAATTTAGCATTTCCTAAAGGCACAGCTTTGGTGGGGGGAGGGTGCTATTTTTTTGAGTCATAGTCTTCATCTTGGTTTTGGTTGCTAGGCACTTCTTGAGCAAACTTCACAGAGGCAGGAGGCCCAGAAAAGTATTTGGTAACAAGTACTGACAAGGCTGAGCCAGCAAGGAGCACTGTTATTATACTTTTTATTTCCAGGGTGCCCTTTCAACAGAGATTCCAAAACACTTGAATCTGACTTATCTACATTGATGTTAGCAGTAAAATTTTATTTTCTCTACTTACCTGGAAGATATCTTGATTGTTTTAAGTAGTACTGTTTAGCTTTTGAAGCAGCTGACAATTCGGAATCAGATTTTAGGGAAATAGCAGCAGGTAAGCTCTTGTTTTCACCTGCTGAGTGGTTAGAGCCTGAGGGTACTGACTCTGGAAGCCTTGAAAGTCAACATAAGGTAGCATTACAGCATGAAAAATGAGAAGATGACACTTCTATGTTCTCAGCCACTCTTTGCACATCTTTGCAATAGTCTAGGTGACCTCACTCAGATGGTTTCCATCAGTCCTTTTGTTGATAGGAACACTAACTGATGACCTTCTCCCCCCAATAAATATTAGCCAGAGCCTAGAATCCTTTCTAATGCTAGACATTACATGATAGAAAGCTTTCTGACTGAGCAGCAAACTGTGAATATTTCTATCTTCCCTACAAGTGCTGCAGTTGTGGATTTATAATGGGGGAAGATGGCATACAGGAAGGGAAGCTAATCATAGTCATTGCCACCTGTGTATATATAATCAGTAAGGTTGTTTGGAACTGCTCTGGGGACTGACATGGACTTGGCTGGCCCTTTGAACTGCTGGTTAACCCAGCCCACTTAGGGATAGCCCTAGATACAGGTATTCCCCCTTCATCAGAAACAGTCCCATCCATTTCTGACTTCTTTCCCTTCCTCTCAGCCCATTGTAGTTATGCCAATTGCTGAAATTCTACTCATTTTCAAAACTGCTTACTCTAAAAACTTTCTTCTCCTCCTCAAAGTGATCTGCCCATCAACAGAGCTCTCAGAGACCCCTGCAGTCCACTCATTAGTGGTACTTAATACACGCTCTGTCTTGTGTTATAGATACTAGAAGGTACTATTTCTGCTGCTATACATTTGATGGTTAGAAGATAGACGATATCATATTCATACCTCTGCTTTTTTAAAAAATAATTTTTTAAAGATTTTATTTATTTTTAGAAAGAGGGGAAGAGAGGGAGAAAGACAGGGAGAGAAACACCAATGCGTGGTTGCCTCTCGCGCATCCCCTAATGGGGACCTGGCCCGCAACCCAGGCATGTGCCCTGACTGGGAATCAAACCGGCGACCCTTTGGTTCGCAAGCCAGTGCTCAATCCACTGAGCCACACCAGTTAGGGCCATACCTCTTCTTAATACCAAGTAGGTATTTAGTAAATGTCTACTGAGTATGAATACAAGTATAGATATTAATTAGTATAAATATCTTAAAAGAAGATAACCATTAAGTAAAGGTACTGTACTCCAGTATTTGGTCCTCTGTATTCTTTATGGGGAAAACCCGGCTGCCTGAGAAAATGAGTAGAGAATAGCAGAGTCCATGCAGCTCACCAAGTATTTGCATACCTGTTGCTTAGGAGGTAGTGTGGTGCAGAAGAGACAGAGATTTGGACTTGAATGAAGCCTCACCTGACTTTGGGCAGCCTATTCATTTAATCTGCCTGAGGCTCAGCATTCTGTTCTGCAAATATTTTTACCAAAGCATGATTATTGTAAATAAAATTTAGGTAGGTGCTCAATAAATGGTAGTGTATTAATAATTATATAAGACAAATAACATGTATGAATGACCCACAGACATGGACAACAGTGTGGGAACTGACTGTGGGAGTGGGGGTTAAGAGTGGGATGGGTGGAGGAGGACAAAGGGGGAAAAGCTGAGACAACTGTAATAGAATAACAATTAAAAAATAAAAAAAAAGGAAAGGGACTGATGGAGATATTAAAATTCAGAAACAGTTCAGGAAATGATCAAAAAAGTTTAGAATGGCAAGCAAATAGTTGAATCTGGACACAATCAGAGTGTGCTCCGCTTTCTGCCAATAGGCATGTGAATTTCAAATGGGAATAATGATGATCCTAATTTAACAGGCACACTGAAAATTTAACAAGAACCCCTTCCTCCACACACCTGCAATACTCAGCCATTAATACTGAGAATCATTACTGTGAGAAGAGACTTACTTTTTCAGAGATAAGTTATTTTGAGCTACTTACTGTCTTTTAATATCTACATTCATCTGTATTTAATGAGTAAAATAAGGTTGATGCATGATAAAAATACATTTTCTAGAGGAATTTGAAATCTTACTGAAATGGAGAGTCTTTTCTCCTCTTTTCTTTGAAAACATTCATGCTTGACTTCTTGGAATGGGAGGTTCCAAAATCACAGTCCTCAAACTCTTCCCAACTATCTCTGGACTTGAACACAGTCTGACCCCAGCGTCTCCTAGCGCTTTTATGTCCCAGCGTGCCATTTGGCTTCTGTGGTGGAAAATAAGTCATCATCATCTTAATCATTTGCTGAGTGTCTTTTAAGCACAAGCTATTACATTTGATACTAGATCCCCATTCTCAAGGAGTCTTCCATATAGTTAAGGAGATATAGTATGTATATATATACACATTTAAAAGTATTAACAAAAATAGAGGTAGCACATGTTAACAATACAATAGGAATTGACAGAAGGGAGAGATCTCTGCGAACATAGTTTGAATACTTGGATCAAAACTGACTTTTCATTGATGTGTACTTTAGAAAACTACCATGTGTGGCTGTGTCTCTTTGGGCAAGTGACTTAACATCTCAAAGCCTTAGTTTCTTCCTCTTTAAATGGGAATATATAGTACTTATATAACTTGTTGTTTATGCATTTAACAGTAAAATATATTGAAAATCCTTAGGATAGGGCCTAGCACATTAGCTTACTAAAAGTTAGATATTATTATTGTTGTTGTTGTACTTTATTATTCTAGACTTTAGAAGAGGAAATGTATAAAGTATGGCTTTTTTAAAAAAGGTTTTATTTATTTTTAGAGAAAGGGGAAGGGAGGGAAAAAGAGAGGGAGGGAAACATCAATGTGTGGTTCCTCTTACACACCGCCAACCCAGGACCTGACTCACAACCCGGGCATGTGCCCTGACTGGGAATCAAACCTGTGACCCTTTGGTTCACAGGCCAGCACTCGATCCACTGAGCCACACCAGCCAGAGCTTAAGTGTAGCTATTTAATAGGGAAGTGCCAGAGCTTGTTCCAGGAAAAAAGGTAGAATAATTTTACAGAAGTAGATGATTTGTGCTGATGTAGCAGAGGACAGGGTTGCAAAAACAGACTGATGCTACATTTTGAAGGGCCTAAGAAACTGCAGCCATCCTATGGGCAACAAAGAACACGATGTTTTTGAGCTTAAAAAAAAAAAGTGATGTGATAAATCAACATGCTAGAAAGGTCATGCTTCGAACAGGAGGCCTTTAAAATTAAAGTGGCAGGCAGTGACAAGAGCAACAGTTCAGAGTGGTTGGAATTCTAACAAAAGAATACATTTGTTATTAACAAAGAATAAAATGTATGGACTTTATATCTACCTGAACAGAGGTCAGAGGACAGTATAGCAGACACTGCTAGCAGACCACCCAGTAGCCATTCTCCTTCCTTACTAATATTTTATTCAGTGCAGCAATATGCCCAGTTAAGTATCTGAAATCCCAGCCTTCCTTATAGCTATAGGTAGCCATGTGACATGATCTAGCTAGTGAGTTGTATGTGGAAGTCTACTGGAAGGAACTCCCAGGAGAGACACTTTTAGACTCTGCTAGCCTGTACCAGTGTATTTCACTCTTCCCTCTTCTTGAAGGCAGATGCAGCCCCACAGGAGCAGCAATCATCTTACGTCCATGGGATAAAAGCTGCTTGCTAAGAGTAGCAGAACAAGACAGAAGCATCGGGTTCCTTTTACAAGTGGTGCCAGCCCTGATTTGTCCACCATGGGACAGAGAAACAAGCCCTTATTGTTTAAGTCAAAGCGGTCAGGTTTCTGTCATAAGTCACTACATGGAACCCTAGTGGACACAGAGGAGGAAAGGCCAGGACACTTTAAAAGTCTGAGCCTTATCATCTCAGAATGGTGGTCCTTTTAACATAAATAAGGAATGCGGGCCCTGACTGGGTGGCTCCGTTGGTTGGAGCATTGTCCTGTACACTAAAAGGTTGCTGGTTCAATCCCCAGTCAGGGCACATACTTAGGTTGTGAATTCAATCCCTGGTTGGGGTGGATGCAGGAAGCAACCAATCGATGTTTCTCTCTCACACTGATGTTTTTTTCTCTCTCTCCCTCCCTCCCTTACATTCTCTCTAAAATCAATAAACATGTCATCAGGTGAAGATAAAAAAAAGAAATAAGGAACAAAGAAGAAGACCTGGCTTGGGGCAGATAATGAGTTGGTCTTACTCAAATTTATATGGGGTGGTTTAGGGACATGTAAACTGAAAAATCCAAAAGGTAATTAAAAATTAGGGAATTTGGAAGCAAGGTCAGCAAATACATCTATGTTGGGAGCAAGAGGATGCTTAAAGAATGACTATGCTATTGCTTTAAGCTGATGATGTCATAGTGATGGACGATGACAAAAAGTGTTATTTGCCAAATTCTATTGTACTGTTGTTTTCTTTGTCAGGGACCATGCGCTCCAGACTAAGGAGAATAAAATGATTTAAAGCCCCAGATGAGTAGTTAATCAGAAGTTATATTTAGCTGAGTTTAAGACTCTTATTTGAGTTGAACTGTATTTTAGGGGGCTGATGCTGTATGCTGCTAAACAATGTCAGTAATATCAAGTAGTCTTGTATGACTGAGAAAACTAAAAAGGGGCAAATACAATTTTTATAAAGTAGAAGGTGAATTTTTACAAACTCCATATTAATATATTTGATATAGGGTGAAGAAAAAGATTCTAAAATTTGATATTAAAGGGAAAGTTTTTGAGCACTGAGTAAAAAATATGGTAGATCACATAGGCCACCATTTTCCATAAAAAGCAAATAATGAATACATGTAGTCTCATGGACTTCAAAAAAGTAGGTGAAAGGGTTTTTCATGCTATAATGAAATGAAGTAATGAAAGGACAACAAAGGTGGATCAATACCGCCCTACACCCAATTTATACTCCATTGTGATGGTATTGAGAGATGGGGCCTTTAGGAGATAATTGGGGATTATATAAAGTCATGAGGGTGGGGCCTTCATGATGATAATTAGTACCTTTATAAGAAGAGACTTTAGAAAGCTTGCCCTCTCTCTCTTCCATGTAAAGGCAAAGCAAGAAGGTGCTGTCTACAAACCAGGAAGAGGGCCATCACCAGGAATCAAATTTGTTAGCACCTTGATATTGGATTTCCCAGCCTCTAGAACTGTGAGAAAATAAATTTCTGTTGTTTAAGTCACCAGTCTATGGTATTTTGTTATGGCCAAGAGTAATGACCATAGTCAATCTATAGTGTCAATCTAGAAGGTTTGAGTGGCCTGTCCAAAGGTTCATTGTTCAGCATGAAGGTACAGAGGGTAAAAAACAAATGAAAAACTAAACAAATCCATAGCTGGTGAAAACTTGAGCATAATGGTTAAACTGAGAAGACAAAATAAGGGTTTAAAAATACTTATTAGAAATTTGAAAGGTAAAAGTGAGTTCCTGTAATTTTTGAATCCCAGAGATCACATACACAAAGAAAGATAAGAATATGTGATTTATCAGAAGCATTTGTAAAAAAAAAAATAGACTCAGGAATTTTAGTTGACAAAATGCTCAATCCCAACTCTGGAACTTACTTGTTATCTAAAAATTTAGGGCTAGGTTATTGGGTACTTTAACTTAGCAAATGCATACTGGGAGGCCTAGCAGAGTGCATGGCACTTAGTAGCTACTCAGATATCAACTTCCTTTCTCCTTCCCTCTCAGTATGAGTCAACATTTGATGTGCCTTTTAAGAAAAACAAAAACAAATATAATCCTTGGTGGCACAAGTGAACATATGGTTCTGGAATGTTGGAGATGATTCATCCTGTTTTTCACTCCCTGCCTGCTATCTGCCTCTAGTTCTGGCAGCCTCATTCTAAGTGAGAAGCAGGATAATGAGGGGATTCAAAGGCTCCTTCATACACAGGGACCGAGGGTTACTGTCACTGGTGAACAATGTCATATGTGGAGCACATGAGGGAACTGGGGATGTTTCTCCTAGAGAAAAGGGCAGATGATATAAAGGCTATTTATTTTCAAATATCTGAAAGGCTGCCTTTCTAGAAGAGTAATTAACTTTTGTTAAAAGACACAGAAAACCAGATTTTAGCTCAGTATAAGGAAAAACTTTGATAGTCAGAATATGTGGGTTCCTCAAGATCATGGAGGTCATTCAAAAATAGTGTGGATAATTACTCATCCATGCATTCAACAGATATTTGTTAAGAATTTACCATGTGCCAGGCTCCATTCTGAGTCTGGGTCTGTAAACAAAATGCACAAACATCCCTGACCTTGTAGAGCTTACATTCTAGTAGGAAGAGCCAGATAATAAACCATACATATAAGACACAAGTAATTAGTAATATGTTAGACTGTGATTACTGCTACTGAGAGCAGGACAGCAGGACTGGATAAGGAATTGGACACAGGGTTCTTTAAGATCTCTTCCAGTTCTAACAAAAGAAATGGGAAGAGGAAGTTTTATATCATACCTGACACACAAAAAAACCATTCTGTTCATGTTCATGAACATTTAAAAACAGTATAAAACTCCTGTTAAAATCCTTATTAACTCTCTTTTGTCTCAGATTCTTTTCAATTCTTTCTTTCAGTTCTTTTACATCTAAGTAACTGCTAAATGAAGTCCATAGCAGCATGTAACCGTTATTACGTTCGTTCTGAGTTTTTCTTTTTAGAATTTTATCCCATGCCAAGCTCCTGACAGGAAGCAGAGGCTTTGAAACAGAATAATCTTTTGTATCTTCCCTGACATTTTCAGGAATGCCTAGAAATAAAATCCTATCGAGCTATTTAAAATATTACATCTGAAGCATCATGGGCGACTTACGGTTAGCATGTTTTTGATGATACTTGGAAACAGTGTTTGAGGCTGTTTCTGCTGGCTCTGCTGCTTTGGTGCCTCCACGGTCTGTGGAGGCTGGATGAACTGCAGTGGCTGGTGGCTGTGTTTTGGCTGGGGCTGTCCGGCAGTATGATCATTTATGTCTGGCAGAGGCTTAGGTTCTAGATCAATTAACGATGGCTTCGATTCTAATGGTTGCACCTGCTTATTTAAAGATCGTTTCGATTCCAGATGATGTGAGGAAGGGCCTAATACTTGACCAACTAGAAAATACGGGTGTTTCAATGCCTATAAAAAGCATGGAAATAACAAATGGAAAATGGTTCCACCTAAATTTATTGCACATAAACTACTGTTCGACACTGGACTAGACATCTATCCCTAGCTTAGATAAGTTTCAAAGATTTAGAGAGCATCCAGTTTCCCCCATGTGGTGACTTTTAAAAGATAACCAGGAAAAATGATTTGAGAAATAACATTCTCAAGAGAAATAAAGTACAAGTTAGTAGGAAGAATGTAAAAGGCATCTGTAGTTTTAACATCCAGGCAAAGCAATTATTCTATTCATTTGAAGATTTTGTATGAATATAAAATTTAGCTTAAAAGCACTGGCTAAATTTGATGTGATCGATTAAAACTAAAATGCTAGATACTGATAATAGGTTAAGAGTCCATCCAAAGGCATCAAGAGATGAGTTTTAAAAACTTCTACATAGTTTATTTAAAAACTATGTGTTGATAAAATTCAGGGCTACTCTTAGACTAGATATAACAATATATCTACTAGCAATAAAAAATTCCAACAAAGAAAATTATAAATGCATACACGTTAAAGCATGTTTATCAATACACTGGCAAAGAGAATATATACGAAGAAAATATAAAAATACTAATAAAAATTATCATTGTTTGGGTTTTAAGATGATCGGTCATCCAGTTGCTGCTTCTGCATGGGGCTGGAGGTGGGGAGCCCTGATAATTATCTGGGTGACAGTCTAGAACAGTGTTTCTCAACTGGTAGTGATTTTGCCTCACAGGAGACATTTTGCAATGTCTGAAGACACTTTTTATTATCATGACTTGGGGGTAGGAATGGTAACTGGCATTTAGGTATGCTGCAAAGATGCAGCTAAGTATCCTGCAGTGAAAAGAACAGTCCCCACAACAAAGCACTATGTGGTCAGAACTGTCAGTACCAAGAAGCTTTCTGTGCAGCTTGGCCTTGATAAAGAAGGGAAGCTTCCAGTTCTGCTGAATTTGTGTTTGGGAAGGGTGGGAAAGGGGGACCTCCTGTATGAGCAGAACCATGACCCACAGTTAACTTCGCAGGTGTATAAGGGAAGAAGGCAGCTCAGTACATTGACCCTGTATCCTATAACTTACCCTCTCCCTAACTAGGTCTCTTTACTTACTCTAAAAAGCATGCTATGAAACAGAGAAAAGGAAGATTATAGGTAGGGAGGTATATGTTGGCAGAGGTGAAAAGCAGCATTAAGATGTTACCTACCACAATTGATGTACGTGTTAATCACAGTGACATTGCTAAGTGGAACTCAACAAATAGATAATTTAAATACATCAGTACCTGATACATAGAAGGCACTCAAATTCTGAATTAAGTCAGATTAATTAGTATGTCAATACTGCTACATTAATGGTGTATATTTTGGAGCTAGAATCTTTATGAATGTATTTTGTAATTTCAAAGCCTCATCTCTAACAACTTCACACCTTTAAGATACTGGTTACCATCCTTTAAAAGAATCTTTTCAAAAAGTAATTTATTTGTTCCTGTTTATTAAGAGAATATTTGATCATTACACAGAATAAGAAATGCATGGAAAGTTGTCTAGAAGAAATTAAAATAATCTCTAATGGCAATACCAAGAGAAAACTACTGTTCACATTTAGATGTTTTTCTGAGTATTTCTTTCTAGTTATATAACACATATTTTTAAAATAAATTCATATTACTCATATAATATAGCTTACTTTTACACTTAGCACTTAAACTTGAGAATTCTATGAAATGGTTACTTTAAACATTTCATTTTAATGGTGTACATACTTTAAATGTTCCCCTGGAAACATTTAGATTTATACTTCCAATGAAAAAGTTTTTTAATTAACTTTGAAGATCTTTGGATATACATTTTTACCCAACTTTCTCATTGTTTTTTATGGTTCTTTATATACATTGCAAAATTGCTTTCCATTAGTACTTAGAGAAATAGCCTTTAAACTACTTCTATTTTTTGTTAATTTGATAGGTTAAAAAATAGTATTTTGTTTTCAGTTGCATTTTATGAAGTGAACAAGTTTTGAACATGTAAAAAAATTTTTTAGTAATTTTCACTTCTTTTTCTGTTTTTCTTTTTCTTTTCATGTTTCTTGACATTTTTCTTTTTTTTTAAGGTAAATTTTAAAGACTTTTATTATATTTTTGTTACAAAAGTAATAAATATTTAGAAACATTAGAAAACACACTCTCATGTTTTTTAAAAATAATTGTTGTTCTTTTAATTTTAAGATTTTTAAAAGATTTTATTTTTAGAGAGAGAGGAAAGGAGGGAGAAAAAAAGGAAGAGAAACATCAATGTGTGGTTGCCTCTTGCATGCCTCCAATCAGGGACTTGGCCCACAACCCAGGCATGACTAGCAATCGAACCAGCAACTCTTTGGTTCGCATGCCAACACTCAATCCACTGAGCCACACCAGCCAGGGCTAATTTTAAGATTTTTATGTAAGAGAAAAATTTTAATTTTTATAATCATATCTTCTGAGTTTTCCCTTTACATTTTCTTCTATCTATTACATTTATACCCATCTTTTTCTTACCTTGATAACAAATATTCACCTATACTTTTTTAGTTCTTAATATTTTAGTAACCCCGCAACCCTTATTTAAACCTTCTGTGATTTACTTGTAGGGTATGATAAAAAGTAAAACCTAAACTTACTTTTCCCCTAAGAGTTAACTAATTGTCCCAGTAGCATTTATTGAAAAGTTCCCCTCCCTCCAATATGTGATGCCATGTTTACCTTATACTGACTTACAGCCTTTGCAACTCTGAGCTATTTGTCAATTCTTATGCTAGTACCTTCACTGTTGTCATTATTATCACTTTATAGACTATCTCATATTTGACAGAGCAAGCTGTCTGCCCCTAGCACATTTTTCAATTACTTTCATTCAAACCTGTCTTGACTATTCTTTTCCATTTGTTCTTCTATATGACCTTTAGAAAACATTTTCTCAAGTTAAATTTTTAAAAAGCCAAATAATTTTTTTAGTAATTTTAACACTGAATTTATATTTAAATAATAGAATACAATAATCTTAATATGAAAAATTTAATTTAACCCTTTTAAAATTAAAGCCCATGTTTTTCATTTAAAATATGGCATTTTAAAGACTATGAGACTTGAGGTACAATATAAGGTGAAGTTACAAAGGGGCCAAGCATGAGTGCCACATACTGCCTTCTTGTGGGAGAGTGAACAAGACTCCACGTCAAAGGTAAGCATCGGAAAGTCAATACATCATATGATTGGAGAAATGCCTTTTTACTATCATGACAAGTTTCTTCCTCTGACTGTCACATGCATGAATTTTTATCTTAGAAACTTATTCCTTTCAGCCTCAATTTCACAGCATTACTCATTTGAACTACAATATACATAAAATTACTGGTGTGGCTATTTTTGCAATTTTCCCAAGGATGTTGCATGCCTAGAATTAATTCATTATATACACTGGGTGGCTTAAGGCTTTAGGGCTTAAGTCTCTTGGTAAACCCTGGTTGAGAATAGATTTATCTTTTAAAATGAAAATATCCTTGACATCGTAAATCCTCAAAATTTAACAAAAGTATACCAGAGAGATTCATTTTACCTGGCTTGCTGTTGGTCTTTTTTTTGGATTCCAATTCAACATTTCAGTCATAAGTTGAATAGCTTCATTACTGGCATTGGGAATAAGAGTTTTTAAGTTTATAGGAGCACACTGGGGGAAATGGAAATTTATTGCAGATGCAAGCTGGTACCCTTCTGGCCAGTCATTCTGTTTAAGAAATATATAAGTGGGGAGAGAGCAAAAAAAATATTAGTAATAAATTTAAAAACATAGTAATAATATACAAATCACTCACATGTGAAAATTTTAATGTTGATTCATACAAATAAATGCGAGAATGAAATACCAGACCACATATACAATTCAGTGCTACAAACAGTATAGAAATAGCATTGAACTGAGAGTTAGAAAGAAATGAGAAAGCACTTTTATAAATTTTCAAAATATTAAACTCTAATCTAGTATTTGGATGATGATGATAACACCCACATGGCTTTGAACAAATAAGGACACCTGCTTTATAAACTGTCTGATTATGATAAAGATGCTCATTATATGTTACACATTGCAACCAATGTTAAACATTGCACATAGCTGGAAAATGACAATTATCTTAAAGCTTTAATAGCTACTGTTAATGATAAGGTATATACTGACTTAATTAGGATATAATTATATATACTTAACCTTATTAAATATATCCCAGAATGTAAAATATAGCTGAATGAAGTAGTTAAAAGTACTCAGTCCAAGAAGTTATATGTCCATGGCAGAGATATATAAAAGGGAACAAGGAAAAGCTAAGACAAAATAAGATCCAGGACACCTGGGGTAATGAGTTCATGCCAATGGACATTCACAGAGCAAGTAGGAAAGAGTCTAAGTAAGAATGTCTATGTAGTTGTCAGTTGGTCATCAATCCAAAGTTAAATATACAGAATTCTAAATATGAAGCATATTCCCTAGGTTTTTAAACAAAGGCAAGCATCTTTTTTCTTTAGTCTATTGGGATTCTGGCTTCTTATAATCCTCATCCAACCCCAAGTTAAAAAAAAGAATTATAAGAAAATTAACCATTAAATCATAAGCTAGACAAAAATTATACATAGTCAAGAGTTATAACAATTTAAGGACGAGACTACTTACTTTTTTTGGAGTCCCTAAAACTTGGCAAATTTTAAAAATTTCATCAACCTCACTTGTCCCTGGGAAAAGTGGTCTTAATGTATATAGTTCAGCCATTATACTCCCAACCGCCCACATGTCAATAGGAGAGCTATAAACTGAAGATCTTAATAAAACTTCAGGAGCACGATACCTATGAAAATAGAAAAGAAAACAGACTATTTTGATTGTGGTTTCAAAGATGGACTGGCCGTAGGATTCTGTTCTGTTTGGTCAAATATTTCAATCAAGGAACAGATATTATGTGCCTTCTGTGCATCAGACATTTGTACAATGTGCTTTGGTTAAATTGGACATTACACATTTTCTCAGACCACAAGCAATTAATAGGGCTGGAGACTAATATAAATGAAATGTCCAAATAGCCTACGATAGGAACTCAAATGAATAAACATGGAAATGTGCTGATATATTAAGAAAAAGGGGGAAGCTCTGAATGGAAGCAGATATATTCCAGTCAAAGTCTTAGTCAAAAAAATCTCTATTAACGACTGGTCTTATTAGTTTTATGCAAAGAAACTTATGTCATTACTTACTTCTTTAGAATGCCAAACTCTGGAGGGATCAGATAGGGAGAAAAATATACAGTGTGAAGGAAAATCCTTGTCCTTCTAATATTCACTGAACTGGCATTTCCATTCTTTATATTTTCATTTCTTCCCCCAACTAAAATTTTTTTGTTTTTGTTTTTCCATTACAGTTGTCCCACTTTTTCCCCCTCTTGCTTCCCTGCACCCACATTCAGTCCCCACCCAGTTGTCCATGTCCATGGGTCATTTATACATGTTCTTTGACTAGACCCTTCCCCTTCTTACCCTCTTCTCTCCCTCCCATCTCCCCCTTTGTTATTGTTAGTTTATTAATTGTTTACATACCTCTGGTTCTATTTTTGCTCATTTGTTTGTGTTGTTCATTAGTTTCCTGTAATAGGTGATAGCATAAGGTATTTTTCTTTCGTTGCCTGGCTTATTTCGCTAAGCATAATTCTCTCTAGTTCCATCCATGTTGTTGTAAATGGTAGAAGTTCCTTTTTTCTTTCAGTACTTATTCATTGTCATTTCCCCCCTTTGTACTCGTGTTCCTCTCTGTCTCTCTCTGTTTTTTCATCTTCTTAAAGCAGACCCTTTAGCATCTCTTGCAATGCTGATTTGGTGTAGATATATTCTTTTAGCATTCTAGCTTTCTTAATTTCCAAAGGACACTAGTTTTATGATGCTGTGCTCCACTAAAATTTACATTTATAATATCACTGCAAAAACTAATTTATCTTCAATGCTGAATTTCTTAACTAAAATTACAATAGCATTTTACCTTTCTCAGAAAGAACTTCCAGAAACTTTACTTTTGATTCTATGATTTGCTATGAAAAAAAAAAATCAAACCATTATTAGAAATAAGGTAACTGATTATTCTCTTTGAAACAATCAAAGACACGCATTTAAAATTACCATTGTTTAATTGTGAACTTCTACTTCTGCTAAAGAAGCTTATACATTCATAGGAAATCACTTCACTTGCAAAAGAACTTGGAAAAAGAAGAGCACACAAAGCCCAAGGTGACTAGAAGAAAAGAAAGAGATCAGAAAGAAATAAATGAAATAGAGCCTAAAACTAACAATAAAAAGGACCAATGACACCAAGAACTGATTCTATGAAAAGATAACAAGATGGGCAAACCTTTAAGTATACTAATCAAGGAAAAAAATAGGTAGACCCAAAAGTCAAAAATGAAAGAGGAGAAGTGATACGTGACTCCACAGAAATATAAGGTATTGGAAGAAAATATTATAACAACAATATGCCAACAAATTGGACAATATGGGTGAAATAGATAAATTCCTAGAAACATAAAATCTTCCAAAACTGAGTCAGGAAGCATCAGAGAGTCTGAATAGACATATTACAAGTGAAACTGAGCAGTAATGAAAAAAGTTCCAACAAACAAAAGTCCTGGACTGGATGGCTTCACAGATGAATTTTACAAAACACTCCAGGAAGAACTACCACCTCTCCTTCTCAAACTATCAAAAAAATTCAAGAAGTGGGCAGACTCTCAAGCTCATTCCTTGAGGCCAACATTATCCTAACTCCAAAACCAGATAAAGATACTACCAAGAAAATAAAAAATAGGCCAATATTCCTGATGAATATAGATGCTAAAATCCAAAACAAAATATTAACAAACAGGATTGAGCAATACATTAAAAAGATCATACATAATGACCAAGTGGGATTTATTCCAGGAATGCAAGGTTGGTGCAATATCTGCAAATCAATAAATGTGATACACCATGTAAACAAAATTAAGGATAAAAAAAATCACATGTGTTTGATAAAATCTAGTACCTATTTATGAAAAAATCTCAGCAAAGCAAGAACAGAGGAAATATACCTCAACATAATAAAGGCCATATAGAGACTTCCGGCCAAAATGGAGGCCTAGACAGACACGCTACATCTCCCTCCCCAACTAAGAAGGAATACAACTACCTCAAAACTAGAGACAACCAGAAGTTCCAGAAAATCAAGCTGCACGGAAGTCCAACAAACAAAGATATAAAGAAGAAATACTCATCCAGACAGGTCGGAGGGGAGGAGCAGGGTGGAGAGGACGCATTGTGGTGGTGGCAGCAGTGGCGGCAGTGGCAGGCAGGCAGAAAGCACAGTCACATGTTTTAAAAAGTAGGGAGGGACACCTGGGAATCGCTCCCAGAACCAGACTAGACGGGAGAGCTCACGGTTCCAGCACCGGGGAAAATAAAGCCTCACTGCTTCTGACTGTGCAAACTAGTGGGGGTTGGGGCGAAGGAAGAAACTGCTGGTCTCTCAGTAGATTCTGCATGTTTAAAGGGCCCCTGTGGTCCTAGAACATCCACAGATCCACCCACTCTGGAAACAATGGCCAGGGCAACAGCTAAAGAGGAGCCAGTCCAATACAGAAGTGGGAGAAGTGCCTGGAAAAGGGGAGAGTGATGAGCAGGCAGCATTGTCCCCTCTAAGACCCCTCCCCCACATACAGCACCACAACATGGTGAAATGGGTTGCCCGCACTGACAAATACTTAAGGCTCCACCCCTTACAACGTAAAAGATATGACAGCTCTACCTAAGACATAAAGGCAAACAAACACAGAAGCCTGTCAAGATGAGGAGACAGAGAAGTATGGCCCAAAAGAGGGAACGAATCAAGGTTCTAGTGGGAGAACTAAGTGACAAGTAGATAGCCAACCTAACAGACACAGAGTTCAAAACACTGGTGAATAAAGACCCTCACAGGCTTGACAGATATGCTTAAGTACGGCAAACACATAAGGGAAGAAGAGAAAGCTATGCTAAATGAAACAAAGGAAAATCCACACAAAACCAGTGGTGAAGGAAAGGAAACCGGGGTTCAAATCAATGATTTGGGACATAAGGCAGGAAAAAACAATCAACCAGTACAGAATGAGAAAAAAAAATTGAAAAAAATGAGAAGAGGCTTAGAAACATCTGGGACAACCTTAAACGTGTCAACATCCCAATAATAGGGGTGCCAGAAGGAGAAGAGGAAGAGAAAGAAATTGAAAGCTTATGTGAAAAAATAATGAAGAAAAACTTCCAAATTTGGTGAGAGAAATGGACATACAAGTCCAGGAAGCACAGAGAGTCCCAAACAAGCTAGACACAAAGAGGACTACACCAAGACACATCATAATTAAAGTGCCAAAGGTTCAAGATAAAGAGAGAATCTTAAAAGCAGCAAGAGAAAAGCAGAGAGTTTCCTACAAAGGGGTGCCTATAAGACTCTCAGCTGATATCTAAAAAGAAACTTTGCAGGCAAGAAGGCACTGGCAAGAAGTAAAAGTGATGAAAAGCAAAGACCTACAACCAAGATTACTCTATCCAGCAAAGCTATCATTTAGAATGGAAGGGCAGATAAAGGTGCTTCCCAGACAAGGTAAAGCTAAAGGGGTTCATCATCACCAAGCCCTTATTATATGAAATGTTAAAGGGACTTATTTAAGAAAAAGATCAAAACTGTGAACATTAAAATGACAACAAGTTCACAACTATCAACAACTGAATCTAAAAAATAAAAAGAAAATCCAACTAAGCAAACCAGAATAGAACAGAATCATAGATAGGGGGATCATTTGGAGGGTTATCAGCTGGGAGGGAGAAGGGGGAAAAATGGGGAAATGGTACAGGGCCTAAGAAGCATAATTGGTCGGGACAAAATAGACAGGAGTAAGTAATGAATAATATAGGAAAGGGTGAAGCCAAAGAACTTATATGCATAGCCCATGGACATTAACTAAAAGGGGTGGGATTGCTGGAGGGAAGGGAGTTACTGGGTGAATGGGTTCAAAGGTAAACAAAAATTGGGACTACTGTAACAATATAATCAATAAAATAGTTAAATAAATAAAGGCCATATATGAAAACCCACAGCCCACAGTGGGCAAAATACGAGTGTTTCCCGTAAGATAAGGACAAGACAGGGATGTCCGCTTTTATCACTCTTATTCAACATAGCACTGGAAGTCCTAGCCACAGCAATCAGACAAGAAAAAGAAATATAATGGCTCTGGCCAAGTAGCTCAGTTGGTTAGAGCTTCATTTAGATACACCAAGGTTGCAGTTTGGATCTCTGGTCACAGCACATACAAAAAGCAGCCTATGAATGCATAAGTAAGCAGAACAACAAATAGATGCCTCTCTCTCTAAAAAAAAAAAAAAAAAAATCAATAAATAAGAAATAAAAGATATCCAAATTAGAAAGAAAAAAGTATTTGCAGATGACATGATACTTTATAATGAAAACTCTAGAGTCCACAAAAAACCACTAGAACTGATCAATTCATTCACTGAAGTAGCAGGAAACCAATTTCCAAAAATCAGTTGCATTTCTACACACCAATAATGAACTATCAGAAAGGAAAGTAAGAAGATAATCTCACTTATAATTACATTAAAAATACCTAGTAATAAATTTAACCAAGGATGTAAAAGACCTATACTTAGAAAATTATAAGACATTGAAGAAATTGAAGAAGATACAAATAAATGGAAGCATATACCATGTTCATGGATAGGAAGAATTAACATCATAAAATGCCCATACTACCCAAAGCACTCTATAGATTCAACACAATTGCTAACAAGATACCAATGGCATATTTCACAGAACTAGAACAAATATTGCAAAAAATTTATATGGAACCGCAAAAGACCCCACAGAGCCTCAGCAATCTTGAGAAAGGAGAACAATAGAGGAATCATGTTACCCGATATCAAATTATATTACAAGGCCATAGTAATCAAAACAGCCTGGTACTGGCATAAAAACAGATATCTAGATCAATGAAACAGAAATATAGAGTCCAGAAATATATGCACACGATTATGGTCAGTGAATATTTGACAAAAAGGCGACAACAATAGGGTGAAGATAGTTTGTTCAATTTGGAAAATTGGATAGATACATGCAAAAAAATTAAACTAGACCATCTCCTTACACTATACACAAGAATAAACTCAAAATTGGATTAAAGACTTAAATGTTGGACTCAAAACCATAAAAATCCTGGAAGAAAACACAGGCAGTAAAATCTTGGGTATTTCTTTTAGCACTATTTTATCTGATATATCACTTCGGGCAAGGGAAGCAAAAGAAAAAATAAATGGGACTACATCAAACTAACAAGATTTTGCATAGCAAAAAATCCCATCAACAAAATGAAAAAGACAACTCATGGAATGGGAGAATACATTCTCCAATGATACTTCTGATAAGGATTTAATATCCAAAATTTATAAAGAACTTATAAAACTCAACATCAAAAAACAAAACAATCCACTTTAAAAATGGGCAAAGAACCTGAATAGACACTTCCCCAAAGAGAACCAATAGAGATATGAAAATATACTCAACATAACTAATCATCAGAGAAATGCAAATTAAAACCACAATGAGATATCACTTCATACCTGTCAGAATGACCATCATCCATAAATCAACAAAACAAGTGTTGGTGAGGCTGTGGGGAAAAGGGAACTCTCATGCACTCTGTTGATGGGAATGCAAATTGGTACAGCAACTGTACAGGAAAGCGGTATGGTGTTTCTTCAAAAAATTAAAAATGGAACTGCCTTATGACCCAGTATTTCACTTCTGGGAATACATCTGAGACACATGAAACACTAATTCGAAAGAATTTATGCACCCCTATTTATTGCAGTGTTATTTACAATAGCCAAGATTTGGAAGCAGCCCAAGTGCCCATCAGTAGATAAAAAAGTTGTGGTACCTTTACATAATGGAATATTACCCGGCCATAAAAAGAAGTAAATCTTACCTTTTGCGACAACATGCATGAACCTAGAGAGTATCACGCTAAGTGAAATAAGCCAGTGAAAGGCAAATACCATGTGATTTCACTTACATGTGGAATCTAATAAAATAAACTAACAAACAAAATAGAAACAGACTCAGATACAGAGAACAACAGACTGACAGCTGTCTGAGGGGAGTGGGTAGGGGCTGGTAAAAAAGGTGAAGAGATTAAGCAAAAAAATAAAACTTTGCCCTGGCTGGCAGGCTCAGTGGATTGAGCCCTGACCTGTGAACCAAAGGGTTGCTGGTTCGATTCCCAGTCAGGGCACATGCTTGGGTTGTAGGCCAGATCTCCAGCTGGGGGCACATGACAGGTAACCACACATTGATGTTTCCCTCCTTCTCTTTCTCCCTCCCTTCCCTTCTCTCTAAAAACAAATAAATAAAATCTTAAAAAAAAAAAAAAAAAAAAACCTCATAGACACAGGGTAAAGAGGGGATTAAGTATGATGAAAGGAGACTTGGCTTGGGGTGGTGAACACACAATACAATATAGAGATTATGTATTATATAATTGTATACCTGAAACCTATATAAGTTTATTAACCAATGCCACCCCAATATATCAATAAAAATTTAAGAAGAAAAAAAGAAAACTTGGAATTAAAAAAGAGTGAAATTTAGGCTGAGAAAGAATACAGCTGAGTAGATAGAAGCTGAGCCTACTTGCTCACGCCCCTAGCACCGATTTTCAGCTGATATTCCAACATGTGACCTGAACAATCAACAGTGTTAGGGCCAGAGGCCCTGTGTTGCCTGCCCTGTAACTGGCCACCTGAGTCAGTCCTTGCAAAACAGGCTATGGCCAGTGGTTACTGTGTTCTGCAGAGCTGTGGCCTGCATCCTATGCCACCGCCTGTGCTGAAACAAGAGGGTCTGCAACAATGGTCATGCACCCAACTACAAGGTTCCCCATTAACAGAGGTGACTAAGGCATAGCTGCCACATCCTGCTGAGTGCTAATTACACCCCCATTGCCCCTTCCCCTCTCCCTTAATCATTTACCATAAGTCTCCTGACAGCCATCCCTAATCCGGGGACATTGTTCTTTTGTAAACACTTATACCCTGGACTCTGGAGCTGACCAGCAGTGTGACCCACCCCCCTGAGGGATTGCTTCAAGCCCTTAAAAATCCATCTAGCCCTTCCCTTGGTGCTGTAGTCCACTCGGACTCAGCCACCTGCTTGAACATCCTTCAATAAAGGCTTTGAACTGGTTCACCCGACACCCCGCTTCCTCTGAGCACAAACCTAACAAACAGAATCTCAGTTGATATGAATTTTTGAAGCCAAGGGGTACAGAGAATGCTTTACACTGTCCAGTAAGAAATTTATAAATTGAAGGGAAAATCCCCTGTGTGTGAGGTGCCTGCAGCAAAGGAGAGACCAGACAGAAAACGCGGCTTAGTAGCTCCCTCCCCTCCCAGAGTCCCACACAGGGAACCCCCATCCCTGGTCCCACACAGGGAACCCCCAACCCTAATCAGGAGAGACCTGGGAAGATACAGTCTGAAAGTCTCAGGCTGCACACATCAGAGGCATGGGCAGGCTGTGGATAGCCATGACCAAGAGAGACTTACGTTTTAGAGAGGTGGAGTGAGTGCAGAACAAGGCAGTGGCTCCATGCTGCAGTGTGGGTGCCAGAGACTTTTTAAAAGGGGAGCTGAAGTGTGATTGGGCAGTGGTCACATGCATGCATGCAGCTGCCCTGCCAGCAAAGAAACCAGATTGAAAGTACAGTTTGTACCCACATAATCCAGCGAGGCAGGAAGATTAGAAAGCTGCATAGTGATGGTTTTGTGGGGCTCCACCCAGTGCAGCTGGCCAGTGGGGAGCCTGCATGCAGAATGGAGAGTTCAGGTCTGAGCCTACTGTGAAAGCAGTGGGCTGGGAGATAGATGGGCAAGAGCTGAGTGCCTGAGATTCATTGCAGCCAGGCAGGTCCCTTCACACTGTGGAGTTCAAACCTCTGAGAAGAGGAAGGCATACTCAATCCCCACATGCAGGATTGCAAACTCTGCAGAACAATAAGGGGTCAGGCTCAAGAACCCTCTGCTGGGTGCACATCCACAGGGGAAAGAAAAAGAATCTCCAAAAGAGCCCTTTATGAACTTTTCTGAGATGTGACAAACTACATTGATCCCTCCTCAGGTCCTATTCCACTGAAACCAGCAGAACAGAGATTAGAAATTGGCACAGCAAGGGGTACTCGGGGCTCTGCCCAGTCTCAGCTCTCTCAGAGCTGCCATCAGCACCAAGCAGGAAAGAGCTGACCCTTTTGCACAGATTGGCCACTCACATGAAGTGGACAGCTAATTCATCAGAAACTATACACTCTTGGAAATAATCTGGGACAGACCAAGACGTGTGGCGCAAGGGCAGGGAAACACTCCTACTGTCTTCCCTGACTGAAGACTGAACAGTGCCTCCCAGGGGAGACCCAGAGACCCCACCCTCCCAATCGCACCAGAAGCCCCCTCTAGAAGCAGGTGGAGGTGGTATATGTGGTGCTATCTGACATTAGATGAACCACCCCCGGGCCTTGTGCTGATAAAAAGTCAGCAGGGCAGAACAGCGAGGACCAGCCAAGCCTGAAGAAGACAGCCACAGACTATGGATCACTTGGAGCCTCGAACAGGCTTCCTAAAGCTAGACTGGGGCACCATTTGACATTACCAGAGACAGATCCACAAGGAGAAAACAATAGGCAAACATTAGACTCTGCTGAGATGAATGCCACCTTGCTCTTTTTCATTATTTGCATTATTTTTTTATCCTGCATAGCTTTTTAACATTTTTTTCTTCAATTTTCTTATTTCACTATTTTTATTTTAGTTTTATTTCAAATCTCATATTTTACTCTTCCCTTCTCTTACTCCATTTTGCCTTCTTCCTTTTCTTTCTTATTTTCAGTTTAAAGTTTAGTTTTATTTTTGCCCCCTCTCTACATCTTGTTTCTATTTCTCGCTCTTATTATTTCTCCTCCCTCCATCCTCTCAAAACCATTTTCTTTCCATTACTCATATGATTACTTTATCTAGCTCAGTCCTCAGGCCTCTTCTGTTCTCTAACCACACTTGCTCACTTAGTGACTTGATTCAACCTTATCATTTTTAACGGTAAGGTCTTCCAACCCAGCCCTCTCGACTGAACTCCATATCATAGATCCAGCTGTCTACTTTGACATTTCCCCTTGGTTGTCTCATAGACATTCACCACATACCAAAACCAAACTGTGCTTCCCCCACTCCCCCACCAAGAGCTCTCTAGCATTCCCTATCTCAATGAGTGCTGATTCCATCCTTCCAGTTGCTGAGGGGAAAATCTCGGGAGTCTTTAGTCCCTTATATATTATATTATAACCCAACATCTGATTTACCAGGAACTCATGTTTGCTCTATCTTATAAACATACCCAGCATCCTACACCTTTCACCATCTCCATAGCCACTAGATCTGAGTTACTATCATTTCCTGCCAGAATTATTAGAACAACCTCCAACCTGATCTCCCTGCTTCTGCCCTTGCTCCTCTAAAATCTATTTTCAATACAATAGCCAGAGTGATACTTTTAAAACATGTCAGATCATGTCACACATCCTCCCAAAATCATCCAAGGACTCCCCGGTCACTCAGATTGAAAAGTTATTATAGTCCTTCAGTGAGCTATGAGATCTGACTTCATTTCCTACTACTGCCCTCCTTATTCATTCTGGGCTCTGCAGAATCCAAACATGGCACTCCTGTGTAAAGGTCTTCACCCACAGCATTTTCTCTCCCAGAAAAGCTCCTACTTACCCTGGCATGTCCCTCCAGGCTCTTCTCAGCGAGACCTTCTATTTACAGTAGCAACATTTTCTTTTCTTCTCTTATCTCCCCCAACTCCCTGTCCCTTTTCATATTTTATTCTTCTCCACCTGATATACAAATATTCTTGTCTTTACTGGAGTATAATATACATACAGAAAAATGTACGTATCCTAAGAGAACAGCCTGATGACTTTTCACAAACAAAACACACCCATGGACCCAACACTGAGATCAAGAAACTGTATGTTACGGCATCCGAGAAGGCCCCTCTCCTGAACTCTCGGAGTCACTAACCTCCCCTCTGCCATGTTAGTAATTGCTATCCTAAGTTTTAATAGCATAGACAGTTTTCTCTATTTTTGCATTTAATATAAGTGGGATCATACAGTATATATTCTTTTTTCTGCTCTAAACTCTATATCTGGAAGATTCATCCATATTGTTGCAGGTGGTTATAGATCTTTCATTTTCATTGCTGTAAAGCATTTCACTAGGTGAATATATCATGCCATTTGGTGATGGACATTTCGGTAGTTTGCAGTTCGGGACTATTACATGTTTTTGATGAACACGAATTATGTCCTCTTGGTAATTCATGATATTTGCAACTTGTTTATTTGTATATGAGGCAGTTTTTTTTTCTGTTTAGTTCACTTCTGTGGTCCCAGTGCCTAAGATAATATTTGGTGCATAGGTGTTCAATAAATATTTGTTGAATGAATAAATGAAATCCTTTCCCTTCTCTTATTCATAAATCAGTGCAGTCTCAACCAATCCTTTTTCTCTAAAGAATACCAACACACTTCTACATTTTGCTTTAAATACTAGACATGGAACCTCCAGAATGATATTTAACAATCCATTGGAGGACAACTTCAGCACAGACATATGCCTCTGGAGAGTCGCATAAAACTCACCATCGGGTAGATACATAATCAGTGTATGGTGGTTGTGACCTTAATTCTCTTGCAAGACCAAAATCAGCAATTTTCACAAGTTCTGGACCCATACAAAGCAAGTTTTCTGGTTTCATATCCCTATGAAAGAAACCTGGTAATATAAAGAGGAAAAACAATAATTAATTATCATGTTTAAACATATTTGACATAAACAAAATAAAACTGAGCCTCTCTGTTATAAGTAGGAATGTGAACTAAGGGGAAGGAAATAAACCATGTTTATTGTATAAAAAAGTGATGGGAGGTGGAGATACTGCTTTCGAAATAATTTGGCATTAAAGTTCACACAGCATATACGGTCATTAAAAATAACATGTTTTTTTGCCTTGGCCAATGTGGCTCAGCTGGTTGGAGAATTGTCCCATATACTAAAAGGTGGCAGTTCGATCCCAGGTCAGGGTGTATATAGGACGCAACCTATCAATCAATGTTTCACATCGATGATTCTCTCTCTTTCTTTCTCTCCCTCCCTTCCTCCCTCTCTCTCCAAAATAAATAAACAAATCCTCAGGTGAGGATTAAAATAAATAAATAAAATAACATGTACTTATATTTGTTAATCCAGTAAATTCAGGTACTGGGCTGGATACTGCCACATTATGATAATCTCAATTTGCAAAACAACCTATAGGAGGTATTATGATCACTGTCGTGTAACAGATAAAGAGGTTGAGGCTCAGACAGAAGTAGCTCCAGGAAAGCTTGAGGAGGGCTGTGTAATCAGGCTTACGTCAATACAGGCAGTCTTAACTACTGCTCTATCACATTTACATGAGATTCCTTGAGTATAATCACTTATTTGAAAAATCTATTAAACAAAAATAGAACTCCACACATTTTAACCAATTTCTTTATTTAAAATTATTTTATTTAACAGCTCAGCTGTTCCCTTGTAGCTGCTTTACTGAAAAACCCAATAATTATAAAGCTTATTTACCAATCAATATATAAAATAAATGGTTAGTTATGGAAGCTAAAAGGCAGCCCAATGAAATCAAGGCAGAAAACCCAGGAAGAAGAAAAACATGAAAGCCCTCCTTGGAAATTTCTAAGAGAAATCTAAAGCACACTGCTTGTACACAGATGGCTTGTATCCTAATGACTTTGGGAGGCAGGAGAATAAAGAACAAGCCTGGCCATTGGCTGTAGTGATCATCAAGAGACAGTTTTCATGTAGCTTTGGGCTAGGAAGACTGTTTAATTCTAAACTCTCTTAATTCCTCAAAGTCAGTGTGGGCTCTACATTTGTGATATCTACAATGGTTCTGAACTGAGTTTATCTGGCACTTCTTACTCAAAATAGCTGTTAGGAACCATTTCACTAACTTCCAAGAGAAATACGTTGCACTTTTATAATATAAAGACAGAAATGGGTACATGTGATAGTAAAGTGACATTAATCCAGAAAAATCTTAGCATTAAACCAATTACATATATGTTCAGTTGAGATTTTCCTTATCCTCATTAATATAAATATATTAGAGACTTGGTCCTAATTTGGTGTTGTTTTTTTAACAGCTACTATTTTAAAAGTATTTTCTCAAAATATTACATCTGAGATGCTTATCAACTACAGAGAAATAAAGTTTTGTAAGAATACCAAATGTTGTTAAGAGTTTAGTTTCCCAAATTACTGTGTAGTCAATTACGTAATTCTATATTATTCATGTTATTTACTTTCAGCAGAAATTTATAAATCCCAAGCTAACTTCCCTGAATTCCCTGTGCTCTGAAGTTGCTGAGAGTTGATATATATGTAAGGAAACTAAAACAACTTTATTACTAGCCTGAAAATTATCAATAGAACATAAAGCTCTTTCCAAAAAATAAAACAATTCATGAGACTTTGGATTCTCCATTATCACACTTGCTTCATTAGCATAAAGTAATTCAGGCAAATTCCAAGAGTACCATGCTGACCAGAGTTTCAATGGCATGACATATTTACCCTGTTCTATATTTGGTGCTGAAGACCAGGCATCTACCTCAAACAATTAAAACAGGCATACATTTTTAATTTCCATGTAATTAATAAATGACTGACTTTTACCAATGATTTGTAGTATGTGACCATGGGTTTTAGACTTTTAAAGACCTTACTAGTATACATAAGACAAACTGGGGATTCAGGAATTTTCAACAATATTTCTACAGAATTATGTATAGAATTTTTTTTTTTATCCTCACCGAAGGACATACTTATTGATTCCCTTCCTTAGAGGGAAGGAAAGGATGGGAGAGAGGGAGAGAAACATGGACATGAAAGAGAAACGATGATTGGGCACCTCTTGTACTTCCCAACCAGGACCAAACTCACAACCTAGCCATGTGCCCTGACCAGGAATTGTACTCATGACCTTATGGGTTACAGTACAATGCTCCAACTGAGCCACAGCAGCTAGAACTGCATAGCATTTTTAGAAAAGAAATTATTTCCTGTGGCAGTTAAAGGAGAAAAGAAAATATAAAATAAGGGATGAAACATGAAAGAAGATTAATGATGGTATTTTTTGAATGCCTATGTTCAGAATGCAGCAATGGTATAGAAGAAACTTCTAATTTAGTATCTAAACAACTAGTGATTCTAAACAAATGTTTGCTAAAAGTTTTTATAATAATCATACTAACTTTTTGGACTGTTTATTTTGGTTTGACAGATATGCAAAAAACTATATAAAGATTACACAACTAATAAATTGATAAAAATAATATCATTGCTTTAATATTACTCAAAGAATAGAAACAACTAAATGTAAATACCAAGGGGAACTATAAAATATCATAACATGGATGATTTAAACATAATTGGTCTTGGTAGATCAAAGCATTCTTATCTTTTCCAAAAGAGGAACCTTATATATTTTTTTCATTTCCATGGTAAAATTAGGGGGAATGAGGTTGCAGGATAGGTTAATGATGACTAAGACTAAAGGCAGATGATGATCGAACTATTAAAAAATTCTTCCATACAAGAAGATAGTTCTAGATTACAGAAATTTTATTTTCTATAGAATAAAAATTCTAAATTCTTAAAACAAAAATATCAGTGTGTGTAGATACATACTCCAAATTTGCAATTATCCACACATAACATTATTTAACAGCTTAAATTCAATTCCTATGCATGATCTTGACCATAATCTGAAGAGGCAGAGAAATGAGACTTAAAAGAAACCTACCATGTTTATGGATAAATGCCAGCCCTTGCAATATCTGATACATAATATTTCTGATGACTGACTCAGGAAATAACTTGTTCCTGTGATGAAATGAACAAAAAAGAGTCATGTAACAGCTGCTAACCAACCAAAACAAATGAAGTTTCTCCTCCCTTGGTGCTTCTGATTGGCCTCATGATTCTGGCTAAAGGTATGATTTATAGTTTCACAGTGCCAACTGTCATATATATAAAACATAAAAATTAGAATTGTTTTTGTTTTGCTGAGTGGTAAAAACTCAAATAACTAAATTCTAAACTGACCCAAGAAGAGCAAAGTAAATTAAAAAACTAATAATTATAAGGTAAGCCAAGTGTGCAGATCTGTACTATGTATGTAGGCTTTAAGAGTTTCAGGGTAATAACTACTTCAGTTCTAGAGTATGAATTGGTACTATCCAATAAAAATGTAACAAAAGACTTCCAGCCAAGATGGAGGCCTAGACAGACATGCTGCGTCTCCTTCCACAATGAAGAAGGAATACAACTACCTCAAAACTAGAGACAACAAGAAGTTCCAGAAAATCGAGCTACATGGAAGTCCAACAAAGACATAAAGAAAAAATACTCATCCATACAGGTAGGAGGGGCAGGGCTGGGGCAGAAAGGATATGGTATAGTGGTGGTGGTGGCAGCAGCAGTAGGTAGACAGAAAGAGCAGTCACACATTTTAAAAAGTAGGGAGGGACACCTGGGGAGCGCTCCCAGCACCAGACTAGACTGCATAGCTCAAAGTACCAGCAGGAGGGAAAATAAAGCCTCATTGCTAATGACTGTGCAAACCAGTGAGAGTTGGGGCGGAAGAAAAAACTGCTGGTCTCCCAGTAGAGTCTGCTTGTTTAAAGGGCCCCATAGTCCTAGAACATCTGCAGACACACTCACTCTGGCAACAACAGCCAGGGAAACAGCTAGAGAGGTGCCAGCCCCACATGGAAGTGGGAGAAGTGCACTGGAAAGGGGTGAGTGCTGAGCAAGCAGCATTGTCTCCTCTCAGCCCCCTTCCCCACATACAGCATCACAATGTGGTAAAATGGTTCACCCTGTACTGATGAATACCTAAGGCCCCACCTCTTAAGAACCCACCCCTTACAACATAAGAGCTACGACAGCTCTACTAAGACACAGAGGCAAACAAACACAGGAGCCTGTCAAGATGAGGAGACACAGAAGTATGGCACAAAAGATGAAACAGATCAAGGTCCCTGTGGGAGAACTAAGTGATGAGGAGATAGCCAACCTAACAGACACAGAGTTCAAAACATTGGTGATAAAGATGCTCACAGGCTTGACAGGCTCAAGTACGGCAAACACATAAGGGAAGAAGTAAAGGCTATACTAAATGAAACAAAGGAAAATCCACACAAAACCAATGGTGACGGGAAGGAAAGCATAGTTCAAATCAATGATTTGGAACATAAGGAAGAAAAAAAAGTCAACCAGTACAGAATGAGGAAACAAGAATTGAAATCCAAATCATAGGGGTGCCAGAAGGAGAAGAGGAAGAGGAACAAATTGAAAGCTTATGTAAAAATATAACGAAGGAAAACTTCCAAATTTGGCGAAGGAAATAGACATACAAATCCAGGAAGCACAGAGAGTCCCAAACAAGCTAGACCCAAAGAGGACCACACCAAGACACATCATAATTAAAATGCCAAAGGGATAAAGAAAGATTCTTAAAGCAGCATGTAGGCATGTAGCAGAGTCTTGCAGATCTACCTAATACATAGAAACAAATACAAAGAAGCAGCCAAAATGGGAAGACAAAGAAACAAATCCCAAACGAAAGGACAAGAGTGTTCTCCAGAAGAAAAACTAGATGAAATGGAGGCAAGCAATTTATCAAATAGAGAGTTTAGAGTAATGATGATAAGGATACTAGACAGCATAAAAAATGTCATAGAAACCACATAAAAGGACCAGTCAGAAAGAAAGAATGCAGTGTCAGAAATAAATAATACTCTATAAAGAATAAACAGTAGGTTAGATGAGGCAGAGGATAGAGTAAGTGATTTGGAAGACAAAGTAGAAAAAAATCACTCAGGCAGAGCAACAAAAAGAAAAACATATTTTAAACAATGGGGAGAGCTTAAGAAACATTTTGGACAACATGAAGCATAACATCATCAGCATCATGGGAATACCAGAAGGAGAACAGAGCAAGGAAGGGACTGGGGACCTAATGAAGAAACAATGAAGGAAATCTTACCCAATATGGTGAAGGAAATAGACACACAAATCCAGAAAGCTTAAAGTCCCAAACAAGTTGGGCCCAAAGAGGTCTACACTCAGACACATTATAATTACAATGGCAAGGCTTTAAGACATGGAGAGAATCCTAAAAGCCACCAGAGTAAGCAGAGAGTTACCTACAAAGGGTGCCTATAAGACTATCAGCTGATCTCTCAAGAGAAACTCTGCAGGCCAGAAGAGATGGCAGGAAGTATTCAGAGTGATGAAAAGCAAGGCCCTACAACCAAGATTATATATGTACCCTGGCTGGTTTGGCTCAGTGGATTGAGCGTCGGCCTGCGAGCTAAGTGTCGCTGGTTCGATCTTCCAGTCAGGGCACATCAGAGAAGGAAAACTCTGACTCCAAAAAACCTCCGCTGCCTTGCGGCATACCTCTTCAGGGGAAAGGCTAAGGGAGTAAACCCCGACAGAAAATCCGGAGCCGGAGTCCCTAAGGCGGTTTGACGTTGTAGTCAACACCGGCAATTCCTGCGGCGCACCTGAAACCAAGCTGTATTGACTCCATCTTTCCCTTGGACCCTTCAGCTGCGAAGAGAGGGGGGGTCTGCTGCATGGGCAACAGGAGACCCTCCATATCACCCTGCCCAGGCTCTGTAGCTTCAGCTTCACTGGAGAGGACACCCCAGCGTCATCGCAAGATGTCGATTCAACACGGGAGGAGACAGATACCGTGTCACTCCCGAGTCGGACTGCACAACCATTCTCGGCAGTGCAGATAGACTCTTAAGAAGCTACACCATCGTCTCTCAAGACGGACAGCTGCCGCCGCCGATGACAACCAAGATTATTCTATCCAGCAAAGCTGTCATTTGGAATGGAAGGGCAGATAAAGTGCTTCCCAGACAAGGTAAAGCTAGAGGAGTTCATCATCACCAAGCTCTTATTATATGAAATGTCAAAGGAACTTAAGAAGAAGAAGATCAAAACTATGAACACTAAAATGACAATAAACTCACAACTATCAACAACTGAATCTAAAAAATAAAAACAAAATTCAACTAAGCAAACCAGAATAGGAACAGATTCATAGGTAGGGGGATCATTTGGAGGGTTATCAGCTGGGAGGAGGAAGGGGGAGGGGAGAGAAATGTGGAAATGGTGCAGGGATTAAGAAGCATAATTGGTTGGTGCAAAATAGAGGGAAGTTAAGAATAATATAGGAAAGAGTGAAACCAAAGAACTTATATGCATGGCTCTTGGACATGAACTAAGGGGGTGCGGGATTTCTGGAGGGAAGGGGTTTACTGGGCAGAGGGGAGAAAAGGGAGAAAAATTGGGACTACTATAATAACATAATCAATAAAATATACTTTAAAAAATGAAGAGAGTTTAAGAAACATTTTGGACAACGTGAAGCATAAGAACATCCGCATCATGGTACCACCAGAAGGAGAAGAGAGCCAGCAAGGGATCTAAAACCTCTTTGAAGAAATAATAACTGAAAAGTTCCCTAATACGTGAAGGAAGAAGACACAAAAGTCCAGGAAGCTCTGACAATCCCAAACAAGTTGGACCCAAAGAGGCCTACACCAAGACACATTATAATTACAATGGCAAGGCTTAAAGACGGGAGAGAATGCTAAAAGACACCAGAAAAAAGCAGGTAGTTACCTACAAGGGACCACTAATTAGACTGTTATCTGACTTCCCAACAGAAACATTACAGGCCAGAAGGGAGTGGCATGAAATATGCAAGGTAATGAAAATCAAGGACCTACACCAAGGCTACTTTACACAGCAAGGCTATAATTTAAAACTGAAAGAGAAATAAGGAGCTTCCAAGACAAGAAAAAGCTAAAGCAGTTTGTGAACACCAAGCCACTACTGCAACAAGTGTTAAAGGGCTTGCTTTAAGAAGGAAAAGAGAAATAAAAAAGGAAAATAACCTAACAATAAAATGGCACTAAACACGTATCTATCAATAATCACCTTAAATTTAAACGGCTTAAATACTCCAACCAAAAGACAAGGAACAAAACCCATATATATGCTGCCTCCGAGAGACCCACCTCAAATCAAAAGATACATACAGACTAACAGTAAAGGGATGGAGAAAGACATTTCATGCAAATGGAAAGGAAAAAAGCTGTGTATTGATACTTACAGTCAACAAAATAAACTTTAAAACCAAGGCTAATGTAAGAGACAAAGAAGGACACTACAAAATGTTAAAGGGAACAATCAATCAGAGGATATAACCCTATTAAACATTTACCCACCCAACATAGGAGGACCTAGATATGCAAAGCAAATCTTCATGGACATAAAGGCAGAGACTCAGATGTACAGTCATAGTCAGAGACTTTAACAACCTTTTGACTTCAGTAGGTAAATCTCCTAGACAGTGGCCTTAAACGACACACTAGATCTAACAGACTTAATTGATATCTTCAGAGCATTTCACCCCAAAGCAGCAAGTAATAAATACTTTACAAATGCAGATGGAATGTTTTCTAGGATAGACCACAGTTAGGATAAAAAACAAGTCTCCATAAGTTTCTTCTCCAACCACAAAGGTATGAAACTGGAAATCAATCAAAAGAACACAGAAAAACACACAAAGACTTGAAAGCTAAATAACATGTTAGGAAACAATGAATGGGTCAACAATGAGGTCAAGAAAGAAATCAAAAGCTATCTTGAAGCAAATTAAAATGAGAACACAACAATCCAAAATCTGTGGGACACGGGGAAAACAATGAGAAGAGGGAAATTCATAGCACTACAAGCCTATCTCAAAAAAAAAAAAAAAAAGAAGAAAACAAAAAAGAAAAGAAAGAAAGAAAGAAAAGCTCAAATAAACAATATAACTTCACACTTAAAGGGACTTGAAAAAGAGCAACAAAGCCCAAAGTGGGTAGAAGGAAGGAAATAATAAAATCAGAGCAGAAATAAATAATTTAGAGTAAAAAAAAAATACATAAGATCATTGCATCCAAAAGCTGTTTCTTTGAAAAGATAAATAAGGCAGACAAACCTTTAACCAGACTCATCATGAAAAAAGAGAGGACCCAAATAAATAGTCAGAAATTAAAGAGAAGTGACAACTAACACCAAAGAAATACAAAGGATTGTAAAAAATATTATGAACAACTATATGCCTGCAAACTGGACAACCTGGACAAAAGATACAATCTTCCAAACTGGACAGATTACAGTTAATGAAATAGTAACAATAATCAAGAAATTCCCAAAAAACAAAAGCTCGATGGCTTTAAAGGTGAATTTTACCAAACGTTCTGGGAAGAACTAACACCTCTCTTTCTCAGACTATTCCAAAAAATCCAAGAGGAGGGAGTCTCCCAAGTTCATTTTACAAGGCCAGCATTATTCTAATTCCAAAACCAGAGAAAGACACTACAAAAAAGAAAATTATAGGCCATTATCCCTAAAGAACATAGATGCTAGAATTTCAACAAAATATTAGCAAACTGAATACAGCAATGCATCAGAAAAATCATACACCATGATCAAGTGGGATTTATGCTGGGAATGCAAGGTTGGCACAACATTCACAAATGAATAAGTGTGATTCACCACATAAAATGAAGTATAAAAATCACGTGATTATATCAATAGATGCAGAAAAGGCATTTGATAAAATCCAGTATCCATTTATGATAAAAACTCTCAGCAAAGTGGAAATAGAGGGAACACACCTAAACATAATAAAGGCCATATGTTACAAACCCACCGCCAGCATCATAATCAATAGGCAAAATCTACAAGTGATTCCCTTAGAATCAGGAGCAAGACAGGGCTGTCCATTTTCACCTCTTATTCAACATATACTGGAAATCCTAGCCACAGCAATCAGACAAAAAGAAAATAAAAGGCATCCAAATTGGAAAGGAAGAAGTGAAACTGTCATATTTGCAGACGACATGATACTGTACATATAGAACACCAATGATTCCACCAAGAAACTACTAAGACTTATAAATGAATTCAGCAAAGTAGCAGGATACAAAATTAATATCCAGAAATTGGTTGCATTTTTATATGCCAATAATGAACTAGCAAAAAGGGAAATTAAGAAAACAATCTCATTAACAATTGCTTCAAAAAGAATAAAATACCTAGGAATAAATCTAACCAAGGATGTAAAGACCTATACTCAGAAAATTATAAGACACTGAAGAAAGAAATTGAAGAAGATACAAATAAGTGGAAGCACATACCGTGTTCACGGATAGGAAGAATTAACATTAAAATGTCCATACAACCCAAAGGTTCAACACAATCCCTATCAAGATTCCAATGACTTATTTCAGAATACTAGAACAAATATTTCAAAAATGCATATGGAACCACAAAAGGCCCCACATAGCAATAGCGATCCTGAGAAAGAACAAAATTGGAGGAATCATGCTACTTAATATGAAACTATACTATACGGACATAGTAATCAAAATACATGGTACTGGCATAAAAACAGACACATAGATCAATGGAACATAGTGAAGAGCCCAGGAACAAACCCACAACTTTACAGTCAATTAATATTTGACAGAGGAAATAAGCACATACAATGGGCTAACAATAGTTGATTCAACAAAAGATAGTTGGGAAAATTGGGATGGCTACATGCAGAAAAATGAAACTATACCACCTTCTTACACCACACACAAGAATAAATTCAAAATGCATTAAAGACTTAAATGTTAGACCCAAACTATAAAAATTATACAAGAAACCATAGGCAGGAAAATCTCGGACATAGTTCGTAGCAATATTTTTTCAGATATGTTTCCCCAGGCAAACGAACAAAAGAAAACATAAATGGGACTACATCAAACTAAAGATTTTGCACAGCAAAGGAAAACATCAATAAAATTAAGACAACCCACAGAATGGGACAAAATATTCGCCAATACATTTGATAAGGGGTTAATACCCAAAACCTTTAAAGAACTTACAAAACTCAACACCAAAAAAAAAAAAAAAAAAAACCCCACAAACAAACCAACCCAATTGTAAAGTGGCCAAAGTACCTGAATAGATACTTCCCCAAACAAGACAGAGAGACAGATGGCCAATAAACATATGAAAAGACGCTCAATGTCACTAATCAAAGCAATGCAAATTAAAACCACAATGATAGCCCTGGCTGCTGTGGCTCAGTGGATTGAGCGTTGGCCTGCAAGCCAAGTGTCACTGGTTTGACTCCCAGTCAGGGCACATGACTAGGTTGCATGTCAGGTCCCCAGTTGGGGGCATGAGTGAGAGGCAACCACACAGTGATGTTTCTCTCCCTCTCTTTCTCCTTTCCCCTCTCTCTAAAAATAAAATAAATAAAAACAAATAAATAATTAAAAGAAAAACACAATGAGATTATCATCTCACACCTGTCAGAATGGCTATCATCAATAAGTCAACAAATAACAATTGCTGGTGAGGATGTGGAGAAAGGGGAACCCTTTTGCACTGTTTGTGGGAATGCAGACTGGTACAGCCACTGTGGAAAGCAGTATGGAGATGCTTCAAAAAATTAAAAATGGGTCTACCTTTTGACCCAGTGATTCTACTTCTGGGAATATATGCTAAGGAACCCAAAACACTAATCTGAAAGAACATAAGCACCCCGAAGTTCACTGCAGCGTTATTTCCAATCACCAAGATATGGAAGCAGCCAAGTGTCCATCAGTAGATGAGTAGATAAAATAACTGTGGGACATTTACACGATAGAATACTATTCAGCTTGTAAAAAAGAATAAAATTCTACCATTTGTGACAGGACGGATGGATCTGGAGAACATTATGCTAAGTGAAATAAGTCCGTCAGAAAAAGACAAATACCGTATGATTTCACTCATACGTGGAATCTAATGAATAAACTGAACTAAGCAGGACAGGTACAGATTCATAGACAGCAGGATGACAGCTAAGGGTTGGGAGAGGGTAAGAGGTAGAGGGATTGAGCAAAAAGGAGAAAGGACTCATGGACAGGAACAACAGTGTGGTGATTGCAGAGGGGAGGGTGTAAAAGTGGACTAAATGGTAATAAGAAAAAAATTTTTTTAATTATTAAATAAAAAATAAAACATTAAATAAAAACTCACTTTCATAAACTATAAATTTTAAAAGAAACAAAATATATTTATCCTTGCCAACAATTTTAAATTTGTAAAAAGAATGCTATATGCTGAAGTTTATAGTATCAGAACAAAGGTTAATGTATATTGGTCTCCAACTGAAATAGAAAAGTTTGTTTGAATAAAAAAGGCTTCTGAATTAATTTAGATCCTCAAAACAATGTTTCAGGAAGTTAAGTACCCAAAACAAAGTGCAACACCACCACTTAACCCCAAATAGCCCTTTACCATATATACTTGTTATCGGTTAATGCCTTTGACATTGAGTAATTTTCTAAATAATATCACTTTTATTTCCATTTAATTTAGAAATCCAGAGTTGGATATTGAAATTCTGAAGTTGATTATTTTTAGTGTTTATTTGCTATTACATTAATCACTTCCACAGACATATATTTTTTAATCAGATGGGAATGTAATATTTCATATATTTATATATACTTAATTCCTTCTTCTTCAACAACTACATCTTAATATATCATTTCATACATTTTAAACAGCATAAATTATTATTAGAAGCCAAAAAGTTAAGATTACCCATAATCCCACTACCTGATTAAGAAACTATTTTGATTTTTCAGTATTCTAATCTAATCCTAAACCATATGCATGTATAACTTTTATATTAGTTATCAATGTTACATAAATACAATTTTGCTTTCTGTTTATCTACTTAGAAGCATTTTTATAATCTTTATAATTATCACTTTTAATGACTACAGAATAATTCTATCAATATTATGCATTATAATTACCAATCTATTCCCCCACTGATAGTTATTTCTTTTAAAATAATTCAGAGCTAAGTGAAACTTGGTATAGTCATTTAACTATGAAAATAATATATCAGCATTTAAAAAAGCCTGTAAGTGAATGAATTAAATAATGTATCATCATTAAAATTACAACTATGCAAAAAGCATGCATGCCTGTATAGAAGGGCTAAAAGAACCTTAGAAAAGAAATACTGATTTGGGAGGTAGAAATCTTTTACTTTTATTTTAACTGCCATTAATATCATGATATCAGCCTGAAACATCACAGTCTGAAAGAAGGAAAAATATGATTAAAGAAAAATTAACTCACCATCCTGAGACCTTGGGTGAGTATGTGTGTGTGAAAGAAATACAGAGAGAAATGAACGTCATTCTACTGGGAAATTTATTTCTAAAGTATTTGAAGATATTTTGTTCAACTCTGGCTTTAAAAGCAGACACAATTTTGAACATTAATCTCCCAGATGTGACTGGCAGCTATCTCCTATATATTGTCCTCCCCAAACAATGACAGAAATTCTTCCTCTTAGATTCTGCTCATAGGTTTAAAAATTAAAATGAGAATTTCCTTAGGATGGGTAACACATTAAGTTTTATCATTCACTTAGGCATTCTAATTAATGAGTTTATTAGCCCCTTTTTAGAAAGCTACTTCATTCCTTCCTCCATTCTTTCATTAACCTTTCACAAGATGCTTAGGAGAGCAATGAAGTTTTCTCAATTTTGCCAAAATTAGGAGAGCGATTGAAATTTTCTCAATTTTGCCCAAGAACAGCTTTATTACTGAGTATTAAATTACAAATAATTTTTGCTTCAAAAAGTATAGACAGATATCACGTTTATATATTTATTTTGACTTTTAAGGAATTACAGAAGAAAAATGGTAGCTATGTTGTAGTTAGTTCTTCAATGTTAGATATTATCCTTTGATGAAGATAATAACTAATTAATTTAAATCTACGTCTTAGAATTTGTATATTGTAAAATGTGACATACTGAAGGGATCAAAGGAACTCATGGAGGAGGTAATAGGAGAAAAGTACAATTTTCATACAATACAGACATACCTGTCTTTCATTAGTTGATAGAGGTTTTCTTTCATATATTCAAATATAAAATAAAGATGGTCGTTTTCTCTGATAACTTCTTTCAGTTTAATCACATTTGCATGATTAAGTTTCTTCAGAGACTGCAACATGGCAAATACACATTAAGATTCTTACAGCAAAGTTACAGAATTGGCAAAATAGTAGGTATGATGATTATCTTAATATTCCATTTCTTCTGAATTCATTAATGAATTAAGTGTTCATATCTACAAAATTTACATGTCTAAAAACATCTTAGAATGCCTATTTAAGGTAAGCAGTAAATTGTTTTAAGTAATTAATACAAGTGCAAAACTAAACCAAGTCAACAATATATATCAAGCGTTTCAATCTGCCACTTTTTTCTCAGTCTAGTCACTAGATCTAACTTTTTCTGACTTGACCATGCAAGTCTCCAAAAATTTATTCAAGTCATACAGCATAAAATATAAAGAAATGGTATATAGTAATTAAAAAAGTTGTCTTTTATCTAAAAGTATAAAATAAAATGCTCTTTTAAAAGTGAGAGTATACTTTCAAATATGAAGACAATTATTTTCTGTTTTCTACTGACATCTGATGAGAAATGAGAAATTACTTTAGGAAAATACAGGAACACATTAAGAAACATAATTATCTTTGTACTGCTTCCTACAGAGAAAATAATAATTTCCTTAGCTACCGTCCTCAGAAATGAGATAGGTGTGAGGTAGAGTTAAGGCCTTCTCCAGTTCTTTTCATCTCTAGCATTTTACCTTAACTTCTCTCAAGTTCATACATTCATCCCAAGAATAGAACTTTCTCTTCATCCTGAAATTTAAAAAAAGATAAGTTTAGTGTAAAGGGACTGAGGATTTGAAAGAGCAAATTAGGCCATTGGCTATCTTACTCTGTTACTAGCTCACTTTGGGCAAGCTATGATTATCTCTCTTCCCTCCTTAAAAGCAAATCAACTCCTTTCTATCAGACATATCTCATGGCTATTTGACACAAGTTCACAACTATCTCATATCTGAAATTCTGCTTTAACACAAAAATGAAAGAATTATCATTAATCTTCCTTTCTGGATGAATTCTTACATTTCTCTAGTCAGTTTTACTGGGCTTTTCTACAGGGCTCCTTCCAAAAGGCCCTCTTTCTAGAACTTAAAAGATAAATATGAAATACTATAATTAGGTGGAATGGGTGAAAATTACAAATTTTGGCAGCAAATTTAGTAAAATGTTTTGTCTGAAAACTTTTATATCACTACCTTAGCTTTACACAAGAGGCCCATAAAATTAAGTGATTTATTTAAATCAGCAATAATTCAGAAGTAACCAAACTTTAGAAATAGTTTCTTGAATTTTGTTTTTATTTCCCCTCTTCCATGCTAATTTTGGTTACCATTAGAGATAAATATATAAAAAATGAATTTAGGGTAATAAAGTAATTCTAATATATATACCATAGATAGAGAGTGTATTATTTATATGAATGTATTTTTAGTCACCATACAAAATAGGAGACAAGAAAAATGGGAGACAAAAATAGGATTCATGTTCTAAAAAGTTTCTTCAGGTATAGAAATTACATGGCTGGATTATGAAAAATGAACCCTACATGCTCTACTGCTTTCATTTAGTATTATAACTTCCTATTGTGGTGTTCTAGAAGATTCTCAGGAAGCTTAGAGTTATCCTTATTTATTAAACTAATTCCTATAGGAGTTATTCTG
The DNA here is from genome assembly GCF_987537825.1 of Furipterus horrens. NCBI lineage: Eukaryota > Metazoa > Chordata > Mammalia > Chiroptera > Furipteridae > Furipterus > Furipterus horrens. Next base: position 94,182,858 of record NW_028327173.1, read on the forward strand.
AATATCTGCAAGACTGTAAAACACAGGAGTAAGGAAATAAGTAAAGGAAAGGCAACATAAAGAATTAGCAACACGAAACAAGATGGCGGAGGAGTAAGTGGAAGCTACACTAACTTCCTCCTAGAACTAGTCTGGATTTACAATGTAATTTTGGAGAAATCACCTGGAATAACCAACCGAACACCAGCTGGAGAGAAGTCTTATAACCACGGAGAGACAGAAAAGGCCGCTACATCACAACGTGACCAGTAGGGAGTGCGGAGACCCGGAGGGGCTGGCTGGCGTCACACGGGTAGCAGCTGAAGGGATTGAGAAACAGCTCAGCAGCCGGGGGTTCCCCCTGAGAAGGGCAGGGTCTAAACCCCCAGCTGAGCTTCCCAGCCTACAGCAACAGAGTGGAAAGTAAAATAGTATCCAGCTGAGAAAAGCGAAAAGCCACAGGGTTTCTTGCTAGCTGGAGAAAAAGAGCTCTTAAGCGGATCACATATGAAAATATTCTACCCCCACTTACCCTGGGCACAAGCAGAGGGAAGACAGAAAGGACTGGAAATGCTTGGGGAGAGTTTGGTGTGGTGGCTTTGAGGGGAGAACTGGGGAAGCGGCCGGGCGGATCCCAGTGCTGACTCATCCCCACACTGCAGGCAGACCATTCCCTCCAAGTGGCGTCAGCCTGAGGGGAAGCAAAGGCCCTGCTTACAGGAATTAAGCTGCCACACCCACGGTCTTTAAGCCTGACAGCTAATCACAGATTGAATAGATTAACAACTAAAGAAGACAGACAAAGGCAGTAGATCCCTGGAAGTCTCCAATAGGCTGCCTAGGCCCAGACTGGTACAGGATCTGACGCCACCAGGGGCAGATCCAGGAAGTGCAGATCATTCTAAGAAGCACCAACAAACAATAGGAGTCACAAAAATGGGCAGAGAAACAACCCCCCATCGAAAGGAAAGGTAGAGTCCCCAGAAAGAGTGCTAAATGAAATAGAGGGGAGCCAACTATCAGATATGGAATTGAAAGCATGGATTATGGAGAAGCTCAATGAGCTCAGCGGAAACTACAAAGAACTCCAGGGAAACTACAAGGAACTCCAGAAAAACTATAAGGAACTTACTGAGAATTATACCAGCATCAAAAAGGACATGGAAGCTATCAATAAGAGCCAGGAGGAAATGAAAAATACGATCTCTGAATTGAAGAACACAGTAGAAGGAATTAAAAACAGGTTAGTGGAAGCAGAAGATCGGATCAGCGAGCTGGAGGACAATGTAGACAAAAACTCACAGACAGTGCAACAAAATGAAAAAAGACTGAACAAGACTGAAGAGGCTCTAAGACAGCTGCAGGACAACATGAAACGTAATAATATTCGTATCATAGGAATTCCAGAAGGAGAAGAAGAAGAGCAAGGGATAGAAAACCTCTTTGAAAAACTAATGACAGAAAACTTCCCTAACATGAGGAGAGAAAGAATCATGCAAGTCCAGGAAGCACAGAGGGTCCCAATGAAGATGAACCCCAACAGGCCCACTTCAAGACACATCATAATTAAAATGCCAACATTCAAAGACAAAGAGAGAATCCTAAAAGCAGCAAGAGAGAAACAACTAATAACATACAAGGGAGCTCCAATAAGGCTATCCTCAGATTTCTCAGCAGAAACACTACAAGCCAGAAGGGAATGGCAAAATATATTCCAAGCAATGAAAAACAAAGGCCTACAACCAAGAATACTCTACCCAGCAAGGCTCTCATTCAAAATGGAAGGTGAAATAAGGAGTTTCCAAGACAAAAGAAGGCTAAAAGAATACATCTCCACCAAATCAGCATTGCAAGAGATGCTAAAGGGTCTGCTTTAAGAAGATGAAGAAACAGAGAGAGACAGAGAGGAACACGAGTACAAAGGGGGAAAATGACAATGAATAAGTACTGAAAGAAAGAAGGAACTTCTACCATTTGCAACAACATGATTGGAACTAGAGAGAATTATGTTTAGCGAAATAAACCAGGCAACAAAAGAAAATTACCTTATGCTATTACCTGTTACAGGAAACTAATGAACAACACAAACAAATAAGCAAAATTAAACCAGATGTATGTAAACAAAGAATAAACTAACAGTAACAAAGGGGGAGATGGGAGGGAGAGAAGGGGTAAGAAGGGGAAGGGTCTAGTCAAAGAACATGTATAAATGACCCATGGACATGGACAACTGGGTGGAGACTGAATGTGGAAGGGGGGGCAGGGTGCAAGGAAGCAAGAGGGGGAAAAAAGTGAGACAACTGTAATGGAAAAACAAACGGACAGAAAAATTTTTAGTGGGCTGAAAAAAATAAAAATATAAAGAATAGAAATGCAAGTTCAGTGAATATTAGAAGGACAAGGATTTTCCTTCACACTGTATATTTTTCTCCCTATCTGATCCCTCCAGAATTTGGCATTCTAAAGAAGTAAGTAATGACCTAACTTTCTTTGCATAAAACTAATAAGACCAGTTGTTAATAGAGGTTTTTTTTTTTTCTCTTTTTTAACTAAGACTTTGAATGGAATGTCATGCCTAAAGGAGACATGCTCGGGCTTTGGTTGTTACCAAAAAGCCCTGAGCAACTGGGACTGACTTTCAAAGGGAATAAAAGTCCACGAGATAAAAGGCCTGGTACCTTGGATGGATGAGCAGTCCATAGCAATCTTTCCAGGGAAGGAATGAAGGTTGTTTTCCTGAAAGATGGCTAGAAGGGACCTTAAGGCACAATGGAAAACCAGGAGGACCTGGAAAAGACAGGTGTTTACAGGCAAGGCTGAATGCCAGGTATGTGGATCTGCTTCTGTGCCTTGAAGGGGAGACTGAAGGTCACCCTAAATGTTCCTTGCGTAAGTTCCAGCAAAGCAGAACTAAAGATCATAAGTGATCATTTGCTGCTCTTGCTGTGTTTATGCAAATGTACAGGATAAATTAAAAATGGACTTAATGCAGTCCCTTTAATGACAAGGAGGGTAATCTTAGGGAGAAAAATCACGATTCAAAGAAGATCACAATGCCCAGTGGTAGACTATAAAGTAGTGCAACTAACCGTCTTTAAAGTTTCTTTTCATTTAAAATTTGTTTTCATTTGAAAGTTAAACTATGTCTGTGGCATTATCAAAGATGTTTAATTTATAGGCAAGAAGAATGTCAAATGCCTTGCAACTGGATGTCTTTCCGATAAGACAGTCCTACAGATTTAGAGACTTGTATGTGGGTTATGTTACATAAATTAACATGTGTTTTCTGTTTTCAAAGGGCATAAGCCTACGATCTCATTACCTGAGTGATTGTCTGTACGTATAGGCCTCACTTAATCCTGTCTGCATTGCTGCCTCCTGAGACTCAATGGTTTGGCTGAACTAAGTGGCTGGGTTGGTGAAGAACGGGGTGGTCTGTGGGCTTCACTTTAAAACTGGTTTCTCTTTTCTATCCTAATGGCTTGGACAGAAAGAGTCCAGAGGCCTGAGAGGGGGGAAACCTACAATATTTCCCTCAGTCCAAACTAAGTACAATGGGCAAAAGGGTTGTGGACAGGTGAGATGTACCTGGCATACCTTCCTCCAAAGAAGCCCTTCTTTTCCCTAATGTGGGACATTGAAAAATTAATACCTGTCTTTTGTCATCTAGTGGTTGCGGATTGAATGATGTCCTTTAACCCTGTTGCCCCCAGAATACAACAAGGATGCCAGCCTGTTAAGCCAAGCATGCCGTTGTCCAGAGACAGCCAACCAACCTGGAGTCTGCACGATCCTTCCCCTTGTGGGAAGGCCACCCTCCCCTCCACACCCCTACTCTTATTAGGGATTTCTTGACCCACGGGTAGGTAGGACGACGACCACGTCCAGCTTGAAGCAGCTAGAGGAGCTCGAGACCTTCGTCCATTGTCCTTTATAAAATTGTAAAGGGTCTTAAGTCTGAGAGGGAGGGATTGTTATTTTTTATTGTTAAAATATCTAAGTAATTAATTATTTTTAAAAAAGAAGAAGAAGAATATATGAAAGGGTGAGGCAGGAGAGCTTGTATGTACGACCCATCGGCATGGACTTTGAAAGGGGATTGTTGGGGAAGGGGGCTGCTGGGCGGAGGGGAGCAAAAGGGAAAAAATTGGAACTATTGTAACAATATAATCAATAAAATATACTTAAAAAAAAAAAAAAAGAATTAGCAACACACCACGGTAGTCAAGAAGAGAGCAGTGGAATTGCACTGCCTGAATTTAAATCCTCACTCAGCAGCTCACTTATTATATGACCTTGGATGACTTACTTCATGGGCTCTCTGTGCTTCAAATCTTAGCTGTAAAGTAGAAACTACTGCATAAGAAAAGCTTATTGTCAACTGTCCAGCAGTCAATAAATAATAGATATATCCAAATCTATGATCTACAATAAGACATGAAAGACATTACTGTTTGCATGTATTCTCAAGCAAACAAAGGAAAAAAAGATCAGCTCCAAAGGTAAACTTGGTGGTGTTATATACAGTACCTTTTGATGGCCACCAGCTCCCCAGATTCATTACTCTTGCCCATCAGCACACTCCCATAGGTGCCATCCCCCAGCTGTCGCATGGTTGTGTACCGGTTCATCTTGAAAAAATAATGCAACAGAAGCTGTTGATTGCAATGTCTTCTCTGTTGAACATAAATTTAAATGCTTCTTTATTTTTATTTGTTTTTGCTGTTAGACTGTTGTTGATATACTGGTGACAGGTTTGTCATCATTAAACATAGGCTCTTTCTCAAGATTAGGTAGGTTCATGAGTTACAGCAATAAGGAATCTGGCAAGGAAGTGGTGCATCCATGCTTATAAACACCCTATAAAAAATAAGAATAAAAATACTTTTCATTAAAGAGTCTCTTCCAGAAATTTACTGGTAATATACAGCACAGGGAAAAATTATAAATAATATAAATACCAATGTTTAAACATTTGCCGGTAAATCACTTGTGCTTTTAGGAATTAAATTCACACTTAACAAACTGATAATACTCATTTGGTGAATGCTTCATTTACATGGTACTATTTATCCCATGAATGTTCAATAAATATCAGCCTAATGATATGTATTTCTTTTTTATTAAATATAACCTATATTATTCCAAATCAGACCTTGGAAAATCAGACATCCATACTAACAGTAATCCTTTGAATCAATTTCCGCATCGTATTTAATTTGGCCCACAATCCACTGCGTGAAACTCCTAGGCCTAATCTGTTTTGTATTCAGGAATTTTCATGTTTTAGAAAAGTAATATGGTGCATATACCATGTTATGTAATGCCTCTCATTAGCCTCTTAATGTATTTACAGAAAAGTGCATGAAAAGTATACTAAGTAAAATAAACAAAGACTATAAATGGTCTCACATTATTCAGGTCATATTTTGTTGCAAATGAGTTTGTACAAATTTATTTTTTAAATTTCATTTTTCAAAGCTTTGTAGATTTTAAAAGTCCAAATAAGGGATTGTGGAGCTGTATATATTTGAAGGGTACAGGTTTTAATATGTTCTAATTTTATTATTAAGATTTTAGAAAAACAAAGCACTAGCCTTAGTGTCTACTTCATTACAACATTTGTTTCCTCCCATTGTTCTTAGTTCCATATTTCAAGGAACTGTTCCTTAGTTCATATCTATTTTTCATTCTTATTTTGCTTTTAAACATCTCTACTATTCTGTTACAAGGCTTTATGCTTAGTTGCAGAATGTTTGGCACCATTAAAATAAATAGTGTGTTTTAGAGACTTCCGGCCAAGATGGAGGCTTAGACAGACACGCTCGGTCTCCCTCTACAACTAGAGAGGAATACAACTACTTCAAAACAAAAGATAACTAGAAATTCCAGAAAATAAAACTACACGGAAGCCCAACGTATGAAGTTATAAACCAGCGGCGCCCTTTCGGCAGGTAGGAAGAGCGAAAGTGGGTGGTGCTGTTTGCGGTCGCACCAGGGACAGCAGCAGGGAGAACAATCCCAGCAGCAGGGAGAACAATCCCAGCGGCAGGGAGAACAATCCCGGCTGCAGTCGAACCCCCGGCAGTTTGCAACCCCAACGCTGGGGAAAGCAGCCACCACATCGCCTTGAACAGTGAGGCCCAGAGGGCGGGAGGACAGATCCCAGTCTCCTAGTGGAATAACTGTGTGAATCCATCTTGGACCCCCGTCCCCACACAAAGCGCCACAGGGCTGCGAAATAGGTTGCCGAACAGCGCCGGTCGCTGGGTTGTGATGACAAAGGGCCACAGCGCGGCGAAAAATGTTGCGGATTGCCGCCGGTCGCTGGGTCGTGACGAGTACACAGGCACTGCCCCCTATAGCCGGCCCAAGAAAACAAAACGCATCTGTCAAAATGAGGCAGACAACTATAGAAATCCCGGTGGCGCAGCTCACCAGGCAACAGATGAAGAACCTGACAGATGACCAATAAGAAACCTGCCAGAGGCTCAGTTCAGGGCCATTGTTATCAGGTGGCTTACAGAATTAACAAAAGATCTGGAAAAAGATGAGAAAGAATCGAAAAACACTCATAATGAAAGGAACAAAACCACATACGAGACAGATGGTGAGGAAAAAAAAATCCAGAGTTCATATCAACAAACCAGAACATAGAGAAGGAACAAACGGTCAACCAGTGCAGAGAGAGGAAACGGGAAGCAAGGATGAGAGGATCAGAAACCTCTGGGACAGCTATAAAAGGCCCAACATAAGAATCATTGGTTTGCCAGAGGGCGAAGAAGATGAACTAGAAATTGAAAAATTAAGTGAAAATATAATAAAGCAGAACTTCCCAAACTTGGGGAAGGAAATAGACTTATAGGTCCAGGAAGCACAGAGAGTTCCAAAACAACTGGACCCAGGGAGAACCACTCCAAGACACATTATAATCAAAATGTCAAAAATTAAAGATAAAGAGACAATCTTAAAAGCAGCAAGAGAGAAGAAAAGAATTATGTACAAAGGGGTCCCAATTAGACTATCAGCTGACTTCTCAAGGGAGACCCTGCAGGCAAGAAGGGACTGGCAAGAAATATTCAAAGTAATGAAAAGCAAAAACCTACAACCACGAATACTCTATCCAGCGAAATTGTCATTCAGAATAGAAGGGCAGAGAAAGTGTTTCCAGGGCAAAACAAAACTGAAAGAGTTCATTAGATCCAAACCACTGTTATATGAGATGTTAAAGGGACTGGTGTAGAAAAAGGAGGATCAAAACTATGAAATCTAAAATGAAAACTGCATCACAAGAAACAACAACAGAACCTAGGGAATTGAAAAAAAGGCAAACTAAACAGGCAACGAGAGTGGAAAAAGAACTATAGGTATGGGGAACATATTGGGGGGAGGTCAACAGGGAGGGTGAATGGGGAGAGGGAGGGAGATGATATAGGAATTAAGGATCATGGTAGGAGGGAATGGAATAAACAGAGAGAGGTTGAGAAGAACTATATGCACAACTAATGGACATGGTCTAAAAGGGGGGGACAACTGGAGGGAGGGGGGCCACCGGGTGGAGGGGAGCAGAGGGAAGGGAAATTGGGACAAATGTAACATTATAATCAATAAAACACATTTAAAAATAATAATAAATAAATAAATAAATAAATAGTGTGTTTTAAAACGTCTTTTATGACTCTGGGACATCTCCAAAAGAGCCAACATCCAAATCATAGGGATGCCAGAAGAAGAAGAGGAAGAGCAATAAATTGAAAAATTACTTGAAAAAGTAATGAAGGAAAGCTTCCCTAATTTGGCAAAGGAAATAGACATACAAATCCAGAAGCACGGAGTCCCAAACAAGTTGGACCCTAAGAGGAACACACCAAGATACATCATAATTAAAATGCCAAAAGTTAAAGTAAAGATAAAGAGAGAATCTCAAAACAGCAAGAGAAAAGCAGTTACCTACCAAGGGGTGCCTATAAGACTATCAGCTGATTTCTCAAAAGAAACTTTGCAGGCAAGAAGAGACTGGCAAGAAGTATTCAATGTGATGAAAAGCAAGGACCTACAACCAAGACTACTCTATCCAGCAAAGCTACCATTTAGAATAGAAGGGCAGATAAAGTGCTTCCCAGAGAAGGGAAAGCTAGAGGAGTTCACCATCACCAAGCCATTATTGTATGAAATGTTAAAGGGACTTATTTAAGAAGAAGAGGATAAAAACTATGAATATTAAAATGACAACAGACTTACAACTATCAACAACTGAATCTAAAAAACAAAAACAAACTAAGCAAACAAATAGAACAAGAACAGAATCATAGATGTAAGATCACATGGATGGGTTATCAGTGGTCTGGGATGTGGAATGGGGAGAAAGGAGGAAATGGTGCAGGGATTAAGAAGCATAATGAGAAGGTACAAAATAGACAGGGGGGTGTTAAGATTAGTAAAGGAAATGGAGAAACCAAAGAACTTATGTGCATGACTCATGGACATGAACTAAGCAAGGAGGGATTGCTGGAGGGAAGGGTGAAGGGGAACAAAGGAAAAAAATTAAAAAGTTGGAACAACTGTAATAGCATAATCAAAATATACTTAAAAATAAAATGAAATATCTTTTATAATTTGAATACTTCATTCAAAGATTATTTTCCTTTCATTGCAGTGCTGTTTCATTGCTACAAAATCAAACCAAATCATAGAAATTGCTTGTCTATTATAGGTACAAATTTTGGCCTAACAATAATGTGGAGCAGTTGTCAATGTACCTAGACTTCCAACAACAGACTTTCTAGAGAAAGAACAAACAAGTGTAGAAAAGTACAGTAAAACTACATTGTTTTCTATATTCAGGAATGTATCTTTCCACGGGAAACTCTGGAAGAACCCTGTGGGGCTTTTCAATAACAGGGACTGTGTATTAATTTATTATTTATTTGCCACATGGGAAATAATTTAGGCTACGCTAACTCTGTGATCAAGATCTTGAAAAAGAGATCATGATAGTAGCTTCCGGTTCTATTTAGGGGTTTCTTCATTTCTCTCAGCTTGCATCTGAGCAAATGGTTTTATCAAATGCCAGCAAATGATTCCCTTGTTTATGTAGTTTTTTTGCAAGTGGTCTTTACCTTATACATAGATACAGATTCTAAATATTAAGGTATTTATATAGAGAAAGGCAATATCCCTCTGCAGGGATGACCAAAACATGAATTTGCTTTTATTAATTTTTCCTTTATCTGTAGAAGAAAATATAATTTTGAAGGATATTTTGGGTTGTTTTGTACTATGTGCTATGATTAAACTATGAACTGAAATGTATTTCTTCTGATCATTTAGAATTTTATGAAATCAGTATTTTTGCATTTATTATTGACATGTTACATTACTTCATTCTTTTCTAGCTACTCTATTTAAAGTGACATGCACCTATCTCTTTTAAGGAAATGATGCTCTCTATAGGTTTACTGCATAAATAACAATACAGAGAATATAATTGTCCAAAATGCCACAATGTCCATCATACCAGTGAAATTATAAAATAAAAATGCATAAGAATTAAACAACCAATCTATGACCAATCAGCATATCAAAGATGGAGTCAGTCTGATACTTGCATTAGCCTGAAGCTGTGTTCTTTTCGGTGTAGTTCCTAACTTCTAAACAACACATTCTTACAGGCTTTTACATTCATTGATGCAGCTGATTGTAATAAACCACCTCTCTTTTCTCTCAAACCATTAAGAACCTACCCTACAACAGAAGCCTATCCCCCCACCACCTTAAGATTCCTATGCTAAAACACCAAGATGCTACTGGCAATCTGGGAAGTGCCAATGGTTTTCCCTAATTAACGAAATCCTGGGGCTACACCTGGCTTATCCTATACCTGAAGGACACTATAAAAAAAATAGGCCAGAAACAGTGAAGGGAGAAAGGAGGCTACCTGGAGCTCTCCTCAAGAAAATTTTATTTTTTACCTCACCCCAAAAATTATTTAATTAAGACATCTAATAGGATAATAGCATTGCTTTAGTTTGCAAATTTGTTGCATATGCAACAATTATTTCCATGTTAATATCTAACTGAGGGTCTAAGAGGTAGAAATTAATGTAGGCAATTCTGGAAAAGGACATAATACTGGAGAAGGGAATTAAAGAGGGAACTGCCTACGTGGGAACAGAAGTTCAGTGGTAAGAGGGTGTAAGAAACAATAGTCAAAACTTTACCTTGCAGTAACTTAGCTTGTAAAAGTGGAATTAATTGCCTCTTTCTCTTTCACTATTAAGACTATGAGCCACCACCATCAGTAAGTAGCACTATTAGTACAACAGATCATTCAGTCATTAATAAATTTCCACATTTGGCCCCAAAGCCAAGTTTTAGAGTGGCTACTGGAAATTTCATTCCAAGCCTAACCAACAGACTTCCAAATATACAGTGGAACTGCAAAGTTTGTTTCAAGTGAGGGTGGCTATAGAGTAGGATATATTTATATTCAGGGAAGAATAAACAAGGAACATGGGCATTTCCCAGCTTCTTTCATTTGGGGTGTTGAGTGATAAAGACTGTAAATAGAATCCTACCTGATCTTTTAGTAAAACAAATTTACATACCAAGCTCCCAAACAAAAATTTTGGAAAGGCCTCTTTTGAGTCGTATTAATTAAAAAATAAATAGCTTCCCAGGGTGAAATACTATTTCAGCTGTCCCCTTACAAAGGCCTAATGTGGAGATGCATAGCTACAAAGATAAAGGGATTTTTTAAAAAGTATTGTTACAGAAACAGGGGAGTCCAAAAACAAACCCCAGAGTTTTTGGCTGGGAGATAGGCAGCAGGAAGCAGCTTTCAGGATGCCCTTGCATGCCTGGAGCTAGTGGCTGGATACATTGTTGCAAAGATCCGCTTTACTTCCAAGACTCAGGAAGATGGGAGGGATCTTGGCCTATGGGCTGGTAGGGAAGAAGCAGACAGAGCCTACGTAGGGTTCTGTGAATGGTCAGAACTGTTTGCAACACCCACTGCGTAAGAGGACACAGGGGAAGAGAGGAGGCAGGGAGGAAGAGAGGAGGAGCTGCGGACATTTTTTGGGCTGGCTCTGGCTCTGGCTCTAGGAGGCTTTTTCTCTCAGGCTCTCTGGCCCTCACGCCCTCACTCTCTGGCTCTTGTGGCCTCCCTCCATCTGGCTTGGAGCAGGGGTCTCCAGGCGGCTTTAAGAAGAGGCTCTTGCCAGGCTGCTTGGAGAAGGAGAGGAGATCCATGCGGTTTGCAGGAAGAAGGCAGTTTGCAAGGAGGCTGAGAATCAAGGCGGTCCTGCATTGAGAGCTGGAGGGCACCACAGCACAGAAAGGACCTCCCCAATCAGAACTGAGTGATTGGCAGCTACTGGTAAAGCTGAACTGTGCCTAGGAAGTGGGGAAACGGTGTTTCTGACTTTCCTAAGACTGGCCCAGGTCTGGGAGGGGGAGGCAGGACTTTGTGTAAATAAACAATTCTTTTCCTTTTCACCAAACTCTGGTATTCAGAGTTATGATTCTGGCGGCGGGCAATCGGACCCCTAACTAAACAGCCCGTGGGTTCTGTTTCAATCAGAGCAGCCCAGGGGTTCTGTTACGGTATTGCCATGTAACTATCACACAAACAACTTTTAATACTTTTATCAATGTAGCATAGCAAGGTCCTATACTGATTACTAATCAAAAGCAGTATATGTAACTTAACATAGACTGCCCATGGGCCCCCAGTTCACACACAGTATTTCTTTACAAGTTACATATATTCTTCTCTGTTGACCTATGGAAAGCTAATTCTTCAAAACAGGCATGTATTAATGTGATTTCTTATGTACATGAATATTTCTAAATATACTTATTTCCATATATATATATATATATATATATATGCAGTAAGGCAAAACACAAGTCGTCGGCAGCCGTCCGTCTCGAGAGACGATGGTGTAGCTTCTTAAGAGTCTATCAGCACCGCCGAGAATGGCTGTGCAGTCCGACTCGGGAGTGACACGGTATCTGTCTCCTCCCGTGTTGAATCGACATCTTGCGATGACGCTGGAGTGTCCTCTCCAGTGAAGCTGAAGCTACAGAGCCTGGGCAGGGTGATATGGAGGGTCTGCTGTTGCCCAGGCAGCAGACGCCCCCTCTCTTCGCAGCTGAAGGGTCCAAGGGAAAGACGGAGTCGATACAGCTTGGGTTCAGGTGCGCCGCAGGAGTTGCCGGTGTTGACTACAACGTCAAACCGCCTTAGGGACTCCGGCTCCGGATTTTCTGTCGGGGTTTACTCCCTTAGCCTTTCCCCTGAAGAGGTAATGCCGCAAGGCAGCGGAGGTTTTTTGGAGTCAGAGTTTTCCTTCTCTGATGTGCCCTGACTGGAAGATCGAACCAGCGACACTTAGCTCGCAGGCAGACGCTCAATCCACTGAGCCAAACCAGCCAGGGTCATGTAATATTACAGTACATGTAATATAACTATGAACATCAACTTAACAGATCGGTTAGGAACTTGGAATTTCCTACAATTAAGCTACAATTATTTACTTACTTTTTGCCCTGGCTGGTTTAGCTCAGTGGATTGAGCGTCGGCCTGCGAGCTAAGTGTCACTGGTTCGATCTTCCAGTCAGGGCACATCAGAGAAGGAAAACTCTGACTCCAAAAAACCTCCGCTGCCTTGTGGCATACCTCTTCAGGGGAAAGGCTAAGGGAGTAAACCCCGACAGAAAATCCGGAGCCGGAGTCCCTAAGGCAGTTTGACGTTGTAGTCAACACCGGCAACTCCTGCGGCGCACCTGAACCCAAGCTGTATCGACTCCGTCTTTCCCTTGGACCCTTCAGCTGCGAAGAGAGGGGGGGTCTGCTGCATGGGCAACAGCAGACCCTCCATATCACCCTGCCCAGGCTCTGTAGCTTCAGCTCCACTGGAGAGGACACTCCAGCGTCATCGTAAGATGTCGATTCAACACGGGAGGAGACAGATACCGTGTCACTCCCAAGTCGGACTACACAACCATTCTCGGCGGTGCAGATAGACTCTTAAGAAGCTACACCATCGTCTCTCGAGACGAGACGGACGGCTGCCGACGACGATTTACTTACTTTCCAATGGGTTAAGCAAACCTTATATTCTGATTTGAAGAAAAAGACATTTAGTTGAGGCTTAATTATTGACCTACATTAAATAAATGCCCATAAAGTTTCTCTCCTAGTTTTCTTATTTTTATCTAAATGCACAATTACTGCTTATCTAAGTGCACAATTACTGTAAACTTTAGCTTTATTCTCAACAGGTTCTGCCAGTTAAATAGGGATTTAGATAGAATTAAAGAAGATTAACACAGAGGGCAACGGGAGGGTAAAATTTGTCTCTGTCACTGAAAAGATACTTGTGGGATATCTTCAACTTGTCTTTGCAGACCCTACTGTAATATCACTCCAAGGATGGCATCAATGTTTTTTAAAAAGTACCGTCTTAAAAAATGACAAAGTTGTTTAAAAAACAGAACAGGAAAAAGATTTCAAACTAACTAAATAATATGTTTACAAAAATTAAAAGGGAAGCTTTTACAATGGGAAAATACAAAAGCATTAGTGCTTTCTGCTAATAGTCACAAATCATTTTAAAATTAAACAAAACAGCCCTGGCTTGTGTGACTCAATGGACTGAAGGCCGGCCTGCGCACGGAAGGGTCCCGTTGGGTTCCCAGTCAGGGCACAGGCCTGGGTCCCCTGCGTAGTTCCCCAGTTCGGGTCTTGCCAGAGGCGTGCATCTCTCACACATCAATGTTTCTCTCCCTTTCTCGCTTCTTTCCCCTCTCTCTAAAAAGAAATAAGGTCTAAAACAATAAAAATATTTTTTAAAAATATCTAAACAAAACAAAAACCCCACCACAGAGCAAACATCCTTGTCTGAGACCAGCCTCTCGTAGGCAGTAAGTGGCCACCTTCAGAGAAAATACCTCCCTTCCCCATGGCACCGCAGTGAGCTGAGGGGCGAGGGAGATACAGGAAGGTCAAAAGGCTGAAAAGCAACTTTGCCTCCATGACTATTTTGACTCAGTGGGTTGTCTGATTAAAACTAGTCTGATAACTTTGACTCTATAAGAATCCTGTTTTCATTAGAAATGTTTGCTTATTTAAAAGTATTATCTAAACACAATTAAATAGATCTCTTTCCTTTTTAATTGAGATTACGAACCACTGGCAGTTTTATTGGTCCCCTCACTTTCCAATCCATTTTATTACCGACGCTCTAATCCTTTTTTCTGCAAACCCGGCCCCTTAAAAGACTTCCCTCCTCTATTTTTATTCTGCAGCAGTTCCGAATTCCATTCGCTGCTTTCCCGAGACCCGACCCGCCCACCCCTCAACTCCCAATACTTTCCCCTCCAGCCCGAGCAGTAGAGGGAGCAATGGCGGTGTGAGCGTGGCGGGAGCCTAGGGAAAAGATCTGGAGGCAGGGGTGTCTTAGGTGAAAGCTGTCCTGCCGTCACCCTCCCACCTGGGACCGAACCCCCCAGTCTGAAAGCTCAGGAAAGTGGTTGAAGGAGCGTCGGAGAGAAACGACGCCGGCAGGGCAAGCCGGCCCCTCCCGCCCGCGCCGCTCCCCCTCGGAACTCCTCCCTGCAGGCACTCCCCTCCCAGTGTCCGTGCCCCTTCTCGCCTCTGAGGTCGACCCGGCAGGACTGGGCTTCGAGAGCACACGCTGAGCCGGCCTCGAACAACAGGCTCGGGTTGGGTAAAGGAGAGAGCAGAGACCCCGCAGCCGGTTTGGGATGACCTGCCCACGCCGGCGCTTACCTCCCTCACGCAGTGGGAAGCTCCTGCGTCCAGTGTGTTTCGTCTCCTAGGAAACGGCGGGGGTGTGCCAGCGCACGCGCAGCCGTGGCCTACGCCCGCCCGCAGAGGGGCGTGGTCGAGCCAGGCCAGCCCTGCCGCGTCCTGCGCACCTCGGGCTCCTGCGGGACCGGGCTTTCTGGGATACATGGGCGTCTGTTGAGCCCCTTTGGATTTCTGCCACATAGATTTGGGGCTTGGGAGAGTTTTGATTACCCTTTCAGGTCTCCATAGCAAGTTGGTTGGTTTGCCTTTTTATTTTGTTTGGTTTTGCTCCAGTTCATTCCACTGTCTTGCCTGATTCGCTAAATCTGTTTCCTAAGCTAGGAAAGGCAAGAGAAAGGCATATGTTTGCCTTGTACTTGTGTTTTTATGCATATACCACCTGGAGAAAAACTGCTCTCGTGTTGCAGTTCCTTATATTGTTCAATTCCTGTTATCTCTTAGGCTGTACTTCTAAATTTGTTTTCATTTATTCATTCAGAGAGCCAACTCAGTAGCAGTCACAGCATTAGATGGTGGTTAGATTGGCCAAAAAGTTCATTTAGTTTTTTCCATAAAATAAAAGACACATTTTTCATTTTCACCAATAACTTGATTTGGATATTTTTGAATGTGTCGGTGTGGTATAACATTGATGGTTCTCAATGTCTTGATTTGATCACTGTCAGCTTCAACTGGTCTTAGCCATGAAGCATTGTCCAGCAAGAACTCCACAGCATGAAACTTTGCAAACCACTTTTGACACATTTACTCAGTCACAACACCTTCTCCATATACTGCACAACTTTTTCTTTTTTTGCGATTCAGTTGCATTTTTACCTTTCTTGAAATAATAAAGCATAACATGCCGGAAATGTTGCTTATTTTTTTCCATCTTCAATATAAAAATGGCTGCTGAAAAATTCACCAATTTTGATTTTTTTTAAATGCATTGCTGATAAGACAGCTGTCACAATACAATCTAACAAAATTGTTTCAAGTGAAGTTAAAGACAACTAAGCGCTGCTAGAGCCGTCTTATGGAAAAAACCAAACAAACTTTTTGGCCTACCCAATAATTACAAGAAAAATGAATGAATGTGTGAATAAATAGTAACTAGCCTAGAGTTGCTAGAGGAGGGTACACTTATGTTACCACACAAAAAAAAAAAACACCACCACCACTTCAGACTGGCTAGCAAAAAAACAGTCTATAAATCAGAAGCATGATACACGAGGTAGTGGTGTATCCATTTAGTAATTATCAATTAGGTGTCAGGCTCTAGGGTTGGCACTGAAAAATACCAGGGTAACAAGACAGACATGCTCATGGCCCTCTTGCAGCTTAAAGTGAAGTAGGCAGGCAAAGTAAAAAACCTAAATTAGATGATTGAGGTCTTATATGTACCATTATGAAGCCTAAGCCATACCATGTTGCAATAGTGGACCACTGAAGAATTTACCACAGAGGAATAACATGTTCACATTTGCATTTTAGAAAGATCACAAGAACAGAAGTGGATAGGTATATTTGAGAAGTGAGTCTGGATGCAAGAGGAAGAAAAAGAGGCTGTTCAAATTTATCATGAAGAAATGATAAGGTTCCAATTATAGCAATGATAATAGAAATAGGACAGAAAGGGACAGATTTCAAGCAATATTTAGGAGTTAAAGTTGACAGGACCATATGGCTTAGATGACTGGTATCCACAACTAAGTTGGAAAATATTGGAAGAAGAGCAGATCTGAGGAGAGAGGGTGGATCCAATTTTGAAACTTTTGAGTTTGAAGACAATCCATTGAAGGTCAAGAAGGCACTTTGAAATACAGATTTGTAACTTAGGGTTATGTTAGAACTGGAAATACCAATATATTGGAATACTGTCAGTGAATCATGGTGTGGATGAGATAAACTAAGAAAAAAGGGACTGGGATTCTGAAAAGCTTTATCTTCTAAAGAATTGAAGAGAGAAATGGAGATGAGGGTGAAAGAAAATTCAGAGAAGCAGTAGGAGAGCTCAAAAAATATTTCAGAATGAGAAAAGGTTTAAAAAAAACAAGAAAGGAGAAGGAAAACAGAGGACAGCGTGACCTACTGGGTCCTATGAAGCCCTGCTGCTTTGCAACAACTGGATCATGTGTAAAGCATAGCTTTATCACACTGTTACAATAGGAAGAAGAGAAAATCTGCCACCACCCCAACACCTTCTAAAAGGTGCCTGATACCCCAGAAGGAACAGTAAACAAATGTGAAAGGCAAAGCTGGTTGAAAAGCAAACTCGACTTGAGCACAGCAGCAGGAAGACTAAATTCTGCATCAGTGGCAATGGGGCTGAGCTGAACCAGAGATGCAAAAATTAACCAGGGTGTCTAGGAAGGGTCCAAAGTGGTCCCAGGCCAGTAGAACCATCTGAATCCTAGAAAAAACAAACACAAATCATTTTTGGAAAAGCATCTTCAATTTAGGCCTCCAGAACATATGAGCTCATGGCCACAGGACAGATGAACCCCTTCAAGTGAGAATTAGCAGAAAAAGCAACAGTGTGTTCAGGCTTTCAAGGATTTCAGAAATTGGAAATATTAACTTGAATATAAAATAACTATGTGTGAAAAGCATATAGAATGACACAAACGAACCAAAGCTGGCCAAGAATATCAGAAATATAATTAATTAAACTGCTAAAAATAAACATCACAATTATTTACATTCTTTAAAAGAATGAGTTAAATAGCATATTAGAACCAAGGAAAGAATTAGGAAACTGACAAAATCTCCCAAAATAACACAGAATGTAGCATAAAGAGAAAAGAAGATAGAAGATATTAATGAGAAATTAAATGTATGATGGATAGAACAAAAAAGTCTAATATATGCCTAAATAGAGTCTAAGAAGTAGAGAATAGAGAGACTGGAGGAGAGGCAGCTTTGTAAAATTGTGGTTATTTTCTGCACCTAACTGAAGATATGATCCACAGATAAAGGAAGTAGAAAGAATACCAAGTAGGGCAGGTAAAAAGATATTTGCATCCGAACACAAAGTAGTAAAACCGCAGAATACCAAAGAAAAAAACAAACTTAAAAGCAGTCAAGGAGAAAAGAGAGATGGCTTACAAAGGAAGAGCGATCAGACTGACAATGGACTTTTCAATAGTAAAACTGGAAGCCTGGAGATGAAATGAAAATCTCCCCTCAAGTGAAAATGAAAATAATGAAAACTCTCCATCAAAGAACTGAGAAGAAATAACTGTCACTAGAATTGTACCTAAGAAAACTATGTTTCAAGAGCAAGGTCAAATAGAGACATTTTCATATTTAAAAAACAAACAACAACAAAACAGAGATATTTTACAACCAACAGACCTACTCTAAAAAAAAACTTCTAAAGACTGGACCTTAGGAAGAAGGGATGTAATCCCAGGAGGTAGGTCTGAGGTGATGTTGCATGAATATTTGTGGAAAGAGACGCTGAGATTAAGCCCAGCAAGCAGGATGAGTGGCCAGCAACGAACGGAGGGCTATAACATTCTCTGGTTATCAGCGATTGTTCACAGCCCGACCATTCCTTTTATTGGGTTGCAGAAAAGACTTTTTTAAAGTAAAACTAAATAGAAACTAAAAAGGCTTACATAGTAACAAACATTCTTTCCACTAAAAGGAATAAACATTAACCTATAGAGCTACAGAACTAAAAGGCTTACGCGATTCCACTAAGAGGGATAAACATTAACCTATAGGGCTACAGAGCAAAGCGGTAAATCACAAAAAGTCCAAGGGTCTGTTTCACATCCGATATAGTCGCTATGGGAGAGGAGACACTAATTTTCAAGCTTCTTTGTTCTTAGAGACTTGTAAACCGGCCCCCAAGAATCGTGTGCAAGTAAGGGTCCAAGGGTCTGCACCACTCAACGTTATCACTATGGGAAGGAGGCTTAGGTCTTCAGCCCTCTTTGTTCCCTGGCTTTCTGTGACTTAGCCACCAGGAGCCGCGTGCAGCTGCTGGCGTCGGCAAGACTCGTTTGCAAGTTCTTGCGAGCTGAGGTCACAGGACAACTGGGTAGGGGGGCCCGCTTGCAGGTCCCCCAGCAGAGGGCTTGTGACTTTCGCCTACAGGTGAAAAAAAAAAAAAAAAAACCAAGATGAGCATGTATAAATACATAAATGTATGAATGCATACATATTCTCAGTATAAAATGATAGCCTAATTTATGGACTTAAAAATATGAACCAAAATATTAGATGGCATTAGCACATAAGTTGAAGGGTTAATCAGAATTAAAGAATTTTAAGATCCTTGTAGTGCTCAGTGGACTGTTAAGCTAGAAACCTTAGCCCCGGCTGGCGTGGCTTAGTTGGGTGGAGGATCATACCATACACTGAAGGATTGCAGGTTTGATCCTGGTCATGCTCTCCCCCTCGTGTGTGTGTGTGTGTGTGTGTGTGTGTGTGTGTGTGTGTGTCCCTCTTTCTTCCTCTCTCCCTTTCCCTCCCCGCTTCCTCTCTCTCTGAAAGCAATGAAAACATATGTTTTTGGGTGAGGAGAAAAAAAAAATTAAGAAACTTTAGCCTTTGTTTACTTTCCATATATTCTCGCGGTAGTCAAGTAGTCCTGTTAAAACACAAGACAAATTGCCTTAACTTTGTTTAAAACCCTGCAGTAGGCTCTCATCAATCCCAAGGTCCTTACCATGACCTACAAAACTACGAAGGTCACCTAGCTGCCTTTTATCTATGTGACATCATCTTTGACTAAAGTCTCCTGTGGTTCGTCAGCTTCAATCACGCTGGCCTTCTCACTGTCACTTGAGATGCTCCAGCCTTCGGACCTGCCTTTGCTCTGGCTTTCCTTCTGCTTGGAATTTTTATCCCCCAGATATCTGTGAGGCTCAGTCCCTTACTCCCTTTTGGTCTTTATTGAAAAAGTTCTTTTTCAGTGAAGCCTTCACTGACCACTCTAACTACCCACACTGCCAACACTTCATGTCACACTCTAATGCTTTATTTTTTTTTCTTTTGAGCACTTATCACGGTTTAACATCTCATATATTTTACCAATATGTGGCATTTATTTTCTGCCTCCTCCAGTGGAATGGAGGCTCTCTGAACACAGGGATTTATGTGTTTTGTCACCAATGTATCTGTCCCTTAATCAGTACCTGGCACAGACCAGGTGCTCAATAAATATTCATTAAATAAATAAATGAATGTTTCTTTGGGTTGCTGTCTAGAGAAAGAATTGTAGAGGGGCAAGTGGGAAATAGGGAGGCTAGTTAGAAGACACTTGCAGCTGCACAGTTAAGATATGATGGAATGGAGAAGTGTTAACAGCAGCAGAGATAGGAGGAAGCATTGTGGTGTCTGTTGCAGGAACACAGATCTCTGGGTAGGGGCATTCTCATGCCCCTCTGCCCAGGTGTCTTCCCATGACCCAGGAGATGATGAGCTAATCTTGTCTCTGCCTGCAGCTTTAGGCTGGCTGTTCAGGCCACTGGGTCATGGAATCCTGGGAACAGCAAGTTCTGTTGTGTACTCCATCTGCCTCCTTGTTAATAAAGTCTTAAAATGGATCTGGCCTTGAGGATTAGTGGGGTCTGCTTTGCTTCCCCGATAGGTGCTTGCTAAACCATGAGTTACCCTGGCTGTATTTTATATATTAATGATACTTTGTAAGAATTCTTTCACTTGTAAAATCCTTCTGTTGTTGGCTGGAATGTCACTGTTCTAGTAACTTTTGAAATCCTAAGAAAAGGACGATGAGGCTTCCCGCGCTCTGCTGATGGCCAGAGCGAGCCACGGTCCTCTGTTCATTACTGGCCAGTCATCCTGCTTGCTGGATTTATCTCAGCGTCCATGATCATATTCAACACTTCAGGTGACCAATCATGAGTCAGGCTTTAAATTGATTCAGTTGATTCATTGAAACCTTAGGAACCTTCAAAATGTGATTCTTAGATGGAACCTTAAGGTGGATGTGCCTCACACAACCTAGGCTTGGTTGGAAGTTGCTCTGTCCAGCAGAGGCTTTTGGCCATGGTGGAAAAAACTCTTACCTAGGACACTTTATTATGTCTGATGAAATAACATTTACCCAGGACACTTTATTATGTCTGGGGGAAGGAAGGTGACTGCCTCTCTAGTGGAGAACATCAATTAGACCTTCTTCCCTTATGCCTTTTATTAAGGAGGATACACATGAGAGTTACAAGGTTAAGATTCATGAATCATCAATAGTTTGGAGGTATTAGGGTTACAGTTGACAGTAACAGATTACATGTACTGGTACAGAGGGTACAGTGACTAGTCTGTGTTAGTCAGGGTCTATCAAACATCTTGACGCCACACTGGCATTAGGTGAAGATTTCATGTATTTCTATCTAGAGACTGTTTATGTTATACTACAGATAAAGAAAGCAGAGCAAGATCTAAAGCATAATAATTATTTTTTAAATCCAATTCCCACGAAACCCTCTGAGTGGCTTTCGGTTATGTCTTCCGCGCAGCCTTATGTTGAGGCTTAAAGACGGGTGCGACCAGAATGCCGGTGGCAGTCATGCTCAGGCCGGGGCTACAATTCCCTAAACCACAAGGAGCGGTTCCCTACAGAACCTTATATGACAGAACTCACTGCCTCATCTAATATCAATTTGGGATGGTTCTGATAATTTAAGTTGCCCTTTTATTGAATGGTAACATGTTATTTGGTAGTTCCTGACCATTAATTTGAATTTCACCTGTATGATCTGCAGTGAACCTCTTGTTTTTGCCTTTCCAGCATTTATTCCTCCCTGTCAGGTATCCCCCCAGTTTTCCTTTGGGGAAACACTCCTAACCCATTTGTCTTTGTGCTGAGTGTTAAGCAGTTTTTGTTTAAAAACTGCATGACCCCTGTGCCCTACCCTCCCTATTCAACCGGTCTTGCCCCGAGTAACTGTTTTTTTTGTTTCCCCAGATGAAAAAAGTCCTCAAAGGGAAACATTCTGTTGATGTGGAAGAGATGAAACAAAAAAATTGGCAGAAGCACTAAAAGCCATCAAAGTTGACAAGTTCAAAACTGTTTTGTGCAGTGAAAAAAATGTCTTGATAGGTGTAGTGTATCAAATGAAGAGTACTTTGGAAGTGACTGAAGTTTAAACATGTAAGAATAAATACACAATTTTTTAATATAAATTCTGGGGTTTTTGGGTCCTCCTTTATATGTGCCTTGACCAGGAATGGAACCCGCCAACTTTTGGTGTACAGAACAATGCTCCAACTAATTGAGACACCTGGCCAAGGCCCCACTTTATTTTTAAACCCAACATTTTATTAAACATAAAGGCTGGTATCACTGAAGAAGCTAGTTCCCTAAACAAACAATGATTTTCACACTAAACAATGGAAACCACTTAACACCATGGAAACAGATTTTCCACTAAAGCAAGAATATGTGTAGATGTGTTGGTTTTTACCAATATTCACAGCTTGTAGCTTTTTTTTGTTGTTGCTTAGAGAGAGAGAGAGAGAGAGAGAGAGAGAGAGAGAGACATCAATTTGTTGTTCCATCCATTTATGCTTTCATTGGTTGATTCTTATATGTGCCCTGACCAGGGATTGAACTCCCATGTGGCGCATCAGAATAATGCTCCAACCCACTGAGCTACCTGGCCAGAGCACAGCTTGTAGCTTTTAACCAGAACAAAGATGTTGGCGTCATTCAGTGATACACAACAGCAACTTGGCTAAGTGCCAGCCCAGTACTAAAACCCTCTGCACCTACCTCACAAATGTCCCAGAGATTGCAGGCAGAAGCAAGGGGCGGTACCCATAACTAGGAGATCAAAAGACATTGAACCCAAAACAATCTATTGGAATTTTAGATACAAAACATCTCTGTGGAGGGCCATGATCATCTTGAAGTAGCAGGATTGGGAACCTGAGATCGGGCTTATCTGTCAAGAAGCAGCTACTTCACTGCATTATGTTTAAACAGACTATTCAGCTGACTTCATTCCTTTCAAAAGTAAGTCTAGAGCCTGTCCTGTTTAGGAGGAAGTAATAAATTATATCACCTCAAGTATGTTAGCTTTTGTCAAGTGAAATTGTGGAACTGATCTTTATCAATATGTTTATAGGCCCAGAAACTTTGTTTATATATTTTATTCACTGACTTAGATGATTTTACTGTAATATGATATATCATCAAGTTCCTGCCTAAATTGAAGCTCAAAACCTGAAATAAAAATTTTAAAATATTAGAGGGGCATCATAAAGACAAGTGACTGTTGAAATCCCAATATTTATTCCCAACTTTTTGATTTTTTAAAATGCATACTTCTTGATTAAGGTCACAATGGAACATTTGGGAAAGGTTACATTTAAAAAAAACTTGGGAAATCAATGAAGCTTTTTAAGCACAGGAGGTACATGTAAGCTTCAGATTTTCAAAACACCACACAAGTCTTTAGCAAGTGTGATGTTTAACTGGCTTTATACAGAGATTTTAGAGATATTTACTCAGCTGTGATTTTGTATAAATGTCAAGATATATAATTTTTTTTATAAAAAGAGCTTTTCTGTTGTTTATTTAGTTATAAATTTAAAATTAGACTTAGCCCAATCTGCTATATATTTTAACAACACACATGCTCATTTTTTTGTTTGTTTTCTTGTGAACAGTCTCACAAAGCCTAAATCTTGGGTGAATTAAGAAAAGTAAAGTATTTTTTTCTGAAGATAAGTGATAATCCTTTCAAAATAAAAATATAACTGCAAAAATTAAATGGCAAAGGAGAAAGAAGCTGATTCATGCTACCAAACTCAGATGAAGTTCAGCAATTGGGTCTTTTGAGGGACCTGAGAAAGTGCCTGGGGTAGGGCCAAAGAAAAGAGGATTGGCTGAAAGTCTGTAAAAGAAACTGACACCATAGCTTATCATCTGGTCCACCCAACCAGGCAACTGTCCCTCTTAGTACAGTAGAAGAGCAGATAAAGTGCAGGCTGAAATCAGGTAGGTTTAGAAAGCTACTGCATTTTGAATGCTGAGACCCTAGGCCACTTTCTCTGCTTTCCAGAAAGACAGCAACTGAATTATGCCATAGGTAATAGGACATTGTCCTCTGGAAAAGTGAATTGAAATAAGAAAAAAATCATGACAGTTGAATCCCCAAGTTGAGAAGCCACACCCAAGTAAGGAATCTGAGACATGGGAGGAAATTCTGTCATTCGGAGAAAACAAAAGCAATTCAGGGAACAGTTAAAAAAAAAAAAAAAAAGCAAAACTATGATTAATATTCTTCAGGACATAAAGAGAAAATACTGTATCCGTGAAACAGAAAGGGGATTCTATAAAAAGAAGTAATATTCAGGGAACAATAAGGAACTTTTAGAAAAATATAACCAGGATAGCAGAAATATAAAATAAATTAATAGAATAATTGAAGATAAATTTGAGAAAAACTCCTGAAAATTGGAATGAACAGCATGTAACTTTAAAAAAAGTAAACAGGAGAAAAATAATCAGAAAGTAAGAGAATCAAGTCTTTCATCTAACTAATGATTGTGCAGGAGAAAGAACTGAGGAAACAGGATCAAAACTTCAAAGAAATTATACAAGGAAAACACAGAATTGAAGGATACTTGTTTTCAGATTAAAGGAGCCCACCAAATGCCTGGTAAAAGAATAGTGAGAGGGGGACATAAAGAAACATCACAGTGAAACATTTAAAAGCTAGGGATAAGTTGAAGATATGGAAAGCTTCTAAAAAGAAAAAAAAAATGGGCCACACACATATGATTAAGAATTACAATGGTAGCTGATGCTGGAAACTGGGAAAATAACTAAGCAAACAAAAAGCAGAGCAATGCCTGCAAAATCTGAGAAAAATTATTTTCACCTTGAATTTGAGATGTGAATGCTCCTTCCACGAACCCTCCCATGCATCCTTTCTCAGCATGTTTCTAGAAAATGTGATCCATAAAAAGGAGCGATAAGTCTAGAAAGAAGACAAAGGATCCTGGATAAAGATTTAACACAGGAAAGAGGGGAAAAAATCCTAGGATAATGGTAGAAGGAAGAAATAGCAATCTAAACATCTGGTTTAGAAATATGGAGGTAAATACCAGCAGAATGCTCAAAAGATTTGAATGTGGTTTGCTCAGGCTAGTGGGAATTACATATGGGGAAGGGTAGCCCATTATAATACTAGTTGTAGGTGTGCATGTATAAATACTAAGTAAGAAGCAGTTTTAGAAAAAATAAAATTAGCATGTAATGGTTTTCTGGTAGTAGGTATTGCCTATTGCAATGAGGATTCTGTTATGTCAAAATACTGATTCTAAGAAATTCTTTATATTGTCTAGTTTTTTAGTGAATCATCTTAGAGTCAGCTGAAATACGTTTAGAATTTGAGAATGGTAAACATTCACGGCCTAAACTGCTTCTGCTAGCTAATGATGATTATACAGTTGAGCAAAAATGGTTTACAAACAATTATTTATGAAAAATGACAGTTCTAGAAATTTGTTGTTGTTTTTATTAGAAATGAAGAGATTAGAAAATTTAACAGCTCCCCATTTCCCTATCTGAGCAAAGACAATTCTGGATTTTGGAGCAATCTGAATTGCCTCAATTTTCACCACACTTTGTAAGTATGGATTTAACTTATGCTTGAAGCCGAATAATAAATATTGGAAGAGGAATATCATTGAATTTGATCAGTGGGTTTCACTCTTTTACTGATTAGTCTAGGAGAAAGTTGCAGCATCATGTACAGGATTTCTACATACTTCCCTACTCTTTGCCTCACCAAGGTGTGGTGGGACACTGAGTGATCTACCGTGTGTAATCCAAATTAATACTCCTTTATAAACCTAAAAAAAATTTAAGTGTCTTGGAGTAACCCCAGGGTGGGTACACATCTTCAAGAACATAGTAGTTTGTCACTAAAACACTTACAGTAGGAATAAGGACTTTCTTTAGACTATTCTCCTCTCTCTGAAGTTATTTTATTTCTAGAGAAATATTCATCTAGAGCAGTGGTTCTCAACCTTCTTAATGCCGCGACCCTTTAATACAGTTCCTCATGTTGTGGTGACACCCAACCATAAAATTATTTTTGTTGCTACTTCATAACTGTAATTTTGCTACTGTTATGAATCGTAATGTAAATATCTGATATGCAGGATGTATTTTCATTGTTACAAGTTGAACATAATTAAAGCATAGTGATTAATCACAAAAACAATATGTAATTATATATGTGTTTTCCTGATGGTCTTAGGTGACCCCTGTGAAAGGGTCATTCAACCCCCAAAGGGGTCGCAACCAACAGGTTGAGAACCGCTGATCTAGAGGCTTCTATTTTATTTGGGAAATGCAAGAGATTCATTTTTTAAAAATTTGAGGGAAAATTCAGACACACTGAAATGCTAGATTTTAAGTGTGCAATTCACTGGGTTTTTATAAAGGTATATAGTGGTGTTATCAGCACCCTGATTAAGACATAGAACATTTACTTCACCCCAGAAAGATCCCTCATGTCTGTCAACCAGCCAATCCTTATTCCTCTTTCCTGTGGCCAATATTTATTGATTTCTATTATCATAGATTAGTTTTGTCTGTTCTTGAACTTCATGTAGATACACAGTGGAGCAAAAGTAGGTTTACAGTTCTTCATATGGAAAATAATACAATAATTAATAAATCATAATACAAACATAAACTGCTTGCATACTCACAACTGCTTGCCCCACTCTGTAGAGTCGTAGAGGATGTGCTCTTTTGTGCCTTGATGCTTTTGCTCAACATAATGTTTTTTCATCTATACTGTTGCATTTATTTGTAGTTTAATTACAGAATAGCATTCCATTGCATGAATTTACCATAATTTGTTTATTCTTCCTATCCACTGACATTTAGTTAATATAAATAAAACTGTTATAATAATTCTTGTCCCTGGCTGGTTTGGCTCAGTGGATTGAGCGTCGGCCTGCGAGCTAAGTGTCGCTGGTTCGATCTTCCAGTCAGGGCACATCAGAGAAGGAAAACTCTGACTCCAAAAAACCTCCGCTGCCTTGTGGCATACCTCTTCAGGGGAAAGGCTAAGGGAGTAAACCCCGACAGAAAATCCGGAGCCGGAGTCCCTAAGGCGGTTTGACGTTGTAGTCAACACCGGCAACTCCTGCGGCGCACCTGAAGCCAAGCTGTATTGACTCCGTCTTTCCCTTGGACCCTTCAGCTGCGAAGAGAGGGGGGGTCTGCTGCATGGGCAACAGCAGACCCTCCATATCACCCTGCCCAGGCTCTGTAGCTTCAGCTTCACTGGAGAGGACACTCCAGCGTCATCACAAGATGTCGATTCAACACGGGAGGAGACAGATACCGTGTCACTCCCGAGTTGGACTGCACAGTCATTCTCGGCGGTGCAGGTAGACTCTTAAGAAGCTACACCATCGTCTCTCGAGACGGACGGCTGCCGACGACGAATAATTCTTGTACAATTTTCTTTTGTGGAATATGTTTTCCTTTCTTTTGGGTAAATATCTAGGAGTGAAATTGCTGGATCATAAAGGAGGAATATGCTAAACTTTAAAAGAAACTGCCAAATAGTTTTCTAAAGTAGTTGTACCCCTTAATGATACTACCAGCCACTTAAGAGAATTTATGTTTGCTCCACATCCTTGCTGACATTTGGCACTGGCCTTTAAAAAAAAAATTAGTCATTCTATTTGCTGCAAAGTATCTTATTTAGTTTTAATTTACATTTCTCTGATGACTAATAACATTGAATATTTTTTTCATATGTGTGTGTGTATATATATATATATATAAGCCACTCATACATTTTCTTTTGTGAACTACCAGTTCAAGTGTTTTTTTGGGGGAGGGCAATTTTTTATTGGGTTGCTTGTCTTCTTTATACCGATTAATTTGAGTTCTTTTCATATCCTACATACAAGTTCTTTGTCAGATACATGTTTTGCAAATATTTTCTGTTTGTGGCTTGCTTTTTCTTTTTCTTAATGGTCTTGTTTGATGAGCAAAAGTTTCACATATTGATAATGTCCTACTTACCATTTTTTCTTTAACAGTTAGTGCTTTTTGTGTTCTAAGAAATCTTTAGCTATCACCAAGTTGCAAAGATAGTCTTCTATGTTTTCTTCTTGAAGCTTTATAGTTTTAGCTTTTAGATTTAGGTCTATGATTTATTACAAATTAATTTTTGTGTGTAGTGTGATGTAGGAGTTGAGGTTCATTTTTCCCCAGATCAATATGTAGAGTTAAATCAAACTTAATCTGGAATAAACTCCACATGAAAGTGCTATATCTTTTTTTTATGTATTGTTTTAATTAAATATTATAATATTTTGTTAAGGATTTTTCAATTGTGTTCATGAAGGACATGAATCTGAAATGTTTTTTCTTACTGTGTTTTGTGAAATTATCATATTAGGGCTGTACTAGACTCATCAAAACAACTAGAAAGTGTTCTCTCCTCTTTTACTTCCTGAAAGAATTTGGGTAGATTGATTTTTTTTTTTAAGATTTAAAAGAGAAAGAGAGGGAGAGAAACATCAATGTGTGAGAGATACTTGGATCAGTTTGCCTCTCACAGGCCCCCAACTAGGGACCTGGTCAAGGCATGTGTCGAGAGTGAAAATTGAACCGGTGACCTTTTGATTCACAGGCCGGTGTTCAATCCACTGAGTCACAACAGCCAGGGTTGATATTATTTCTTATTTAAATTTCTTATTTCTTATTTAAATGTTTGGTAGGATTCAAGAGTAAAATCATCTAAGCCAAAAATTTTCTTTGTAAAAAAGTTTTTAATTATACATTTATTTTCTTTAATCAGAGAAGGAAAACTCTGACTCCAAAAAACCTCCGCTGCCTTGCGGCATTACCTCTTCAGGGGAAAGGCTAAGGGAGTAAACCCCGACAGAAAATCCAGAGCCGGAGTCCCTAAGGCGGTTTGACGTTGTAGTCAACACCGGCAACTCCTGCGGCGCACCTGAAGCCAAGCTGTATTGACTCCGTCTTTCCCTTGGACCCTTCAGCTGCGAAGAGAGGGGCGGTCTGCTGCATGGGCAACAGCAGACCCTCCATATCACCCTGCCCAGGCTCTGTAGCTTCAGCTTCACTGGAGAGGACACTCCAGCGTCATCGCAAGATGACAGATACCGTGTCACTCCTGAGTCGGACTGCACAACCATTCTCGGCGGTGCAGATAGACTCTTAGGAAGCTACACCATCGTCTCTCGAGACGGACGGCTGCCGATTTTCTTTAATAATCATAGAATTAGAATTTTTATTTTATTTTGTGTCAGTTTTGGTAAGTTTTTTTTTCAAGGAATTTTCTGATTTCATCTCAGTTATCTAATTTACTGCCTTCATTTATTCATAATATTTTCTTATTATCCTTTTGATGCCTGTAGGATATGTCTTCACTCTATCTTTATTTTTAAAAGATTTTTTAAATTTATTTTTAGAGAGAGGGGAAGAGAGGAAGAAAGAGAGGGAGAGAAACATTTATGCAAGAGAGAAACATTATTGGTTGCCTCTTGTACATGCCTGCATGTGCCCTGACCAGGAATCAAACTAGCAACCTTTTGCTTTGTGGGATGATGCCCAATCAACTGAGCCAGTCAGGGTTGTACCTTTATTTCTGAAAAACGTTTCTGCTGGATATAGAACTCTGGGTTGACGTGTTTTATTTTCTTTCAGAACTCTGGAGATGCTATTCTGCTCTCCATTATTTCTAATGAAAAGCCAGAGATTATTTGTATCATTTTCCTCATTTTTTCGGAAGATTTTAAGCTTTTTCTCCCTTATTTTTCAGCTGTCTGACAATGATGAACATAGGTGTGATTCTCTTTGTATTTCTCTTTTTGAGATGCACTGAGCATTTTGAATTTGTTGATGGTTTTCAGCTGTTTTTGGAAATGTATGAGTGTTGACTTTGTTTTAAGTAGTTAATTACCAGCTAATCACATGAAACTTATGGATGCGTGGTATTACACTTTTAAAGATGGGTTTGTTTTAGTTTTGCCTTTAATTTTAGGGAAAATTCTTTTAGACCTAAGATATAGCATTTACTCCCTATGGCCATTCTAGGGTTTTGATGGAAAACCTATGACATTACCAGACCCTTCTAACTGGGTGAGACACGAACTCCAAACGTGATCTCCTTCGCACTGGGCAGCAGAGGAGACGTGCTCTTCTTTGGCACCTTTCGAGCTGCTGCTTTGCACCGGTCTCCTTGGGAACCTATCTATGCAAGCAGCATTCAGGGGTCAGGCAAGAATTTAAAGTAAATTCATACACAGATTTTGGGATTTCCTCTCTGTGGCTACCTCTATTCCAAGATTCTCTCCTCAGTTTCCAGCTACTTTGACAGCCCCCAAACTTCATCGTTTGATAAGCCAAACCACTGCAGCGCGAGGCTCCTGTTTGAGCAGCTCCATGTCGTTTGGATTGCGCATGCTCTCAGGAGACACCCGTATAAACATGAACTATGGACCGTGTAGTTCCTTTCTCTCAAGGCTCCAATCCCTTCCAATTTCTACCTAACTTGGTGGTTTTTCCAGGACCTTCAAGTAGTTAAACTTTATATTTGTCCAGAGTTTATAATTGTTACCTGAAGGAGAGCTGGTTCAATATAAGCCACTCTACCATTTCCAGAACCAGAAATTTGAGAATTTACTTTGAAGTATTGGTACTCCAAATATTTCAAAAAAATATTGTATTTTCTGATCCAAATATTTCTATTTGTATTTTTATGGGTTGATATATAGATCTGCAACAGCAAAATGACAAAATATGTATTCTGATTCTCAATATAACATCAATACTTGCAGTAGTTTAATATAATCATTCTTGAGATTCCTTCCTCTACACCCTTATCCTTGTGTTTCCCACAAATTGTTTCAACTTCAAATAATCAATTTTTTAGTGGTTAATAAAGATTTCTTTAAATTCTCCTTACAGAATGGAGTGTTAAAAGTGTGTATATTTTTAAACTACCATCATATTTCTTATCAAAAATTGGCCAAATATCCTTCAGTACATGATTGTTATCAAGACTATGGCTGACCTAGCAGCTTCACGCTTCTTTAAGACCGTGCGTTTCACATTCACGCTTTTCTGTTCCTAGGAAGATAAGTGTTCTTGAAGAAGATGTCATTATAAGGCCTTCTCAGGACTTTCAATTGATAATACTTCATAAGCGTAAAATCAATTAAGAAGCTTTGAGCTTCTTAGTATTTAAGATCAGCAATGAAATAGGCGAGGAGTAAAATAAGAAAAATTTAACACTTGCATATAGCCTATGTCCCCCCAAAACAATTGTGTTCTATAAAAATACTTTTTAAAAAGCATCTTTGGTGCTCCACAGGGGTTAGTGAGCCAATGATTGCTGTTCTATTCATGAGTAATTGGTAGGTAAAATACTTTATATTTGAATAGCATTTTACAATCTACAAATGCCAAATATTATTATATGCTGATAATTCCAAAATTTGTATCTCCGAGTCTGTGCCTCTATCCTAAACTCTATACTCATATATCCAACTGCCTACTCAGCACTTCCTTTAGAAATCTAACAGTTTGAACTTAGCATGTTCCCAAAGTGCTTCTCCTTCGGCCTTCCCCATCTCAGTTGATGTCAACTCCATGATTTCAGCTGTCAGATCAAATATTTTGTGTGTCATTCTTGACTCTCCTCTTTGTTGTTCTCCACATTAACAAAACTCATAAATTTGCCTTCATAATATTCTGGATTGACCACGTCTCACTGCGCCTTCTGCCCACAGCGCTGGTTCAAGCTGCCATCGTATCTTATGCACATTATTGCAATAGCTTTCTAACCAGCCTCTCCACTTCCACACTTACCCTTCTTCAGTTGGTTTCCAACACATCAGCCAGAGTGATCCTGTTAGAATACATACACTTCAGAAGAAAACCTTTTGCTCAAAACCCACCAATGTTTTCCTACATCACTCCAATAAAAGGCATAGCTCTTAGTAAGACTTAAAAGGCCCTACCTTTTGTCCCCTATTCTCCCCTCACTTACCCAGCTACAGAAACTGGGGGTTCCAACCCTGCTGAACATTAGATGTTCCCTCTGCCTGGAATGCTCATACATCTTGTCACCACCACATGGCCAGTTCTTGCATTTTTTTCAGATTGTTACCCAAAGGTCACATTCTTACTGAGGTGTCCCCTGGATTCTGTCTAAATTTATACAACTCCTTGCAACATATGTTTTCCAGTTCCCCTTGTCTGCTTTATTTTCTTCCATATCATATATCACTATATGCCATACTATATTTCCTCATTGAGATCTTGTGTGTTGTCCATCCCCATAACTAAAATGTAAACTCAATGAGGGCAGAGATGAGCTGATTGTTCCCTGCTCTGTCTCCAGTGCCTAGACAGTGTCAGGCACACAGTAGAAGCTCCAAACATATTTGTTGAATGAATAATACAAAGCACTTTTATACATATTTTCATATCTGATTCTTACAACAATTCTATCTCCATTTTATTATTGAGGAAAGAACAATCAGGATGACTACATGACTTAAGGCATGTAGTCAATTTCAAAGAAAATAATCATATACAGGATTTCTGATATTAGAATTTCAGAGATATTTCCATGGCACTACACTGCTCCACCCTAAAGTCAAGAACAGTGTAGCTCCTGAATCCTCTGAACACAAAAAATAAATATAGATGTTTTTATAAACCAAGAAGAGAAAAATTTTCAGGTGTTGCTATTTCTATATTATTATAATGCTTTCTCTGAACTAGTAATACATATTTTTTGAAATTGAGGTAAGATTTATATAATATAAATTTAACTATTTTGAAGTGAACAGTTCAGTGGCTTTTAATACATTCACAATATTGTGCAATCATCACCTTTTCTTTTTTCTTCCTTTCTCCTTTCTCTCTCTCCCTTTCTCTCCCTTTCTTTTTTATTTTATTCAGATCGTGTTATGACAAATATAGAGAACAGGTCAGAAGAAAACTTAGAAAACTCATTTCTTTTTGTGAATCAGTTCCTTTTTTTCTAAACATTGATATAATTTATCATGTTCATTGGACTGTTTCTAGGCTTTAGACTTTGGAAGTACTCATAGGGCTTTGGAAGAAAAATAGTGTATAAATAGCACTGTGATATATGCATTTTTTGATGTGTGGTTCATTATCTCTACTCACAGCATGTTCTTGATAATTACATGAGAATTATGCATAAAATATAGTTTATATTATCTGGTGTCTGTTAAAGGCACACATTGGTCTGTAGGCTTTCTGTAGAACTGCAGTTTTACATTTATGAAGTCTATTATTATTTTATAAACTATATACCTGTATTATAGAACATATTGGTGTTTTATTTAAATACCATTTATTCTTGTGAGTTTGTCTCAAGAACATACTATGCTGCATTCTGTCTTGTGTCCTCTTAGGGAGTTCACTTTTCTTAAATGCTAGCTCTGTTCTCTATATACCAAATGCTCTCCACACCCCAAAACTCAGGCCTGGTTCTCCTATGAGTTCTTGCCAGAAACTCAAAATATCATTGATTTTCTTCCCCCTCTGAATTTTTTTTTTTTTCTACTGCTCTTATTTTCTGTACCCATGATGGTCACTCCATTACATTTTATTCCGTCTTGTTCATTGTCATTTCATCACTAGCTACTATGGACCCCGCTGCATTTTCCATAAACTGAAAAGATTAGACTAGATGCCCTTTAGAGTTTCTTCCAATGCTGAAAATTCTCATTATGTGTAATAATTTTTACTTCTTGGATTATAAACTTTTTGAGACAGACATAGAAAATGTTTAATCCCATAAGTTCTCTGTTCAGCATAGATAGCTTAGTAAATGACTAGTCATAAACATGCACATTTATGTGTTTTTAGGAGTGCAATATGACTCCTAGAAATGTTAATGATCTGTTAGCTCAAATTAATAGGCTCATAGTGTTCAGGTAAATTAATAGGCCTATAGTATTCAGGTCTTGGAAGTGTCAGTCTTGCTACTTGGGCTGGTTACAACACACCCAGAAAAATGTCTTCCACTCTAGCAGGCCCACGTTAAAGTAGAAATCTTTCCATTGGATACAAACGAATTGGACAGACTCTGGAAACCATTAAAGGCATTTAATCTGGAAAAGAAATTTATAGGCGACAAAAACACTGTATTCAAATGCTCACACATATAGAATGAGGAACAGAACTGTTTCAGGTGGTCCAGAAGATGAATTAGGACAAATGAATGACTTTTCATGCAGGGGTGATTTCAGCTTAGAATAGGTAACATTTTCATATTTTCTTATAATTTGAGCTATTTAAAAATAGAATTCACTAGTTGCTTAATTGGGTCTATTGATTGTACAAATATTTATTAAATGCCTATTATATGCCAGACACTGCTTTTAACATGAACAAGTAATGACTGAGAAAATCATAGACCTGTTATAATAGAACTTATATTCTAGTGGGGCAGAGGAACAATAAGCCATACACACACACATAAACACACAGCACTGTGATAGAGAGAAATGGGATGGAAAGGTTTTGCTGGGCAAGAATAGATACAGTGGACAGGGAATGCCCCTGTGAAGCTAATATTTGAGCTGATACCTAAATGACCAGAAGAGCTAGCCATGTAGTATCTCAGGGAAAGGCATTCCAGGAAGTCAGTACAGTAAGGGTTGGTGTTAGAGTGCCCTCAGCCAATGACCCTGAAGTTTCAAATTTATGTGTCCATTTATGATGCCCAGTTGTTTGGTCAAGCACTAACCTGGCTGTGTGTGAGGGTATTTTGTAGATGTGGTTAATATTTACAACCCGTTGGCTTTAAGTAACGGAGTTATGAGTGGGTCGCCTCCATGATGTGTATGGGTCGCCTCCAATCAGTTGAAGGCCTTAAGAGGAAAAGTAGGTTTCTCAGGGAAAAAATAATTTTGCCTCAAGATTGTAACATCAAATACTGCTGAATTTCTAGCCTGCCAGCCTGCTCTGCAAATTTCAGACTTACCAGCCCCTACCATCTTCTGAGGCAATTCCTTAAAATAAATCTCTTCATATATTTGTGTGTTTATATACACACTATATACATATAAACACACATACAGACATGCACACACATGTTATCTGTATCTGTGTGTGTGTGTGTGTGTGTGTGAATCTCCTACTGGTTCTGTGTCTCTGGAGAATTCTGACTGATACAAATCTCTTTATTTTTTTAAAGATTTTATTCATTTATTTTTAGAGAGAAGGAAAGGGAGCAAGGAAGAGAGGGAGAGAAACATTGATCAGTTACCTCTCGCATGCCTCCAACTGGGGACCTGGCCTGCAACCCAGACAAGTGGCCTGACTGGGAATCTAACCAGCTACTGCAGGACAAGCAAGGTCCAACCCACTGAGCCACACCTGTCAGGGCTGATACAGATCTCTTCCAGGGAGTTTCTGCACTACCTGGCATGAAGTGTCTATGGTTCCACATCCAACTGAGTGGGTATGGAGAGTAGATTCTAATGGGTTATGATGTCAGGATTATTTAGAGACCTAAAATAGAATAAAAATAATAAATAAATAAATATTCTTTATAGAAAAAAAGCTATGGATGAAATTTTTAGAAACTATCTCTACTTCACGAATATTTCTGCTGTCTGTTGAATCCTACAGTGTAGTAGGGTAGCCTACCACTGCAAATGTTTAATAAAAAATGGAGATTCCTTACTTTATTTCTACATTTTAAAATTTACTTCTTAATTAAGAATTTCCCTCAGAGAACATAAAAAGAGTAAGAGGTAATTGTGGGATTCACATTAGATCTGTCCTTTTTTTGCTAGATATTCAAGGTGAAATGCATGATGTTACAAGCCAGCAACCATTTTTGATTTATGATCTATTACAAATACCTGTGAAATCACCTTGAAATTATTTTCCTGGCATCTGCACAACTGATACAGGTCACTGATAACATTTTTTATTCTGTCACCACTTGCTACTCCTTTCAAATTCAGCAAATGCCTGGTATA
Source organism: Furipterus horrens (assembly GCF_987537825.1). Classification (NCBI taxonomy): domain Eukaryota; kingdom Metazoa; phylum Chordata; class Mammalia; order Chiroptera; family Furipteridae; genus Furipterus; species Furipterus horrens. The sequence goes on from NW_028327173.1 coordinate 94,218,685, forward strand.
ACATTTCACAGACTCAAGGAGACTTGTCCTCATCAGAGAATTGAATTTCCAGGGTTGCACGGCCAAAGCTGACAATCATGGATATATCTTCCTTGTTTTCCACCAGCAGTGCAAGGTGTAGAAAATGTCATTAGCTACCAAATAGCTAGTAGCAGAGTAAGAATTACAGATTACTATGGGAAACAAAAAGTCTTATATTAACTTGGCATATTATTAGTTTTCTTTTTTCTCCACATAAGATACATCTTATGTTTTAATGCACAATCTTGTCTAATCTTAAATAGTATTAATTAAATTTTGTCCAAATAAATTAAGCCTTCAAGTGTCAGTATTCTAAGTTGTATTTTATGGATAAAGCAGATTGTAAATCTGACTTTTAACTTTTGTCCTGAGCAAATCATGAAAGAATACAGAACAGGAGATGTGTAATGGAAGTTGGTATTTGAAGTTTTGGAGTGTTACATTTTATCTTCTCCCTAAGAATGTACTGAGCCCCGTTTTCAGAGGGCTTAACTTGATTCATGGTTCCAAGATCCAGGGGAAAGTTTCTATGATAAAAAAAAATGCTTTTGCTTAACTGGATGCATTTTTTTTTGCTCCAGTCTTTTCCTTTGTAGCTTAAATGGGTTGATTCTAAGCAAACTTATAGAATGCATTCTGTTTTCTGGCTCACCTTCACTCTTAATTATATCAGATTGTAAAGAACATATTTCCCATGTTCTCATATAAGTGTTTCAAGTAATTTAGAACATTTGCCCCTGAATAAAAGGAGAAGGGAAGGAACTACAGCCCTTAAACCATCCCCCAAAAGGAACTGCTTACCTGATCTTCACAGAGCACAAAATAATTGAGTCAAAAGCCCCACTCTCACTAAACAGCTGTGTGAGCTCTGGCAAAACCCATTGTCATATGCACTATTTTCAGTTTTGTCTGAAGACCATGTCCCTAAACTCAACACTGTACTACTTAATGCCACCTCTGAACAAGGTTACTACAAACATTTCTAGATTTTATCATGTCCCATCCAAGTCTCTTTTTCTAGCTAAGTATTACTGGACCCTTTAATCTAACTTTATTAAGTGTAATGGTTAATTTGATGAGGTCATACAGCTAAGCTATGGTGCATAGTTGTTTGGGCAAGCTTTACTCTAGGTCTTTGTAAAGGTATTTATAGATGGGAATCAACATTTAAATTAGTAGACTTTGAGTAGAGCAGATTACCCTCCATCCCTCTATTAGGTGGATGGGCCTCATTCAATCAGTTGAAGGCATTAAGAGGGAAGACAGGTTGTTCAAAGAAAAAGCAATTTTACCTAAAGACTACAACAAAGAAACACTGCCTGAGTTTTCAGCCTGCTCTCCTGCAGAACTTATGACTGCAAAACAACTTTTGTCATAATTTGTAGCCTATGGGCCTGCCCTACAGATTTCTGACCTGACAGTCCTCATAATTGTGAGTCAATTCCTTAAATTCTCTCTCTCTCTCTCTCTCTCTCTCTCTCTCTCTCTCTCTCTCTCTCTCTCTCCCTCCCTCCCTCCCTCCCTCCCTCCCTCTCTCTCTCTCTCTCTCTCTCTCTCTCTCTCTCTCTTTCTCTCTCTCTCTCTCCATATATATATATATATATATATATATATATATATATATATATATATATGGTGTTGAACATGTACCAGAGTCTGAACTTGATGCTGGCTCAACCCTGTGTAACTGCAGCTCTTTGCTCTGCTCAGACACTGCAGTTTATGAGCACATGTGCCCCTTGGTTAGCATTAATTTCAGCTCTTTGTTTCAGGCACTCAGTTGTGCCCACATCTTTCGACAGAGAATAAAATTGGATCATATATGAAATGTCTTTATCATAATGTCTGTCATAGAAAAATCACTCAATAAATGTTAGCTACTATCTTGATATATAACTCTATTGCTGTTCTCCAAAGTTACTTTGGCTTTTTTGCTAGCAAAGACTAGACTATCAACCTGGAAACAGGTTGAGGTAGATACACACACAAAATGGCCATGAAGTCAACATCAAAATTGAACTGGATGTGGCTAGAGAGAAGAATGGCCAGTCAGGGAGGATGATCAAGACAACAGTAGTTTGCTGGGAAGGCCCATTAACATGGCCACATCTTGTCTAGCCATGCTCCTGTCTGATTCATGAGCAGCAGTCTGAGAGTTACACTATCACACTGTTAAATCACAGTGTTGTCTAAACTCTAGAGCTCTTTTCACAGGGGCTGCTGATGACCTATGAACCCCAAACTGCACTTTTGTGTTTGTTTAGACACCAAACTAGCAGGACAGGACCATTATCCTATTACATTTCATCTTTCTAAAATTGGTTCAGTGCAACAGAAAAGTTAAAATCCGATATAAGAAAATGTCTTTAACCATATGTTGAAGCAGAATATAACAAGGTTTTAGACACATAAAGAAAGTTTTGTCCTGCTAGTGAAAGGCTCTGCTCTGTTATTCCTTTGTGTGTGGGATCCTGCTGACAAAGATGGAACCTGAGAAGATAGAATATTTATTTCGTACTTTATTTTTTTAAGTATATTTTATTGATTACGCTGTTACAGTTGTCCCAATTTTTTCCCCTTTGCTCCCCTCTGCCCAGTACCCCCCTTCGCTCTAACAGTCCCACCCCCCTTAGTTCATGTCCATGGGTTGTGCATGTAAGTTCTTTGGCTTCACCCTTTCCTATATTAATCTTAACATTCCCCTGTCTATTTTGTACCTACCAATTATGCTTCTTCATCCCTGCACCATTTCTCCTCCTTCCCCATCCCAGCTGATAACCCTCCAAATATTCTCCATACCTGTGATTCTGTTCCTATTCTGGTTGCTTGCTTCATTTGTTTTTGTTTTTTAGATTCTGTTATTGATAGTTGTGAGTTTGTTGTCATTTTAATGTTCATACTGTTGATCTTCTTTTTCTTAAATAAGTCCCTTTAACATTTCATATAATAATGACTTGGTGATGATGAACTCCTTTAGCTTTACCTTGTTTGGGAAGCACTTTATATACCCTTCCATTCTAAATGATAGCTTTACTGGATAGAATAGTCTTGGTTGTAGGTCCTTGCTTTTAATCACATTGAATACTTCTTACCAGTGCCTGTTGCCTGCAAAGTTTCTTTTGAGAAATCAGCTTATAGTCTTATAGGCAACCCTTTGTAGATAACTTTTCTTTGCTCTTGCTACTTTTAAAATTCTCTCTTTATCTTTAACCTTTAATATTTTAATTATGATGTGTCTTGGTGTGGTCCTCTTTGGGACTAGCTTGTTTGGGGTTCTCTGTGCTTCCCGGACTTGTATGTCTATTTTCTTCGCCAAATTAGGGGAGTTGTACTTCACTATTTTTTTTCACATAAGTTTTCAATTTCTTGCTCTTCCTCTGTTTCTTCTGGCATTCTTATGATTTGGATGCTGGCATGTTTAAAGTTGTCCCAGAGGTTCCTAAGCCTCTCCTCTTTTCTTTCTCAATTCTTGTTTCTTCATTCTGTACTGGTTTTCTGTTTATTTCTTCCTTATGTTTCAAATAATTGATTTGAACTTGGCTTCCTTCCCTTCACTATTTGTTTCTTGTGGATTTTCCTTCATTTCAACTAGCATAGCCTTCCCTTCTTCACTTATATGTTTGCCATACTCAATCATGTCTGTCAAGTCTGTGAGCTTCATTATCACCAGTGTTTTAAACTTGGTGTCTGTTAGGTTGGCTATCTCCTTGTTGCTTAGTTCTCCTACTGGAAACTTGTTCTGTTCCCTCTTTTGGACCATACTTCTCTGTCTTCTCAATTTGACAGCCTCTTGTGTTTGCCTCTGTATCTTAGGTAGAGCTGTTGCTCCTGTTACATTGTAAGGGACAGAGCCTTAGGTATTATTCATTGCGGGGTGACCCATCTCACCACGTTGTGGTGCTGTATGTAGGGGAGGCATCAAAGAGGAAAAAATGCCGCTTGCTCAACACTCTCCCTCTTTTCCAGGCACTTCTCCTGCTTCCTGTATGGGACTGGTGCCCCTCTAGCTGTTGCCCTGGTTGTGGTTCCCATAGTGGGTGGGTTGGTGGACATTCTAGCATCATTAGGGCCCTCTAAACAAATAGACTTTGCTGAGAGACTGGCATTTTCTTCTGCCTCCCCAACCCCCACTGGTTTACACAGTCAGAAGCAATGAGGCTTTATTTTCCCCAGTGCTGGTGCTGCTGGAGCCATGAGCTGCGTGGTCTAGCCTGAGACTGTGATCACTCTGAGATGTCCCTCCTAACTTTTATCATGAGTGACTGCATTTTCTGCTGGCCTGTCACAGCCACTGCCTTGCTTCTGCTGCTGCTGCCACTGCCGCCGCTGCCACCACCACCACCACCACACCACATCCTCTCCACTCCTCCTACATGTTTGGATGCGTATTACTTCTTTATATGTTTGTTGTACTTCCATGCAGTTTGATTTTCTGGTAGTTCTGGTTGTTTCAGTTTTGAGATAGTTGTATTTGGTTTTGGAGTGAGGTGAAGCATGTCTACCTATGCCTCCATCTTGGCTGAAAGTTTCTATTTTGTACTTTAAATAGACTTTACTTTTTAGAACAGTTTTAGACTTACAAAATAATTGATAAAATAGTACAGAGTTCACCTACATTCTGTACCCAGTTTTCTCTATTATTAATATCTTAATAATGTGTAGTTTGTTTGTTATAATTAATTAATACATTATTAAAGTTCTTATTTTAGTCCCACTTCCTCAGTTTTTACCTAATGTCCTTTTCCTTTTCCAGGATACCACAGTATGTTTAATTTTGAGGCAAATCTCTCTCTCTCTCCTTTTAAAAAATCCTCACATGAGGATATACTTATTGATTTTAGAGAGAAGGAAAGGAGAAAGAGGGAGGGAGTGGAAGGAAGGAAGGAAAAGGAAAGAAATAAAAGGAAAAAAGAGAGAAAGAAAAAAGAAAGGAAGAAAAAAAAGAAAAGAAAGAAAGAAAGAAAGAAAGGAAGGAAGGAAGAAAGAAAGGAAAGAAGAAAGGAAAGAAAACACCTATTGGTTGCCTCCTGTACATGCCCCAATTAGTGATCAAACCCACAGCCTAGGTATGTTCCCTGACCAGGATGGAACCCACAACTATTTGGTGTATAGGATGATGCTCCAACTGACTGATCTACCTAGCCAGGGCTCAGGGGCCTCTACACTGTGAGCTTCTGAAGCTTTCCTTGTTTGATGACCTTGACAGTTTTCTGGAAAAAAAAAAGTGCTTTATTGATTATGCTGTTACAGTTGTCCCAATTTCTTTTCCCTTTGTTCCCCTCCACCCAGTGACCCCACTCCCTCCAGTTGTCCCCCCACCCTTAATCCATGCCCATTGGTTGTGCATATAGTTCTTCTCAACATCTTTCTGGCTACTCCACGCCCTCCTACTATGCTTCTTAACTCCTCTACCATCTCCCTCCCTTTCCCCCCTTCTCCCTCCCTGCTGACCTTCCCCCATAATGTTCCCATATCTATAATTCTTTTCCCACTCTCGTTACCTACTTAGTTTGCCTTTGTTTCAGTTCCCTAGCTTCCGTTGTTGGTAGTCGTGATATAGTTTTCATTTTAATGTTCATAGTTTTGATCCTCTTTCTCCTAAACAAATCCCTTTAACATTTCATATAACAGTGGTTTGGATCTGATGAACTCCTTCAGTTTTACTTTGTCCTGGAAGCACTTTCTCTGCCCTTCTATTCTGAATGACAGCTTCACTGGATAGAGTAATTGTGGTTGTAGGTTTTTGCTTTTCATTACTTTGAATATTTCTTGCCAGTCCTTTCTTGCCTGTAGTTTCTTTTGAGAAATCAGCTGATAGTCTTATTGAGACCCTTTTGTATGTAATTCTCTTCTCTTTTGCTGCTTTTAAGATTCTCTTTATCCTTAATTTTTGACATTTTTATTATAATGTGTCTTGGTGTGATTCTCCCTAGGTTCAGTTTTTTTGAACTCTCTGTGCTTCCTGAACCTCTATGTCTTTTTCCTTCCCCAAGTTAGGGAAGTTCTGTTTCATTATTTTTTCACATAATTTTTCAATTTCTAGTTCTCCTTCTTCACCTTCTGGCAACCTTATGATTCAGATGTTGGCCCACTTATAGCTATCCCTTAGGTTTCTGAGCCTCTCCTCATTTTCCTCATTTTTTGTTCCATCTTTCTGCATGGTTGACTGTTCCTTCCCTATGTTCCAATTTGTTGATTTGATCCCTGGTTTTCTTTCCCTCACCAGTAGTTTCATATGTGTTTTTGTTCATTTCAGCAGGAATAGCCTTCATTCTTTCCTCATCCTGTTTAAGACCTGCTGTTAGGTTTGTAAGCATTCATATAACCAAAGCTCTGAACTGTGCCTCAGAAAGATTTCCTATCTGCCGCTTCGTTAGATTAGATATTTGCTGGTCAGCTGCGTCACCGAGATCTCTATCACAATCTGTGCCATCTTGACAATTTTGTATTTACCTTTCCTTCCTGAGTGGGACTGTCACACCTCCTACGCTATGGGGGGGGGGGGGAGAACCCTGTGCACTTGTCACAACTGGGTGACCCTCTCACCACACTGTGGCATTTTCTATGGGGGTGGGGGTCCAAGATGGACTCCTGATGTTTGCTCTCTGCTGAGAGACTGGGAGCCTCCTCCTCCATCCTCACCCCCTCCAGGCTTCATAGTCCAAGGCAATGAGGGTCTGCCTTCCCCAGTGTTGGACTCACAAGCTGACGGGTCTGGTCTGCACCTGGGGGTGCTCCACAAGTGCTTCTCACCTCCCCTTAAATACGGGTGTCTGTGCTTACCACTGTCCCGGTGCCATTGCCGCTGCTGCCACCGCCAGCACAGCCTGACCTCTCCACCCTGGCTTTGCCCCTTCTACCCATCCAGATGAGCACCACTTCTTTATAACTTCATACATTGGACTTCCATTTATTTTCTTGAACTTCTGGTTATTTCTGGTTTTACAGTAGTTGTAGTCCTTCTTAGTTGTGGAGGGAGATGGAGCGTGTCAGTCTAGACCTCCATCTTGGCCGGAAGTCTCCTGTGTGTGACAGTTTTTGAAGAGTACTGTTTTGCAGAATGACCCTCAACTGGGATCCATCTATTGTTTTACTCTTGCTTAGGTTGAGATTTTGTTTTTTGTAAGAGGAAAAACACAGAGATGAAGTGCTATTTTTATCACAATGTATCGAGGGTACATACTATCAGTATGACTTTTCACTGTTCATGTTGACCTTGATCACCTGCCTGAGGTATTGCTTGTCAGATTCTCTACTATAACGTTATTCTTTTTTCCCTTTCCATACAGTACTCTGGAAGGGAGTCACTATAAACAGCCCACACATAAGGAGTTGGAAATTACACTCCACTTCCTTGAAGGTGAGATATCTATATCAATTATTTGAAATTATTCTGTACAAAACATTTGTCTGTTCTTCCCCACTTGTTTAATTGTGTATTTGTATCAGGATAGACTCGTGGATTTTTCTCTATACTTTGGTTTATAATCGAATGTTATTTTTTCTTAACTTATTGTAGCTTTGGTCATTAGGAGGTCTTTCATATAACTTCTGTGTCCTTTTGACATGGCATCTACCATAATTGGGTTTTGCTGTTGTTGCATTTGTTTGTTTAGCCCTTCCTCAGTTTCCAGTGCTACAAGATGCTCGAGGCTCGTTTTGTTCACCAGGAAGTAGAGGAGAGCTGTTTGACTGAAGCTGTGTAAGGCATTGGCACACAGGAGCTGGCTGAGGTCCCTTCAAACCAAATCTAACATAGAAGGCTCTCCTCTCTTTCCAGACTGAACATAGGGAGCCTTTAGTGTTCTACCCTTGTGTATTTTCAACACAAGTTCTCAAGTTTCTCAGCTTCAACAGGGGGTAGTACTAACTATCTAGCATGTGGTACCCAATGGATGTCTAGTACAAAATAGCAGAATGATGGGAAGTGAATTTCTTCATGGAAGACATTTATCAGAAGAAATTTTCCACACAGCCATTTCTCTGACTTAGTAAAAAACCATAAAGTTTATAGCAATTACTATTGGATGGGATGAGATGTTCTTAAGTTTTGAGGACTTCTGCAAAACTTTGGTAGGCTAGTTTTTATATTATTAACAGCATTTTGAAAAATATTTCATTTATTTTTGCCTCAAATGTCTACTGCTGTGTTAGAGAGAGTTGGGAATAAAGGAGATATTTTGCTGGGGGAAAATAGAGGGAGCACAGACCAGAAAAGATGGGGAAAATTAGAGCATTAAATTATACCCCTAATATTTCTTAGTTATAAGAATATACATAACATTTCTCTATTTATTGAGAACATTCTTTACAAAGAATGTAAGCTTCATGGGAGCAAGAACCAGGCCTGGTGTCCATTACTTTATCATCATGATCTAGAACAGTCCCCACCACATTGTAGGTGCTCAAATATTTGCTTGAATAACTGATCATAAGTATGTTAACTATTAATATGAATATATATAATGTCTACCTCTAAAAATAGATTTTTAAAAATCAGAACAATGTCATATTCATTCATTTTAAGTATATTCTTATGAATGTATTAAAATACTTGTAATAAGGATGAATATACTAATAAATATAGTCATTGAATATATTCATATTCATGAAAAATGCTTCCATAAAGAATATTTAATGATAAAATTATTTTTAACATAATTTGAAGAATATGCACATGAAGAGTTTTGGAAGGAGAACATCTTAATAAGAATACACTAATGAAGAAAATTTCTTAATAAAAAAAGATTAACATGTTGAAGAAAATATACAAATGTTGCTTATTTTCCCCCTCCATTCCTCTTAGGTTGGACTTCTGAATCTCCCTGTCTGTCATCTTTTCTTTGGCAGAAGTTTCCTCTGCCCAGCTTTTCCAGCTGCAGAGACAAATTCAACATTGACAGCTTTAATATTTTCAACAATTATAAGATTAGAAAGGAAAGGTTCTTAGAAACGCTTTTTCAAAATATTACAATGCAAATGATAATGTAGCCTGGCCTGCTGTTTAACATGCTGTGGGGCATGTATTATTTCCTCTTGTTTCCTAGAAATTTCTTGAAGACAGAGACCCCATATTATGCTTCTTTATAATTCTTGTAGTGAACACTTTGTATATGTCTGGTGAATGAATATATTCTGTTGAATAGGTCATAATTTTTCAGTAAGTGTTGCAGATATTAACTGAGGTAAACTTGGATTTTTAAAAAATTCACAGAACCAAAACATAAAGTTTTAAGAGGCCTTGTTAGAGTTCTGTGATGACTGTGATATTCTTGTAGTAGGGACAATAACATCCAAAGCAGAAATGGTTGGGCCTGCAGGAGCACTTGAGCCCAAAGACTAAGACTGGAATAAATGATTTCTGCACATCCCTTTCTGGTGTCCCAGTTCTGGATGCACTTACATTAATGGGCTTTTTGCTACATTTTGGAAATAGCTAGAAAATATCTTTAAAAGCATAGTGCTTAGGGTGATTAAAAGAAGAAATTCAGGTAATTTAAGGAAAACTGAGTAAGTAATGTAGTCTATTAAGTAGGCCATCTCCAGGCATAAGTCTTATTCATTTTTTCAACTTAGTCCTTAAGAATCATTAGGAAAGAGAATGTTTATTTTCCATAGGAAGAGGCCCCTGTAAGCAGCCAGGTGGCATTTTTACTCAGTGATGTCCTTCTGGTACATGAATCAGGAAAACCATAGGTGGCTGACGTCTGAGAGCAATGTCTTCAGTCCCTTCTCTCCATGCCCCAACCCCAGAATGGCTCATTTTTAAAAGATTTATCAAACTGTAAACCAGATTGTTATGTAGTTCAGCTGTCCAAGAGGATCAGAAGACTAAGCTCTGATGGGCTAGTTAATGGAAAATCAATTACTGATATATAATACAAACAACATTCTTTTGCTTTAACCAAGTGGTATAGAAATATGAATAAACAGGATGAATATTAGCTTGAGAGGTTAACATTAGGAAACGTGGCTCACTGCTCAGTGTCGTTTGTAAATAGAAATATTAAAGGGTGATTTTTGGATTCTAAGAAGCACCAACAAACAATAGGAGTCACAAAAATGGGGAGACAGAGAAACAATCCCCCATCGAAGGGAAAGGTAGAGTCCCCAGAAAGAGTGCTAAATGAAATAGAGGGGAGCCAACTATCAGATATGGAATTGAAAGCATGGATTATGGAGAAGCTCAATGAGCTCAGCAGAAACTACAAAGAACTCCAGAAAAACTACAGTGAACTCCAGAAGAACTATAAGGAACTTACTGAGAATTATACCAGCATCAAAAAGGACATGGAAGCTATCAATAAGAGCCAGGAGGAAATGAAGAATACGATCTCTGAATTGAAGAACACAGTAGAAGGAATTAAAAACAGGCTAGTGGAAGCAGAAGATCGGATCAGCGAGCTGGAGGGCAATGTAGACAAAAACTCACAGACAGTGCAACGAAACGAAAAAAGACTGAACAAGACTGAAGAGGCTCTAAGATAGCTGCAGGACAACATGAAACGTAATAATATCCATATCATAGGAATTCCAGAAGGAGAAGAAGAGCAAGTCATAGAAAACCTCTTTGAAAAACTAATGACAGAAAACTTCCCTAACATGAGGAGAGAAAGAATCATGCAAGTCCAGGAAGCACAGAGGGTCCCAATGAAGATGAACCCCAACAGGCCCACTTCAAGACACATCATAATTAAAATGCCAACATTCAAAGACAAAGAGAGAATCCTAAAAGCAGCAAGAGAGAAACAACTAATAACATACAAGGGAGCTCCAATAAGGCTATCATCAGATTTCTCAGCAGAAACACTATAAGCCAGAAGGGAATGGCAAAATATATTCCAAGTAATGAAAAACAAAGGCCTACAACCAAGAATACTCTACCCAGCAAGGCTCTCATTCAAAATGGAAGATGAAATAAGGAGTTTCCAAGACAAAAGAAGGCTAAAAGAATACATCTCCACCAAACCAGCATTGCAAGAGATGCTAAAGGGTCTGCTTTAAGAAAATGAAGAAACAGAGAGAGACAGAGAGGAACACGAGTACAAAGGGGGAAAATGACAATGAATAAGTACTGAAAGAAAGAAGGAACTTCTACCATTTGCAACAACATGATTGGAACTAGAGAGAATTATGCTTACCGAAATAAGCCAGGCAACGAAAGAAAATTACCTTATGCTATCACCTGTTACAGGAAACTAATGAACAACACAAACAAATGAGCAAAATTGAACCAGAGGTATGTAAAGAAGGAATAAACTAACAGTAACAAAGGGGGAGATGGGAGGGAGAGAAGGGGTAAGAAGGGGAAGGGTCTAGTCAAAGAACATGTATAAATGACCCATGGACATGGACAACTGGGTGGAGACTGAATGTGGAAGAAGTGGGGGCAGGGTGCAGGGAAGCAAGAGGGGGAAAAAAGTGAGACAACTGTAATGGAAAAACAAACAGAAAATTTTTAGTGGGGGGAAAAATAAAAATATAAAGAATAGAAATGCAAGTTCAGTGAATATTAGAAGGACAAGGATTTTCCTTCACACTGTATATTTTTCTCCCTATCTGATCCCTCCAGAATTTGGCATTCTAAAGAAGTAAGTAATGACCTAACTTTCTTTGCATAAAACTAATAAGACCAGTTGTTAATAGAGGTTTTTTTTTTTCTTTTTTAACTAAGACTTTGAATGGAATGTCATGACTAAAGGAGACATGCTTGGGCTTTGGTCGTTACCAAAAAGCCCTGAGCAACTGGAACTGACTTTCAAAGGGAATAAAAGTCCACGAGATAAAAGGCCTGGTACCTTGGATGGATGAGCAGTCCATAGCAATCTTTCCAGGGAAGGAATGAAGGTTGTTTTCCTGAAAGATGGCTAGAAGGGACCTTAAGGCACAATGGAAAACCAGGAGGACCTGGAAAAGACAGGTGTTTACAGGCAAGGCTGAATGCCAGGTATGTGGATCTGCTTCTGTGCCTTGAAGGGGAGACTGAAGGTCACCCTAAATGTTCCTTGCGTAAGTTCCAGCAAAGCAGAACTGAAGATCATAAGTGATCATTTGCTGCTCCTGTTGTGTTTATGCAAATGAACAGGATAAATTAAAAATGGACTTAATGCAGTCCCTTTAATGACAAGGAGGGTAATCTTAGGGAGAAAAATCACGATTCAAGGAAGATCACAATGCCCAGTGGTAGACTATATAGTGCAGCTAACCATCTTTAAAGTTTCTTTTCATTTAAAATTTGTTTTCATTTGAAAGTTAAATTATGTCTGTGGCATTATCAAAGATGTTTAATTTATAGGCAAGAAGAATGTCAAATGCCTTGCAACTGGATGTCTTTCCGATAAGACAGTCCTACAGATTTAGAGACTTGTATGTGGGTTATGTTACATAAATTAACATGTGTTTTCTGTTTTCAAAGGGCATAAGCCTACGATCTCATTACCTGAGTGATTGTCTGTACGTATAGGCCTCACTTAATCCTGTCTGCATTGCTGCCTCCTGAGACTCAATGGTTTGGCTGAACTAAGTGGCTGGGTTGGTGAAGAACGGGGTGGTCTGTGGGCTTCACTTTAAAACTGGTTTCTCTTTTCTATCCTAATGGCTTGGACAGAAAGAGCCCAGAGGCCTGAGAGGGGGGAAACCTACAATATTTCCCTCAGTCCAAACTAAGTACAATGGGCAAAAGGGTTGTGGACAGGTGAGATGTACCTGGCATACCTTCCTCCAAAGAAGCCCTTCTTTTCCCTAATGTGGGACATTGAAAAATTAATACCTGTCTTTTGTCATCTAGTGGTTACGGATTGAATGATGTCCTTTAACCGTGTTGCCCCCAGAATACAACAAGGATGCCAGCCTGTTAAACCGAGCATGCCGTTGTCCAGAGACAGCCAACCAACCTGGAGTCTGCACGATCCTTCCCCTTGTGGGAAGGCCACCCTCCCCTCCACACCCCCACTCTTATTTGGGATTTCTTGACCCAAGGGTAAATAGGACGACGACCACGTCCAGCTTGAAGCAACTAGAGGAGCTCGAGACCTTCATCCATTGTCCTTTATAAGATTGTAAAGGGTCTTAAGTCTGAGAGGGAGGGATTGTTATTTTTTATTGTTAAAATATCTAACTAATTAATTATTTAAAAAAAGAAGAAGAATATATGAAAGGGTGAGGCAGGAGAGCTTGTATGTACGACCCATGGGCATGGACTTGGGGAGGGGGCTGCTGGGCGGAGGGGAGCAAAAGGGAAAAAATTGGAACTATTGTAACAATATAATCAATAAAATATACTTAAAAAAATAAAGGGTGATTTTTGGCTTTTAAATATCTTTATTAGGACGTCTGGCCAAGATAGAGGCCTAGACAGACACACTGCAACACCCTCCACAACTGAGAAGGAATACAACTACCTCAAAACTAGAGACGACCAGAAGTCCCAGAAAATTGAGCTGCATGGAAGTTCAACAAACAAAGATATAAAGAAGAAATACTCATTCAGACATGTAGGAGGGATGGAGAGGAGTTGTGTGGTGGCAGAAGCAGCAGAAGCGTCGGCAGCATTGACAGGTCGGCAAAAAGCGCAGCCAAACATTTAAAAAAAGTTGAGAGGGATACCTGGGGAGCACTGCCAGCACCAGGCCAGACCCCATAGCTCACGGTTCCAGTGTCGGGGACAATAAAGCCTCATTGTTTCTGACTGCACAAACCAGTGGGTGTTGGTGCGGAGGCAGAAACTGCTAGTCTCTCAGCAGAATCTGCTTATTTAAAGGGCCCCCATGGTCTTAGAATTTCTGCAGACCTACCCGCTCTGGGAACAATGGCCAGGGCAACAGTAGAGAGGTGCCAGGACCATACGGAAGTGGGAGAAGTGCCCAGAAAAGGGGAGAGTGCTGAGCAAGCGGCACTGTTCCTTCCCAGATGCCTCCCCCACACACAGTGCCACAACGTGGTGAAATGGTCGCCCTGTGCTGATGAATAACTAAGGCTCCGCTCCTTACAATGTAAAGGAGTGACAGCTCTACCTAAGACACAGAGGCAAACAAACACAGATGCTGTCAGGATGAGGAGGCAGAGAAGTATGACCCAAAAGAGAGAATGGGTCAAGGTTCCAGCGGGAGAACTAAGCGATGAGGAGATAGCAAACTTAACAAATGAAGAGAGAGCCAACCTAGCAGATGCAGAGTTTAAAACACTGGTGATAAAGATGCTCACAGGCTTGACAGATATGCTTAAGTATGTCAAATGCATAAGAGAAGAAGTGAAGGCTATGCTAAATGAAACGAAGGAAAATCCACACGAAATCAATGGTGAAGGGAAAGACACCGGGGTTCAAATCAATGATTTGGAACATAAGGAAGAAATAAACAGTCAATCAATACAGAATGAGGAACCAAGAATTTAGAAAAACGAGGAGAGGCCTAGGAACCTCTGGAACAACTTTAAACATGCCAATATCGTAACCATAGGGGTATCAGAAGGAGAAGAGGAGGAGCAAGAAATCAAAAGCTTATGTGAAAAAGTAATGAAGGAAAACTTCCCAAATTTGCTGAAGAAAATAGACATACAAGTCCAGAAAGCACAGAGAACCCCAAACAAGCTAGTCCCAAAGAGGACCACACCAAGACACATCATAATTAAAATGCCAAAGGTTAAAGAGAGAGAATCGTAAAAGCAGCAAGAGAAAAGCAGAGAGTTACCGACAAAGGGTTGCCTATAAGACTATCAGCTGATTTCTCAAAAGACACTTTGCAGGCAAGAAGGCACTGGCAAGAAGTATTCAATGTGATGAAAAGCAAGGGCCTACAACCAAGACTACTCTATCCAGAAGAGCTATTATTTAGAATGGAAGGGCAGATAAAGTGCTTCCCAGACAGGATAAAGCTAAAGGAGTTCATCATCACCAAGTCATTATTATATGAAATGTTAAAGGGACTTATTTAAGAAAAAGAAGATCAACAATATGAACATTAAAATGACAACAAACTCACAACTATCAACAACTGAATCTAAAAAACAAAAACAAAAACCAACTAAGCAAACAACCAGAACAGCAACAGAATCATAGGTATAGGGATCATTTGCAGGGTTATCAGCTGGGGGGGTGGGCAAAATGGGGAAATGGTGGAGGGACTAAGAAGCATAACTGGTTGCTACAAAATAGACAGGGGAAAGTTAAGAATAATATAGGAAATGGTGAAGCCATGCATGACCCATGGACATCAACTAAGGAGGGGTGGGATTGCTGGAGGGAAGGGGGGTACCTGGAAGAGGGGAGCAAAGGGAAAAGAAATTGCGACAACTGTAACAACATAATCAATAAAATATACTTTAAAACTCTTTATTATGTTTATCTATGATGTTTATACCTTAAGGGCAGATAAAACTATATTCTTTCCCATTAAGTAGACTACACAGTTAAAATAAATATTATTTCATTATAAAAGTTCAGCAACCAAATAGTTTTATGTAAAGACATTTTTAGCCTCTTAGTTCATCAGATGTCATTTACCATATTTTGAACAAGAATGAAATTAAATTCTAGTATTTTTACCAAGTAGGAGTGACAGAATGCAGGACATCTAGTTAAATTTAAATTTCAGATGAACAATGAATAGGTTTTGTAAGTCCATGCAATATTTGGGATATACTTATATTCCAAATTACTTGTTATTTATCTTAATTCTAATTTAATAGGGCATCCTGTGAGTTTATTTGCTAACTCTGGCAACCCTTTCACCAAGGCAGATATCACCTCACACTTGTTAGAATGGCTATTATCAAAAAGGCAATATAACAAATGTGGGTGAGGATATAAGAGAACACTTGTGCACTCTTGATGGGACTGAAAATTGATAAAACCACTATGGAAGTTTCCTCAAAAAATTAAAAATGGGACTACTGTCCCATATAATAAAGCAACTCCACTTCTGGGTATTTATCTAAGGAAAATGAAAACACTAATTTGAAAAGATCTATGCACCCTACCCTATGTTCATTGAAGCATTATTTACAATAATCAAGACATAGAAACAACCTAAGCATTCACCAACATATGACTGGATAAAGAAAGTGTAGCATATTAGGGCTCACTTCCCTAATAGTTCCTCACTCTAGTTGAAGTGACTCTCCTAGCTGTGTTTATTACACTTTAATTTTTCTCTTAATGGGGTCAAAAGGTACAAAAATAAATAAACTATAAAACTGTTAACTAAGCTAATATGTGTTACTCTATTATAACGACTGTTTCTCCCTTAGGTCATAATACAAACAATATTTTTTCCTATTTCTGTTAAAAGTAACTTAAGCATCAGCTACATTACTTTAAAACTTATTACCTTTAGTTGCACAACATTATCAATTATATTTATGAGAAGTAACAAAGAAATGATAAAGCTATATTTAAATAAAACATCTCAATTCAAATTTTGAAACCTAAGCAGAAAAAAAATGTTAGTACAATAATAATCCATTAAATGCACATCATTGTTAGGCTGTCTCTTATGAAAACATTCATCAATGTTAATAAAAGCTATTCAGGTGACAATGGAAAACAAAATTTTCTTAACAACTGCATTTTACCATTGCAATATCATAGACTTTTTAAAAAGCTGTAGATACATACTTTGGAGATAAAATGATCAAAATCATTTCCTGAAACTATTTTAACAGGTTTTACATGCTAAATAAGAATCTTAAGAAATGACTCAGGAGATAAGAGTGTAAGTATTTCTTTCTGAAGCTATCTGACACCTCAAAATGCCAAATAAAGATTTGTGGAATTCCCAAAGATGGTCTAATGGGAAAAGGCTTAGAGTAAGAACCAGGTTTCTTAACTTTTACTTAAGTAGAAGACCATCTTTATGGTCTGCAGTCTGCTTGTTTGTTCATTTAGGAGAAGTTACATTCCAGACCTAATTCTGTGTAGTGTAGTGCATTTAAAAAGTTGTACTACATAAACTTCCCATCTCAACCAGAGATCGCTGCCATTTCATGTTCCATTGTGGGCATGGACACCAATATTATGTTGTGCCCAGGTCTGCTGTTTAAAAGTCCTCATTGTCATAGCTAAAAAATGGACTAACTCGATCTGAATAATTGATTGTAGAACCCAGTCCTGATGCACACACATCCCAGGTCTCTGCTCTGTCTGTCCTGGAGAGAGCTGACTCTTGAGGAAAATCCACAGTGGGTCTGATGGCCTTGCAATCTCCTGGAATTTTCAAAGAAAGTGACATTGATGGAGAGGCTTCCCTGGTAACTGCAGCTGGAAGGTCCAAGACTTCTGGATAGATGGACATCAGGGTGTTTTCAGACGCATAGTTACAGCCTGAAAGGTGCTTTGCTTCCTGCACATTGTCGCTGTATTTCAGAGCAGGGGGCTGGTAGGCCTGGTAGGACACTTTGGTGGTGGTGGTGATCACAGTCTGTAGGGCTGGAGCACCTGGTGTGGGAGTGGTGAGGTACCTGCAGGGAAGTTCTGGGTTATAGTAGGGGCGAGTGGCCATGGCATGGAACTGTCTAGGATCAGTCCTCTCTTGAAGACCAGGTTTTCCAAGAGTTGGTTTCCAGCCATGTTGTTTACTGGTGAAATTACAGCTTCTCTGGAAGCTGCTATATGACTTGACATTATATTGTAGTGCATTCAGGTGAACCCAGTCTGTGTCATTAGTGTTATTGTTGGAATATGGGCTTGAATTTGTATAACCAGTACCTGTCAATTCATAGCTGCAAGGTGGCTTAGGCAAATAGATTCTCGGGTTTGGATATTGCTGAAAGGGTGACATTATGTCTCCTTGAAAGGTGGCTAGGTCACAGGTAGTCTTGCAAGCATCAAAATTTGAAAAGGAAAAGCAAGACTGCCCTACCATAGGAAGGCCAGTGTCAGTAATTATACCAAATTCTTCTGTATTTTCCAGGGCAGGTATGTTGTTGAAATGTCCACTCTTGTTTTGATCCTCTCCTGCCTAAAAAGTGATATAAATTTGTATTGGTAAATAAAATGCAAATTGCATGCACACTCACCTGTAATAGTAGCCAGCCAACATAATAAAAATAAACTTCCAATTGGTGGGTTCTGTGCTGTGAGCACTGCAAAGCTCAGGTACATGATTTGGGCCCATGGTCCAGGGGTTGTATAATGTGAGCTTGCTCAGGCATAAATACCACACTGATCCACAGAGGAGTCCACAGTAGCCAGGTAGGGTGAGTCTGAGTGGCAGATGGTCCTGATCTCCCCTATACGATGTTCATAAAAGTGGAGCTTCCGGAGTCTGACACAGATTAGGGTTCAAATCCTGACTCTATTCTTCATTAACTGAGCAAGTTACTTATGCTCTCTGAGTCTCAGATTCCTAATTTTTAAAATGGGGCTCAATAATAACAACCTCCTAAGACTTTTGCAAATATTTCATATATGAAACTTGAGACCTTATGTGCATGGCACACAAAAAGTACTCAGACAGTGTCAGTTTCTCTTATCCTCAGACTAACACTGCCTGCTTGGCATGCTTTGATTGAAAAGCCAAGCTGGATTGAGTTGTACAAATAAATTTTATCTGTTCTATGTACACAGTGCAAAGGACTCTCTAAAGGATGCATGTTAACTCCCTATTGGTATGCACATTTATTTCTTTGGAGCCATTGGATAACTGCCCTTGTATCAGGATGCCAGCACACATCCTCACTATATGTGGAGTTTTCTTTTCTTTCTTTCTTTCTTTATTTATTTGAAGAGAAGAGGAAATTAGAAACACTGTCCAAAATGTTGATTCAATGATACTTTGTTAGAGATATATAATTTTCATAATCAAACCTTTCTAATTAATGTGTGACATGAATATTTTACATAATTACCACTGTGTGCTGTGATGAAAATAAACACAGACCACAGTGTAATGTCAGCTCCCCATTACCTCTGGTTCTCGAATTCTCTTTTTCTGGGATTGGTAAAAAGAGTCCATTTGTCTCTTGATGGCACTTTTCCTAGCTTCCATCTCTGATTTACTCTCTGGTCTTGGGTGATCATGAACTCCCTTGGCCTGCATTAGTAAGGAAGGAAGGTGGCAATGGTGGTCAAAAATTATCTTTCCCAAGATCCCAAGTTGTTATTTTTTTTCAAGCTGACAGGAAAAAAAATTCTTGAACTAATAAAATAGCATCGATACTAGACATCTTAAAAGATTACCTAACAGTCCTTTCACCATATTAAGTCAACTATAACTACTACATGGTTCACTATCTCTTGCCCTTCCAGAGCACACTTCTTCCCTTCACAGTGCAGAGCACACTAATTATCCTTAGGAGCCTGGAAATGCCCTGGGGGGCCCAGCACCTATTTCTGGCCACAAGAGATGTATTTGGTTAGGTCTAGAGTTCTTAAGGCACATGACAGATGGCTTGGTCCCTACTTTATGATGAAAATATACATCACAAATGGTGGTGTCCCCCCAGCCACCTGAAAAAATATGGCGTTGCCTTCAAGCCTCCAGAAGTTGGTTACAGGGTATCCACTGTGCCCTCGACAGGGAATCAGTTCCAAAGAGGAATGACAGTTGGGGCATGCTCTTTCTGAAAAGCCAGAGGGGAGAAATATTAATAACAGCCCCAACCCCAGACCCTTTTGAATGAGGAAAAGGTAAATTAGTTGGATAGAGGGAACTCAGGACTGCAGGACCATCGCCACCCCAGGCCCAGGGCCTCACTCTGCTGTTTTAGCCGCGCCTTGTCACAGATGGCAGGCCGCAGCTGCAGGCGGGAGCCATTTGGTAGGGCACAGGTCCGAGCACACATCACTACACCCAGGCATGACTTCTTGAGGATGTGGCCATTATGGTTGTTGGTGTTGCGCATGGCCCAGCCGCTCAGGTGGCGCTGTGCCTTCTTCTCATTGCTAGGATAGATGAAGCGCACGTAGCCATCTGGCCACTCACAGAAGTGGTCGAAGTGGGCTGGCTCCTGGACAGGTGCACAAAAGGAAGGGCGTTCAAGTTCATCAAGACCAAACCCAACACATTGCGCTTTTAATTTTCTCCAAGCACAATAGAATAAAAACTGGTTCCCTTTATATACGGAAACGTTGTAAAACTCAGAAACTATGTTGTCACAAAATGCTACTCATCCTGTCTGTAAATGACTTTCTGACAGTTGATCAAATTGATGTTAATGTAGTGCTTATCTTCTAAACACAATACATGTATCACTTCACCTATACTTCATAACAGGCAGACAATAGGTAATATTATTATGCCCATTTTACCTAATAAGAAATGCAGGCCAGAAAGGTTAACTGCCTTGCCCAAAGTCACACAGCTAGTAAGACCTAGCTCTCAGATTTCAGCCCTAGAAGTTTGACTCCAGAGCCTGTTTTCCTTATCTCCATGTTATACCAACTTCTTATATGTTTAAAAGTTGAAAACATTTTCAGATTAAGTATCAAAGTGCCAGGGAAAAATGTGATTGGGATGCTCTCTCACTGACATGTAATTGAGCCTGTCAATAGCTTTACTTTAACACAGCATTTTTTCTTCAAAAGCTCTTGGCTCTCTCCCAAACCTGTCAGTCACTTCAGCAGTGATGCCCAGAGCAACACCAAAGAGGCAAGAACAGCTTTTCTCTTTCTCCCAACTTAGCTCTCCAAGTTTATAAGGCATTGTGATGAAGGGCCTAACCATCAAGGTAAACCCTGGCACTGGGAGTAGCCAGCCAAGAACTGGAACTCTACCCATAGCAACAGGGATTGTCATTCTCATCAAAGAGTCACATGGCTGCAATAATAAGTTATATTTAAAATACTGATTCCTGTTTTAAAATTCATGCTTGGTGGTCTTTGTCCATATTATACATTACTTACACTGCCATGTTTTTCTTATATATATGTTTAATATAATTTACCCTTTAGTTAGAACTTACTGACCCCTCTTTAAAGAGTACCTGGTACAGAAGTCAGGAAACAAGGGACTGTGGGCTAAGTCCAGCGTGAGACAGGTTTTAGTACAGCCTACAAACTAAGAATGACTTTTATATTTTTAATGGTTGGGGAAATTTTTTTAATTATATTTTTTGATACATGAAAATTATATAGAATTCAAATTTCAGTACCCATAAGTAAAGTTGTACTGGGATATGACCATGTTCATTTGTCTATGTATTGTCTGTTGCTGTTTCCACACTACAATGTAGAATTGAGTATTTGGAACAGAGGCAATATGGTCCACAAAGCCACATTATGCAGTACCTATAATCCTCACAGCAATGTTGCATGATGGGCATCATTACTCTTATTTAATAGATAAGGAAATGGAAGTTAGAGACAGAACCTTCTACATTGGCATAGCTGGGATTTTAACAGAAGATTGTGGCAGTTAGGCTTTAGTGGTACGATAGAGGCACAGACAAATATTATCACAGTAATAAAGCATTTGCAACTTCTTTCCCTTCCACCACCCAGGAAAATTAGGTCCAACATTTGCAAAGCAAAAGTATTCTCAGTTGGAAAATTTGAACTTGTATACATCATTAGTATTGTATATTCTAACAGTAATAGGTAAACGGACAATTTTGTTTCCAAAACCACAGGGATATTATTGAAATCATTATTATTAATAGGCATTATAATCTTTTCTAGAAATATTACAATTGACATAAATTAATATATTGACTTAAGGTCAATCACAAATGAAATATATAATGATGTTCTATCAACTCTAAGTTTATACTAAATGCTAATACCTTTGTTGTTAAAGTGAACATTTCAATTTAAAGACCTCAGAGTAACAACCTGACAATTTTCCAGAGCAGAGTATGTTTTTAGTGCTGTCCTGTAAGTGTACAGACTAGGCTCCCACATCTCACACCAGCTACCAAAGTGTGACACCAAATATGAGACCACAGAGACAGTGCTTTTAAGTCAGAACAAGAATGGAGGACTCGGACTTCTGGCCAAGATGGAGGCATAGACAGACATTCTGCATCTCCCTCCACAACTAAGAAGGAATACAACTACCTCAAAACTAGAAACAACCAGAAGTTCCAGAAAATCAAAATGCATGGAAGTCCAGGAAACAAAGATATAAAGAAGAAATACTCATCTAGACAGGTAGGAGGGGTGGAGCCTGGGCAGGGAGAACGCGGTTTGGTGGCAGCGGCGGCAGCAGCAGCAGCGCAGCGCCAGGTGGGCAGAAAGCACAGTCACACATTTTAAAAAGTCAGGAGGGACACCTGGAGAGCGTTCCCAGCTCCTCACTGGACCTCGAAGCTCACTGTCCCAGCACTGGGGAAAATCAAGCCTCATTGCTTCTGACTGTGCAGACCAGTGGGGGTTGGGGTGGAGGAAGAAACTGCAGGTCTCTCAGCAGAGTCCGCTTGTTTAAAGGGCCCCACAATCCTAAAATGTCTGCAGACCCACCCACTCTGGGAACGACAGCCAGGACAGCAGCTAGAGGGGCGCCAGTCCAGTGCGGAAGTGGGAGAGGTGCCTGGAAAAGGGGCAAGTGTTGAGCAGGCGGCATTGTTTCCTCTTGGACCCCTCCCCCACATACAGTGCCACAACATGGTGAAACAGGTCACTCTGTACTGATGAATCCATAAGGCTCCGCCCCTTACAATGTAACAGGAGTGACAGCTCTACCTGGGACATGGAGGCAAACAAACATAGGAGCCTGTCAGAATGAGGAGACAGAGAAGTATGGTCCAAAGGGGGAACAGATCAAGGTTCCAGTGGGAGAACTAAGTGACAAGGAGATAGCCAACCTCACAGATGAGGAGATAGACAACCTAACAGACACAGAATTCAAAACACTGGTGATAAAGAGGCTCACAGGCTTGACAGATATGCTTGAGTAAGGCAAACGCATAAGAGAAGTGAAGACTATGCTAAGCGAAACGAAGGAAAATCCACACAAAACCAATGGTGAAGGGAAGGAAACTGGGGTTCAAATCAATAATTTGGAACATAAGGAAGAAAAAAACAATCAACCAATGCAGAATGAGGAAGCAAGAAATGAAAAAAATGAGAAAAACTTCCCAAATTTTGCGAAGGAGATGGATATCGTCGGCAGCCGTCCGTCTCGAGAGACGATGGTGTAGCTTCTTAAGAGTCTATCTGCACCGCCGAGAATGGTTGTGCAGTCCGACTCGGGAGTGACACGGTATCTGTCTCCTCCCGTGTTGAATCGACATCTTGCGATGACGCTGGAGTGTCCTCTCCAGTGAAGCTGAAGCTACAGAGCCTGGGCAGGGTGATATGGAGGGTCTGCTGTTGCCCATGCAGCAGACCCCCCCCTTCTCTTCACAGCTGAAGGGTCCAAGGGAAAGACGGAGTCAATACAGCTTGGCTTCAGGTGCGCCGCAGGAGTTGCCGGTGTTGACTACAACGTCAAACCGCCTTAGGGACTCCGGCTCCGGATTTTCTGTCGGGGTTTACTCCCTTAGCCTTTCCCCTGAAGAGGTATGCCGCAAGGCAGCGGAGGTTTTTTGGAGTCAGAGTTTTCCTTCTCTGATGTGCCCTGACTGGAAGATCGAACCAGCGACACTTAGCTCGCAGGCCGACGCTCAATCCACTGAGCCAAACCAGCCAGGGTAAAGGAGATGGATATACAGGTGTGGAAAGCATGGAGGGACCCAGGCAAACTGGACCCAGAGGGGACCACACCAGGACGCATCATGATTGAGATGCCAAAGGTGAAAGGTAAAGAGATAGTCCTGGGGGCAGCAAAAGAGAGGTGGAGAGTTGCCTACAGGGGGATGCCTATAGGACTACCAGCTGATTTCTCAGAGGACACTTTGCAGGCAGGAAGGGACTGGCAAGCAGTATTCAATGTGATGAAAGGCAACCTGCAACCAGGATTACTCTATCCAGCAAAGCTATAATTTGGAATTGAAGGGCAGATGAAGTGCTTCCCAGCCAAGGTAAAGCTAAAGGAGCTCATCATCACCAAGCCATTATTATATGCCCTGTCAAAGGGACTTACTTAAGAAAAAGAAGATCAAAATTATGAACATTAAAATGACAACAAACTCACAACTATCAACAACTGAATCTAAAAAATAAAAACAAAATCCAACTAAGCAAATCAGATTAGGAACAGAATCATAGGTATAAGGATCATTCGAAGGGTTATCAGATGGGAGGGGGGAAAGGCAGAAATGGGGATATAGTGCAGGGATTAAGAAGCATAATTGGTTGCCACAAAATAGACAGGGGGAAGTTAAGAATAATATTGGAAATGGTGAAGCCAAAGAACTTATATGCATGACCCATGGACATGAACTAAGGGGGGTGGGACTGCTGGAGGGAAGGTAGGTACTGGGCGGAGGGTAGCAAATGGGAAAAAATTGGAACTACTGTAACAACATAATAAAATATAATAAACTATTTTTTTTAAAGAAGAATGGAGGACTCCAGAATTGGGTTTCATTTGTTCTAATGTGTGGGCATGTGTGAGCGCATGCACTGACACACAGACAATCATGGACATACTGAACATGGCAGCTGACCTGGCTGAGAACTTAAGATTGTTGTCAAGTTTTGCCCCTTGATGACAGGTGAGTAGCCTGAGACAGGCAAACTCGATAACTATCTCAAGGTCATACAGCCAGTTTAGCTCTATTTCCTTCAATTAACCAAAACAGGACTAGAAGCCTAAGTTTCTCCAGTTCTCCTTAACAGCCCAATGCACCTGTCACTTTTGAGATGTCACATACACTCCCTGCTTAGGAACCAGTTTCCAAAAGGAAAAATTACTCACATTTACATAGGAAGTCTAGAAAATGCTTGAAAGAGAAGCCATCTTTTCATTATTTGGATGTGGCTCTTCTAAAATACAAGATATGATTTTTATCCTATGAAGATCTATGTGGACTGAAATCAATGAGAATGAGATACCCTTGCTGTACTGTGATCCACTTTCACAAAAATGGTAGTGTGACTGTAAAGTACGCAGACATTAAAACAAACAACAAACAAAAACCCAAACTTTTCTACAAAAATGACATCCAAAAAAAAGCACTGATCTCTTTGAGAGGTCACATACCTTTGCTAATGAACTGCTAGCCACGTGAGCACTATATGGTGCATAATAGATGTTGAATGAAAAAGTCTCTCATTCTAGTGCCACAACACTGTGTGAACTCCACCTTTGCAAATGCTTGGGAGGCCATTCCTGTGCTCTGCTCTCTCCACCTATGTACCCAGAACTTTAAAGTCACTCCTCAGTTTTTGCCCCAAACCAGTATAACAAAGCATAAATTTTCTGGACTTGCCTCCAAGCCATTTTGTTCCATTAAACCAAACAAATGAACAAAAAAATCCACCCTAAAAGGACAGAGATCTTCTTGTCATTAAAGAAGTAAGCTCAATAAGGGGGTGGGGGTGGGTGGGGAGAAGTAAGCTCAGAAGTCATGGTCAAAATCTGGATTCCAGAGGCCTTCTGGGCACCCAAAACTTGGTTAGCATGGCTATGCCATTTCCTAGGAGCCATACTTCATCCAGGTAGCCCCTGGGGAATCTGAACAAATATCCATAAAGCTTAAATTGTGCTATTTGTCCAAGATTCCTGTCACCGCAATTACAGTCCTGTCTCACAGTTTTGCTGCATGAGAAGCAGTGGTATCTACCTTCGCTGAGATTCTCCCCTTTCTCATGCATTACAAAGAATGGGTAAGAAGAGAATCACTTGATTTCTGTCTTAGTTAAAAGGAAGGGACAAGGCGTTCCCCTCCAGAGGACTGGAAACTTGGGGCCTGATCAACACGACACTTTCCTCTACTTTCAGTGTTTTCGGACAGGTGCAAGGAAAGAGCTGGGTGAAGATACACCTCTAAACCCAACTCTGCCCTTTATAGAGTTCAGAGAACTCTGCCATTTGTAGAGTCCATCTTCATGTGAGGACTCTCATCTGTTTGTTGGCATGCGCGTGTGTGCTCTGTCCACAGTCTCTGCAAGGACTTGAATGTCACCCTCCTTCTTTGGACAGCACCACCTGTGCGCTCACGCCAGGTGTCACACACCTGAGGCAACTGCGGATCGTTGATGTCCCAAATGAGCTTCATCCCATGGGAGCACACAGAGTCCGCATTCTGTTTCTCTTCCGTCGGCATCTGCTCACCTTGCTAGCGGTTTCCGGCAAGGATCCTGAAAGAGAAGAGAAAGATTTAGAAGTGCGCCAGGTGATTTTTCTCCCCTCTTGTAAAAGAAAGTGGGGAAAGGCAGAGAGGGAGGGAGGGATGCAGGGAGGGGTTGGGGGAGGGGGGAGGGGGGAGAGAGAGAGAGAGAATGAATGGGTGAGAATTATGAAATCCACGGGGGTTAAGGACCCAGGCAGAGCACTGTTCTGGGACGCGGTGCTGAAGGCACACACTTATAAAGATTCACCTCCCGGCGCTCCGCCTTTCGTTGCTCCCTCTCCAGCTCCCTCTCCCCGACGGAACTAGGAACAGAGGGGGAAGGTTGACCCGAGCCCTTGGGTGACAGAAAAATGAGGCCTAGATGTTAGGGGGCGCGGGTGGGGGTATTGGGATTGGAATACCTCATTTAAATTGAAATTCATTTTTTTCTAATCTCGCCCTGCCTCTGGGGTTTCAGATTGGGTTTAGATGACAGTTTTTTAGATAGAGGCTTTCGAGTCATCCCCTGAGAGCTAATACTTAATTCACAGGCTGCTCAGGAGCCATAGGACGCCCTTGCACCTCAGTCTGAGTAACTGTCC
The DNA here is from genome assembly GCF_987537825.1 of Furipterus horrens. NCBI lineage: Eukaryota > Metazoa > Chordata > Mammalia > Chiroptera > Furipteridae > Furipterus > Furipterus horrens. Next base: position 94,245,399 of record NW_028327173.1, read on the forward strand.
ACGCTGGCTGGGTTGGGGTCGGCTTTCTTTGGGCCTCTAGACTTTTGCTGTAGCTGGTGTACGTCTCCAGGAGCCTGTGCTCGTTTGGGGGGAGGGAGGGAGAGTGGGGGGCGAGGCTGACGTCTGAGGGAGTGCCAAAGGTCCCTGTGTGCTTGCCGACCTAGATGCGGCCATGCTCTCTGGGGGTGCGGAGGAACCCACCCCAGTGGGAAGAGTCCTGAAAAGTGAACCTGGAAAAGGCGAGAGAAGATTAGTAGGGGCAGGTGGAGGAGGAGGGAGAAGGTGAACTCTGCGGCCCCAGGCGCAGGAGCTCCTGCAGAACCCGTAGCTTTTTCTGTAGCCTCGGTTCCCTCTGAGCCAGTTTACTTTTCTGCTTAAATGAGGGATCCTGGCTCGGTGAGTTCTCAGTCGCCACCCATCTGACACAACCCTTAAAGAAAACAAAACAAAAAAGCTTTATTGGTATTGTCGTGGAAATACCACAACAAACTCGTATTTACTGCTATTCCATCTGGGGAGGCTTTTCTGGAGACTGCTGCAGCCAGGTGAGGGGGGTTCGCGGTGGGCTCCTCCAGGTTGAGACCGAGCCTTCGTCTGTTTTTCCGCCTCATTAGAGTGATTCCGGTACCCGGAGGTGCCCAATTAAAAATAAAAACAAAAAACGATTGAAGTGACTTTAAGTAGCTCGTTTTTCACGTTGGGCGGAGAGAGATGAGTTTCCGGAATTTATTTTGTTTTGTGGGAGGCGTGCTTCAGCTTCCAGCCGTAGCTAGAGAAGAGCTAGGCCCTGAAGGCCGATCTGTTAGAGGAGGATGCCCCGAACCTACATCCTTCTAACCCCGGATACTGGCGCGCCCTAGACGTTGGCATGTCTGAGCGCACGCGGGGCACACGAACTAATGCCGTGCGGGACCCGGCTGGGAGGAAGCCCAGGCCAGCACCTCTTGCAGGATTAATTTTACCCTTTGGCGAAAAGCGGGAAGAAGCAGATGAAAATTAGACCCACTACCTAAACAGCTATCTACGCTCCTGATCCTCTTGACCTCCCTCCCTGGTCGAGGGCACTGTCAAGCTTGTTAGAAAAGTCAATCCAATAGTAAAGTGCTTTTCAGAGCTCCCAGCCATTGGCAGCTGATCAGCGGAGAACTCCCATGATGTAACGGGGAACGGGCATTTCCACGACTTATCTTCTTTCTCTAAATTTAAGCTGAGATACTCCTCCCAAGCCTCCCCTGCCTCATAGTTCTTGTCTCCTGAAAAGTCGTATTGGTCTGGGTTTGCGATTAAAATCACTCTCACATAATACTCAGGGAGGTCTGGGAGGAAAGGAAGAGGGTGTCCACTCTTCACTCACTGGTTTTAACCTGATTTTTACCATTGCAACTCTTGCCATTCAGTTACTTTTTATGCTGTTTTGTCTTGTAGATGTTAAAATAATCGACACTTAATTTTTTAAAATCACCATTTTGTTAATTTGATAGTTTAACATAATGTATACTTTAAAATGTTTTAATATAACTTCAAAAATAATTTAAAATAACCTCTCAGAATGGATATATATTAATTTCTGGTGTTCCTGTAAACATTTTAAGAATATGTCTTGTCTCTAGTTTTGAAATATTTCTAGAGAGTTATATCCTTCAAAAACATAGATACAATTTTAAATGTTAGAGCCAAATCAATCATATCCTTTTTTTCTAAATGGATTCTGGTGTTCAAAGAAATGTCATAGAGTCTCCACCTTATTTAGTTTGAGAATAACTAAAATATACATATTCCACATTGCCCTAAAAATGTGTCTGGGTAAAATATGTTAGTGAAACGAATCAAAGTAAAAATGTAACAAAATAAAAGTCAATAAATGGAGGTGTTCTCTATTATATTATCTTTAATTTTTTCCTGAAAATTTGAATGCATTAACAACCATGTAGTTTGAAAGGATATTTTTTCCTGAAAAGGCTGAAAATAATGGATTATAAAGTTTTAAAATCTAATAATAATACATTGTTATATTATTATATTGTTTTATTTCCTAAAATATAATGTACTTGAACTATATTTTGATTATTATTTATTATCCTTCAGTTTTTTTCCTGCAGTAATATTTGCACTGATTCAGAACACTATATTCAAAGCTGGCTCTTCCTTAATTACTATTTTGCTACTGTAAATGTCAATTCAAAAACAAGGAAGAAGGCTTTGAGTTTGCTAGGTTAAGATTAATAAAGATAAATTAGTGAAGTATATTTACATCATATTTGCCAGGAAACGGATATGATGAGCTTTTCAATAAGTATTTTGAATGAACTGGAGGTTCATGCACAGTCCTAGGTTGACCAGCTGAGATTCTGGTTATATTGTTTTGCCTGGATGTAAACAAATTATCTTCTGTAAATGTCATAACACAAAATACTCTTAGCATCTAGTTATAATTCAAGTTGATTTTTACACAAGGAATGTTTGGATTTGAGGGTTTTTTTGTTTTTTTTTTTTTTAAGAAAATACCAGTTCAATTAATTTTTGTCACCGTGTTCAGGTAGCCTATTGGCCTAACCCTGGCCATTAGTACGCATTCGTGTCCTGCTAAAGAAGTGGGTGTAAAACAAACTGGATGAAAATATTTGTTTGCTTTTTGTGTGTTTGTTTTGTTTCATTTTGACTGAATACACCAAGGTCTTTTTGTTTTTATTTTTGGGTTTTTTTTTACACTTCCTTTTGTGATAGCAGGACTATACTCAAATTTCAGGTACAATCTGGTTCTTGTGGTAAAAGTTCAGCTTCATTCTATATTAATAATAGTCCAAAAACAGCTCAACAGCTGTTAAAGATGGAGAGAAAACTGCTTGCTGGCGCAAAGGGGACACCTATCATCAGTGTAGAATTGTGCACATGTACAATGTTTAAATGACGTTGTTTACATGCTTTGGCTAATCTCTTAAGGTATGGAGTGCCTGACTCCCGGTGGCCTGACCACGGTTGGTAGTTACCTGCAAGCGTACCTTTCGTCTCAAATACTGGATTCTAGTGGATTTCGGGGGCGAGTTCAGCAATTAGACTTCTGGCGAAGATTGGAATCCAAAAATCCATCCGGGCTCTCGGGGCGCGCGGAATCGCGGGAAGTGGAGTGCCGCGCCGGCCCGGAGCCTCAAGATGCAGGAGGTGAGTCATCCTGCTAGGACCTGGCACCCATTGAGCTCTGTCCTTCCCTCCGCGGTTCGAGAGGGATGCGGGGGCGCGCGATCCATTTAGCTTTGGCCGCGGAGCCCTACGTGCTGGTCCAGAGACCAGCTACTGGATACCAGCCTCCCCCACCCCCTTCTCGGGAACCCGTTGAGCGCTTTCACCTCTTTAGATTGGTTTGGAGTTTATCGACAGCTTTCAGTCAGACAAAAAAACAGATTAGAAACCTCTGGTCCCTTGCTAATAGAGTGCTGGGGGGAGTGGAAACTGTAGGATTTACGCTTGAAAGCAATAATTAGTTCTTTGCAAGTTGCTTCGTTGTTTGCCCAGCCGAATGAAGTAGCTGGTGAAAAAAAAAAGTCCGGGTTTGAGTTTTTGAAATCTCCCTATTTTTAATATTTATAAATAATGACGATAATATTGTAAAATATGCTGACATTTAAGGATTCGGGGGCAAGAACATATAGAAGTAAGATTGTTAGCCCAAGCTAGATTTTTAAAAACTTTAGAAGAGATTTAAAAATAGTTCTTTTCAATTTGATTAATTGTTGGGATGAAGTGAGCAGATGAGATGCTGTTATTTATCGTAGTGGAATGTGCTGTGAAAACCAGGATGGCAGACCCAGAGATCACTTTTTGAAGAAAATATGTAACAGTCCACTGCTGTTTTGTAAATTCTCTGCTGTGGTTGCTATTTGATCTTTGAAGTTTCAGTATAAGTCCTAGATCACATTTAAAATTCATGTAAGTCAGAAACATGAAGCTTAAACTCATGACTGGGATTGAAATATATCTTACAAACTCTTATTCTAAAAGTTCCATTAATTTAAAGCCTTTTTTTTAATAGTTGTCACAATAGCATTTAAATATACCTATTTTGTGTGGTTGTTTGTTACAATGATGTTTGCTTTGCTTCTTGTGATAGTTGTATTTGTCATAGTTTAAAAGAGGTTGGATAGCTTTTTGGTTAAAGTTTTACTTAAACTTAAAATCAGGGGCATGAGCAAACAAATCATTTTTTGTTCAAGAAAACAATATGAACCTTTATTTATTTTGTTTTATTTTAAAACTTGAGTTGTATTTGTTTTAAATAAAAATTAAAAAAAAAATTTTTATTGTACACAGGAAAAGGAAGGCCCTTTGAAGTCTGTTCAGGACAATGATGGGAGTGGAATGGCCCAGGATGCTTTCTATGTAAAAATTAAATTATTTTTTGTTGTGTGTTTGTGTGTGTATGTGTGTGTGTGTATACTTTTCCTAGTTTTCTGTTCCCTGGGCTTTCAGCACAGGTATTCCTCTCATTTTTCAAACCAGAGGCAGAGAAATCATCTTTGCTTCTTCTCCTTCCCTGATTTCTGACATCCAATTAATCATTGTCTTGTGATAAGTCTAAACTAGTCTAAGCTATCTTGTGCTACTCACTATTCTAGATGTAGGTAGAGAGTGTTGAACAAAACAGTGTGCCCTCCTGGAGCATACAGCCTGGCAGCAAGCCGAAGAAACAGGTTACGGACCAAAGGAGAGTAGTAGGAAGAAGACCAGAGTATTGTGATGGAGAATAATTGAGGGTGAAGGGAGATACTTGGCTTACTTTAGGTAAGGTCCTGGAAGACATACCTGAAAATGTGATACTGAAGCTGAGATTTGAGGGGTGACAGGAACCAGGAGGGTGGAAAGTTGTGGGGAGAAGTAGTCTAGGCATTCAATAGCCAGTGCAGAGGACCTGAGGGAGGGGAAGTTTGACTATTCTGGGAAGTCAAGCAGAGGAAGCTCATAGAGAAAAATCAGGCAGAGCCCTGTAGACCAACACAAAGGGTTTGGGTTTGAGTGCAGAAGAGCCAGGCAGTTGCAAGTAAGCAGAAGGCTGAAGTTCTGACTCAGAGAATCTGAAGGTGAATCTCAGCTGGGTGACCTCGTGTGAGTTCTTAACCTTTCCCAGCCTTGCAGTTATTTTCCCCAGATACAGCATCTAATGTCTTAGGGTGGTGATGAGGATTAAATTAGAACATCTGCAGAACATTTAACACACTTGCCACAAAGTGGTGGTAACTTCATAAAGAAAATAATGTTTAAATATTTAATTTCAAATGCTGTCTTCCCATTTAAATCAGTACTAAGGATAAGTGGAATTTGGGGCTGTATACGGTAAAAGACCCCCTTATAAAATAACATTATATATTGTAATTTGACCTGTAGGATTGGACTGGATTTTAAAAAATAAAAAATCATATCTCTGTAGTACAGATATTTAAGGTAGTGTGTTATTCAAGTATATAATTAGAAGTATATCTTGGCTAATGTTTGGGCAGGAAAGATCAGTTTCATCATGGCGATTTGCATATTTATCAGTTTTTATTATCTGTAGTTATTAGTGTTGGGGTCATTTTCTTGCTTCTATGAGCATTCATATCACTTAATTAGTGACAATAGGCTTGAATTTTTTAGTGTTTTAAAATTTCTAACATTACCGAGCATAAAGGCTCTTCACCTCCAGATATCTGTAACTCAGGTGCAGGTTTCCTAAAGTCAGTGTTTCTCAGACTTTAGCATCATGATAATCACCTGAACACCACCGCAGCATTCCTGATTCCTAACAAGTCTCAGGTGATGGTGATGCTGCTGGTGTCCAGAAGCCACAGTTTGGAAACTGCAGGTATAACTCATTTTATTGTGCTTTGCTTTATTGCACTTCACAGGTGTTGCTTGCTTTTTAATTTTTTTTCTTTTACAATTGAAGACAAGACCCTCCACCAGCAAAAACATTATAACTGGTTTTATTGTAATACCTGCTTTATTGGGATGGTCTGGAACTGAACTTGCAATATCTACCAGATATGCCAGTACTGCCTTAAGCCAACAAACTTGCTCATTGGTCACATCACTATGTACTGTTCAAGATATGACTCTGCTTTATATTTACCCTTCATTATTTTCACACCGAGTTATTATTGATAATAGTAGTTAGAAATGTTACTATGAAATAAATGTTCATAGGGAAAAGTAGTAATTTGCAAACTGTCAACTTTCCAGCTTGAATCACTTCTTATTGATGTGTTCCATGGTAAAGGATTTCAGACAATAAAAGAATATTTTCAACAGAGAGGGAGCCACATTCCTCAAAAATATAATCATCTTGCATTATATCATCTTGACAAATTAATAAATAAGGCAAGTATGTTGTTTTGTTTTGTTTTTTTGACCAGAATACCAATGTGTAATTATACTTTGTAAAGCTCTCCCCCTAGTTTTGTTGAGATATAATTAACATACAGCACTGTATAAGTTCGAGGTGTGTGGCAAAGTGATTTGACTTACATGTATGGATGTGAAATGATTGCCACAATAAGTTCAGTTAGCATCTGTCATATAATACCAAATTTCAGAATTTAAAAATAGATATTTTTCTTGTGATGACAACACTTAAGATCTACTCTCTTGACTTTCATTGTTAGACTTTTAACTTAATGTGGTCTCATACCTAGGAACTGGATAAAAATGAATTTCAGTATGTTTCACTGTTGCTGAAATGTATTCAGCAGTTCTTCATTGATGGCCTCAAAGAAGATGAGCCTTTGCTAATTCAGCAGGGACTAATCCCAAAGATAAGTCATTTTTAAATTTTGTATGGCTTTGGGTAACTTAAAGAATTAGAATGGATTCAGTTATCTAGTTAAGTTTGGTATTTTCTGTTCCTTTAAAATCAAATTTGAAAAGAAATTGGTAACAATGTTTATTGCCAATATCCAGTCAAAAATTGAGTCCAACATGTGTTTCCTGGTGTATGTGCTAGGCAGTGCTCTGTGGGAGGTCCAGCAGGAGTCAGACACCATCCCCTTCTCCCTTTGAGAAGCCAATGTAGTAATCGCATGTTTTTATTATTTTAGTGAATTTGAGTTAGGAATATAGAATGATGAGCAGGTTGTAGACTATTCCATACCTCTCCCGCTGCCCCCTATAAGTATTTTAATAGAAGTTAGTAATAAGGGTGGACCCAAGTAAGTTATCAAATATTTCCCCTTGCTACAGCCCACTTTTCTAACTTTCTAAAATCCCAGTTAAAACTGAAAAAACAAATGGCAAGAACATTTTTTGCTTATTCTAAGTCACCCCAATTGTGAAAGTCTGTTCTGTTTTTTAATTAGCCAGAAGGTAACATTATGAGTACCTTTATAATGGCATCTGGAAGCCAAGCAGAGTTTGCAAAAACTCTGGCTCTAATTCCCTTTTCATGATGAGATACTTTTAGTTCTGAGACGATTTATTTACTAGTGAGGAGATGGGAGGAGGTAGAGGGGCAGATCAGGCTGGTAATATCTTTGGTTTACCCTCTGGACCTGGGCTTTACTGTCTGAAATGTGTTAAGATCTCATTGTGTCAAGGAAATCTGTCTCTGCCTTTTTTTTTTTTTTTTTTTTAAACTTGAAAATGCCTGTCTGCAGCTGTCCCTCCAGGGAAGAAAGAATAAACACCAGGCTTTCCTTAAGTCCTCTCAGGGTGGGGTGGGGGGACTAAGGATTGTGCTCATACAAACTGTATATATTTCATTTTGCATTTAACCTCACCTTGCTCCTTGATACACACTCTTGCAAGTGACAGGAAGTAGAAAAGAGAAAATGAAATTTCAAAGGAAATGGAGCAGAACTTCCCAGGGGTACCTTGGAACCTTAATCTGGTTTATTGAGGGGATGAGTTGCCATCGGCCCCAACCTGAATTTTCTATTTTGATTTAAGAATACCCTCCTGAAGGTTTAAAGTGTCAGATCAAATCTCCACTGGAGTTTTGAAATCATCGAAATTTCTATATTCCATTGGAATTCTGATTGGTGACAGAAATTTCATAACTCTAATTTAGTCACATTTAAAGCATGTGCTGTTGTTTCATGTAAGTTTTGGCCAAGAAGAAGACACTGATATCAAAATGGATGGGATATTAGATTCTGTACTTCTAAAGCCAGTTGTGTTTACAGGTCAGTACAAAACATGCTGGGGTGTTACTCTCCACAGAATAAGAATTTCCTGCAGAATGGAATGTATTTAGTGTTGTACCCTAAGATCCAGGAGGATTAAACAACTTGTCCTATACCATATACATAGTGAGTAGTAGCTATTGCACCTGTAAATAACTATTTCATCTGGACCTCTGATAATAACACAGCTGTGGAGGACAGTTGACATTACCTGTTAGACCATGTATGATCATGGCATATAAATGGGTTCAGGAGTGACTTCTGGTCCCAAGTCTTAATCAAATAATGTGGCATTTCCCCCACTTCTTCATATCTTTACTCAACCAGTATATTTTGGTGGGCTGGGAGGGGGATAGGGTTTGGGAGATTAAATGGAATGGTGGCAAAAATGTATTTAAATAGCATAGAATTTTGAGTAGGAATATAGGGAACAGCACTATTGCTTTAGCAGTGAGTTCTCCTGTATAGAGGGATGTTTCTTTCCTCTGGCTGTTGGAGAAAAGTTTGCTTCATGGGGTGAACGATCATCCAATCTAATGCAAATATTTGTCTGATTTGAAATGAAAGAAATATTGCTTGGAACCTCATACCAGCTCTCAACCTGCTGTGCATTAGAATCACCTGGAGAGCTTTAACATGCACTGCCTGGGTGCCATCACCAGAGATTCTGATTTACTGGGTCTTCATGGGTCCCAGGCACTAGAGTGTTCCAGAGCTCCCCAGGTTTTCCTAATGTGTAGCCAAGGCGAGAGCTGATTGATTTCTTCATGGTCTTTAGCTGGAGTGCCTTGTATTCTTGGCTCCAAATTGAACAGTATCCAAGGCCCTGCTCCTGACAGAGCTGTTTGTTCATCATGAACTCATGTTACCAACTTTGTGTTCAACTAATAATTTCTACTATGTATGAAGGACTTTTTCCTTTTTTTAAAAAAAAATTAAGAGTGACCAGCCTCAGCAACACTGGCTCAAAGATGCCCTTTATTGAATAAATATGTTGTAGGAGGATTTATGGAAGTTTTTAAAAATATATATTTTATTGATTATGTTGTTACAGTTGTCCCAATTTTTTTCCCTTTGCTCCTCTCTGCCCAGTACCCACTTCCCTCCAGCAAGTCCACCCCACTTAGTTCATGTCCATGGATTGATTGTGCATATAAATTCTTTGGCTTCACCCTTTCCTATATTATTCTTAACTTCCCTCTGTCTATTTTCTACCAACCAATTATGCTTCTTAGTCTTTGTACCATTTCCCCATTCCACCCCATTCCCCCTCCCAGCTGATGACCCTCCAGATGATCCTCATACCTACAATTCTGTTCCTATTCTGGTTTGCTTAGTTGGATTTTGTTTTTATTTTTTAGATTCAGTTGTTGATACTTGTGAGTTTGTTGTCATTTTAGTGTTCATAATTTTGATCTTCTTTTTCTTAAGTAAGTCCCTTTGACATTTCATGTAATAATGGCTTGGTGATGATGAACTTCTTTAGCTTTACCTTGTCTGGGAAGCACTTCATTTGCCCTTCCATTCTAAACATAGCTTTTCTGAATAATCTTGGCTTTAGGACCTTGGTTTTCATCACATTGAATACTCCTTGCCAGTCTCTTCTTGGCTACAAAGTTTCTTTTGAGAAATCAGCTGATAGTCTTATATGCATCCCTTTGTAGGTAACTCAGCTTTTCTCTTGCTGCCTTTAAGATTCTCTCTTTATCTTGAAACTTTGGCATTTTAATTATGATGTGTCTTGGTGTGGTCCTCCTTAGGTCTAGCTTGTTTGGGACTCTCTGTGCTTCCTTGATATGTATGTCTATTTCTTTTCCCAAATCTGGGAAGTTTTCTTTCATTATTTTTTCACATAAGCTTTCAATTTTTTGCTCTTCCTCTTTTTCTGGCTCCCCTATGCTTTGGATGTTGGTATGTTTAAAGTTGTCCCAGATGTTCCTAAGCCCTGCCTCATTTTTTTCAATTTTTGTTTCCTCATTCTGTACTGGTTGACTGTTTTTTTCTTCCTTATGTTCCCAATCATTGATTTGAACCTAGGTTTCCTTCCCTTCACCATTGATTTTGTGTGGATTTTCCTTCATTTCATTAAGCATAGCCTTCACTTCTTGTCTTATGCGTTTACCATACTTAAGCATATCTGTCAAGCCTGTGAGCATATTTATCACCAGTGTTTTGAACTCTACATCTGCTAGGTTGGCCATCTCCTTGTCGTTTAGTTCTCCCACTGGAACCTTGATCTGTTCCTTCTCTTGGGCCATACCTCTCTGTCTCATCTTGTTTTTTTTTTTGCCTCTGTATCTTAGGTAGAGCTGTTGCTCCTGTTACCTTGTATTCATCAGTACACATGACCTGTTTCACCACCTTGTGGCGCTGTATGTGGGGGAGGGGTCTGAGAAGGAACAATGCTGCTTGCTCAGCACTCATCCATTTTCCAGGCACTTCTCCCATTTCCATATAGGACTGGCAGCTCTCTAGCTGTTGTCCTGGCAGTTGTTCTCAGAGTGGGTGGGTCTGTGGCCGTTCTAGGACCACGGGGGCCCTTTAGAAAAGCAGACTCTACTGAGAGACCAGAAGTTTCTTCCTCCGCCCAACCCCACTGGTTTGCACTGTCAGAAGCAATGAGGCTTTATTTTCCCCTGTGCTGAAATTGTGAGCTGTGTGGTCTGGTCCGGGGCTGGGAGCACTCCCCAGGTGTCCCTCCTTAGTTTTTAAAACATGTGACTGCGCTTTCCACCAGTCTCCTGCCGCCGCCGCCGCTGCCGCCGCTGCCGCCGCCGCTGCCGCCGCCACGCCGCCGCCACCACACCACATCCTCTCTGCTCTGGCTCCGCCCCTCCTACCTGTCTGATTCAGCATTGCTTCTTTACCTCTTTGATTATTGGACTTCCATGTAACTCGATGTTCTGGAACTTCTGGTTGTCTGTAGTTGTATTCCTTCTTAGTTGTGGAGAGAGATGCAGTGTATCTATCTACGCCTCCATCTTGGCCGGAAGTCTGGAAGTGTATTTTAAATCATACCAATCTTAGCAACTTAAGAACTTAAAGATGTATGTCCCTATAGAAAAGAAAAGTCTCCAAGTAGCTGGAAGCTTTTGGCAAAAGAAAAGTAGTGAGACATGGGCATATTTACTGTACTACTTGTACTTCTGGAGCACATTCCAAATTCTGCATCTCCTTTGACAGCTTGTCTTCGACAGCTTCCCAGAGGACAGGAACTTATATGTTAGGAGGTTCATTTATGTCTTCACTAGCCTCTTTATGTGGCTTTCTGGCCTTGCTTCCTTGCCAAGTATAACCATTCTTGCTGGTGTCTGAGAACTTATTGCAGCTCTGTAGCAATATGATTACATCCTGGAGTGTTCTAGCTGGAGGCCTCAGAGACAGGCCTAATTGAACTTGATGACAGAATGGAAAAAGGTCTTTTAAATTATTTTGCTCTAGTGAGAGAATTATCTTGTGAAATGTTATTGAATAGGGAGTAGTTGTGAAATCATGGGGGTTCCATCTGTGTTTCTTTTCTTGTGTACATGGTTACCTGGTTTGAAAAAACAGTAGGATTTCTGACCATGGAAGATCTAGCTTCAGACACATCCCTGATTAATGTTACAGAAGACTTCTTTGACACAGCACTGGTAAGGATGGGGGTGGTTGCTTTGCTGAACAGATACCATTGGTAGTTTACAGGAATCCTTGAGTTATTTCTAAAACTGGTATTTTTCTAAGATGTGGGTTTTACTAAAAGACTCTCATATTTTATTATTAGAATATTATATGAAATAGAAACAAACAATGTAGATAACCAATGTTATAGAAAGATGAGGTGTCTTATTTCCATGCACACCAATATATTATTTACCCAATAGTGATATGCTAATTTTAATATAGTTATTATAGGTCAAATAGGACTTCTTTAAAATTTTTTATGCTGCATTTAAAGTCAACTTCTGCCTGTTAGAGAAATATCAGCATTAATGTATTAACATTATTGTTTATAATGCTTTTTAAAAATTATATAAGCTTTACTTTTTCTTTCTTTTTATTAGATTATTTCCAGGAGTAGTAGTAAAGGTAAGTGTGTTATTTACCACTAATTGGCTGTTTATTTTTCATTAATAGAATATTCTGGTATAGAGAGAATATTTTTTCTAAAAGCTATGTTAAAAGTAAAGTGGGTTTAATTATCATGTTTGGATTTATTGGCTATCTTATGATAGTCATGTTTTGATGTTGAAATGAATTTTGTTGTAAACTATGTCTTAGTTTGCCTGAGGTCCATCTAATTTAACTGCTCCTGTCACCATTGGAGGCGTTGCTCCATTCAGGTGTAGAGAGCCATTTTGTCATTCCAAACCAGCAAAAGCTTAACTGTTACTGATTTAACTTGGAGCTGATTCTTATCTCCTTCTCTGTTTTTCAAGAGTCTAAAAGGCAATTTTTTAGAACATTTGGAATTAGATTCCTGATTCTGTTTCATTTATTCAAGTTAAATGTAATTTGATATCTTGAATTATGACACTATGGATTCAAACTTTTTGAACATTTCAGAAATTGAGGTAATCTTAATCTGGGTATCTCCTCCTCCTATTGTCCATCTTCTTATTTTTCTTTTGAAAAGCTGTTATTAAATTGACACTATTCTACAATGGATGATATCTCATAATAAAGGAAATTGAATGCTACAAACTTAGGTATATATGGTGCTTAGTTGATTGTTTTAAAGGTCCTCCCATTCTAAGTAAGGGGATCCAAATACTTTCAAGTAAAATTTGTATGATCTTCATAAGTGATAGTTACTGTCTCTAAAATTGATGAATAAGATACACAATGGTAAAAACTACTTTGAATTTTATAACATTTATCTTTAACTTCATTTATATTATTTTAATTATATTTTATTGATTATGCTATTACAATTCTCATGATTTCCCCCCCTTTGCTCCACCTCCACCCCGTACCCCCACTTTCTCAGGCAATGCCTGCAACATTGTTCATATCCATAGGTCATGCATACAAGTTCTTTGGCTACTGCATTTCCTGTACTGTACTTTACAACCCCATGGCTATTCTATAGCTACCTATTTGTACTTTTTAATCCCCTCACCTCTTCACCCATTATGCCACAACCCTCTTCCATCTGGCAAACATCAAAATGTTCTCTATATCTATGATTCTATCTCTGTTCTTCTTGTTTGCTTAGTTTTTTAGATTTAATTGTTGATAGGTATGTATTCATTGTTCATAGTTTTGATCTTTTTTTTCTTAAATACGTTCTTTTAACATTCCATATAATAATGGTTTGGTGATGATGAATTCCTTTAGTTTTTTTCTTGTTTGGGAAGCTCTTTATCTGCCCTTTGATTCTTAATGATAGTTTTTCTGGGTAGAGCAATCTTGGCTGTAGGTCTCTGCTTTTCATGACTTTGAATATTTCTTGCCAATCACTTCTAGCCTGCAAAGTTTCTCTTGAGAAACCAGATTGACAGTCTTATGGGAACTCCCTAAGGTAATAACTAACTGCTTTTCTCTTGCTGCTTTTAAGATTCTCTCTTTATCTTTAACCTTTGGCATTTAAATTATGATGTGTCTTGGTGTGGGCCTCTTTGATTCCATCTTGTTTGGGACACTGTGCTTCCTAGACTTGCATGTCTAGACATTTCCTTCACCAAATTAGGGAGGTTTTCTTTCATTACTTTTTCAAATAGATTTCCAGTTTCTTATTCTTTATCTTCTCCATCTGACACTCCTATGATGTGAATATTGGACCTCTTGAAGTTGTCGCTTCAAGAGGCTGTGCCACTGAACCCTACAGGACACCTACTACATTAAGCCACACTACCAAGACAGAGAGTCATAGCAGTTCTACTTAATACATAGAAGCAAACACAGGGAGGCTGTCAAAATGAGGAGACAAAGAAACATGGCCCAAATAAAAGAATAGATCAAAACTCCAGAAAAAGAGCTAAATGAAGTGGAGATAAGCAATCTATAAGATGCAGAGTTCAAAAATACTGGTTATAAAGTTGCTCAAGGAACTTAGTGAGGACTAAAGCAGGATAAAAAAAGATCCAGTCATAAATGGGGGATACACTAATTGAAAAAAGGATAATTTAGAGGGAAAAAACAGTAGAGTGGATGAGGCTGAGAATCAAATCAATGATTTGGAACATAAGAAAAAAAAACAAATCAGAACAACAAGAAGAAAAAGGAATCCAAAAAAAAAAAATATATGAGGATAGTATAAGCAGCCTCTGGGGAACTTTAAGAGATCCAACATTCATTGCATAGAAGTGCCAGAAGAAGAGAAAGAGCAAGAAATTGGAAATCTGACTTTGGCCAAGATAAAGGCCTAGATAGATACGATGCATTTCCCTCCATAACTAAGGAGGAATACAACTACCGCAAAACCAGAAATAACGAGAAGTTCCAGAAAATAAATGGAAGTCCAACATATGAGTTATAAAGAAATGGCGTTCATCCAAAAAGGTAGGAGGGGCAAAGCCGGGGAGGAGAGGTCAAGCTGCGCTGTTCGCGGCAGCAGCAACGATGGCGGCAGGACAGCGGTAAGCACAGATACCCGTATTTAAGAGGAGGCGAGAAGCACCTGGGGAGTACCCCTGGCTGCAGACCAGACCTGTCAGCTTGTGATTCCAAAGCCAGGGAAGGTAGACATCCATTGCCTTGGACTTTGAGGCCCAGTGGGGGTGGGGATGGAGGAGGAGGCTCCCGGTCTCTCAGCAGAGAGTGAATGGCAGGAATCCATCTTGGACCCCCACCCCCACAAAAAATGCCACAGCGTGGTGAGACGGGTCACCTGGTTGTGATGAGTGCATGGGGCTCTGCCCTCTATAGTGTAGACGGTGTGACAGCCCTGCCCAGGAAGCAAAGGTAAACAAAAAACTGTTCAAGATGGCACAGAGTGTGATAGAGATCCCAGTGATGCTCCTGACCAGACAGAAAATTTCTAATCTAATGGCTCAGCAGATAGGAAATCTTTCTGAGGCACAGTTCAGAGATTTGGTTATAAAAGTGCTTATAGACCTAACAGCAGATCTTAAACAAGATGAGGAAAGAATGAAGGCTAGTTCTGCTGAAATGAACAAAAACACATATGAAACTAGTAGTGAGGGAAAGAAAACCAGGGATCAAATCAACAAATTGGAACATAGGGAAGGAACAAACAGTCAACCAGTGCAGAAAGAGGAAACGAGAAGTGAGGAAAATGAGGAAAGGCTCAGAAACTTATCGAACAGCTATAAGCAGGCCAACATCTGAATCATAGGGGGGCCAGAGGTGAAGAAGGAGTACTAGAAATTGAAAAATTATGTGAAAAAAATAATGAAGCAGAACTTCCCTAACTTGGGGAAGGAAATAGACATACAGGTCTAGGAAGCACATAGAGTTCCAGAACAGCTGGACCCAGGGAGAACCACACCAAGACACATTGTAATCAAAATGTCAAAAATTAAGGATAAAGAGAATCTTAAAAGCAGCAAGAGAGAAGAAGAGAATTACATACAAAGGGGTCTCAATAAGACTGTCAGCTGATTTCTAAAAAGAAGCTCTGCAGGCAAGAAGGGACTGGCAAGAAATATTCAAAGCAATGAAAAGCAAAAACCTACAGCCATGATTACTCTATCCAGCAAAGCTGTCATTCAGAATAGAAGGGCAGAGAAAGTGCTTCCAGGACAAAGTAAAACGGAAAGAGTTCATCAGATCCAAACCACTGTTATATGAAATGTTAAAGGGATTTGTTTAGGAGAAAGAGGATCAAAACTATGAACATTAAAATGAAAACTGTATCACAACAACCAACCACAGAAGTCAGGGAACCAAAATGAAGGTAAATCAAGTAGGCAATGAGAGTGGGAAAAGAATTATAGGTATTGGGAATTTTTGGGGGGGAGGTCAGTGGGGAGGGGGAAGGGGGGAAAGGGAGGGGGATGGTAGAGGAGTTAAGCATAGTAGGAGGGAGTGGAGTAGACAGGAAGATGTTGAGAAAAACTATATGCACAACCACTGGACATGGACTAAGCGGGTAGGACAATTGGAGGGAGGGGTGTCACTGGGTAGAGGGGAACAAAGGGAAAAGAAATTGGGAAACTGTAACAGCATAATCAATAAAACATATTTTAAAAAAAAGGAATACAGCTACCTCAAAACTATTGACAACCAGAAGTTCCAGAAAATCAAGCTGCATGCAAGTCCAGCAAACAAAGATATAAAGAAGATATACTCATCCACACAGATAGGAGGGGGAGAGCTGGGGTGGAGAGAACACAGTTTAGTGGAAGTGGCAGCAGCAGCAGTGGTGGTGGCAACAGTGGAAGGCCAGGGGAAAGCACAGACACACATTTTAAAGAGTAGGGAGGGACACCTGGGGAGTACCCCCGGCACAGACTAGACCACACAACTCGTGGGGAAAAATAAAGCAATGGGGAAAATAAACCCTCATTGCATCTGACTGCAAACCAGTTGGGGTGGGGCAGAGGAAGAAACTGCCGGTATCTCAGTAGACTCTGCTGGTTTAAAGAACCCCCATGGTCCTATAATGTCCATATACCACCCACTCTGGGAATGACAGCCAGGGCAACAGCTAGAGAGGCACCAGTCCCATACAGAAGTGGGAGAAGTGTATGGAAAAGGGGTGAGTGCTGAACCAGCAGCATTGTTTCCTCTAAGACCCCTCCCCCATATACAGCACTATAATGTGGTGAAATGGGTCACACATACTAACAAATACCTAAGGCTCTGCCCCTTACAATGTAACAGGTGTGATGGCTTTACTTAAGACACGGCAGCAAACATATACAGGAACCTGTCAAAATGAAGAGACAGAGAGGTATGGCCCAAAAGAGGGAATGGATCAAGGTTCCAGTGGGAGAACTAAGCAATAAAGAGATAGCCAAGCAAACAAATGAGGAGCTAGCCAACCTAACACAGATAGAGTTCAAAACACAGGCGGTAAAGATGCTCACAGGCTTGACAGATATACCTAAGTATGGCAAACACATAAAGGAAGTAGTGATGGCTATGCTAAATGAAACGAAGAAAAGTCCACAGAAAACCAATGGTGAAGGAAGGAAACCGGGGTTCAAATCAATGATTTGGAACATAAGGAAGAAATAAACAGCCAACCAGTACAGAATGAGGAAATAAGAATTGAAAAAACGAGGAGAGGCTTAGGAACCTCTGAGACAACTTTAGACATACCAACATCCAAATCATAGGTGTGACAGAAGGAGAAGAGGAAAAGTAAAAAATTGATACCTTATGTGAAAAAATAGTGAAAGAAAACTTCCCAAATTTGGTGAAGGGAATAGACATACATGACCAGGAAGCACAGAGAATTCCAAACAAGCTAGACTCAAGAGGACCACACCAAGACACATCATAATTAAAATGCCAAAGGTTCAAGATAAAGAGAGAACCTTTAAAGCAGCAGAGGAAAGCAGACAATTGCCTACAAAGGGGTGCCTATAAGACTGTCAACTGATTTCTCAAGAGAAACTTTGCAGGCAAGAGGTGCCTGGCAAGAAGTATTCAATGCGATGAAAAGCAAGGACCTACAACCAAGATTACTCTACCTAGCAAAGCTATCATCTAGAATGGAAGAACAGATGAAGTGCTTCCCACACAAGGTAAATCTAAAGGAGTTCATTATCACCAAGCCATTATTATATGAAATATCAAAGGGACTTAAGAAAAAGATCAAAATTATGAACATTAAAATGACAACAAACTCACAACTATCAACAGCTGAGTTTAAAAAATAAAAACAAAATCCAACTAAGCAAACCAGAATAGGAACAGAATTGTAGGTATGGGAATCATTTCGAGGGTTATCAGCTGGGAGAGGGAAGGGGGAGAAATGGAGAAATGGTGTAGGGACTAAGAAGCAGAATTGGTTGGTACAAAATAGGAAAGGGTGAAGCCAAAGAACTTATGTGCATGACCTATGGACATGAACTAAGGGGGATGGGATTGCTGGAGGGAAGGGGGGTACCTGGAAGAGGGGAGCAAAGGGAAATAAATTGGGACTACTGTTACAACTTAATCAATATAATATACTTAAAAAAAAGAAACTAGAAATCTATTTGAAAAAGTAATGTAAGAAAACTTCCCTAATTTGGTGAAGGAAAAGACATGCAAGTCTAGGATGCACAGAGTGTCCCAAACAAGATGGATGCAAAGAGGTCCACACCAAGACACATCATAATTAAAATGCCAAAGGTTAAAAATAAAGAGAATCTTAAAAGCAGCAAGAGAAAAGCAGTTAGTTACCTAAAAGAAGTTCCCATAAGACTGTCCAGCTGGTTTCTCAAAAGGCACTTTGCAGGCTAGAAGTGATTGGCAAGAAATATTCAAAGTCATGAAAAGCAGGGACCTACAGCCAAGATTGCTCTGCCCAGAAAAGCTATCATCGAGAATCAAAGTGCAGATAGAGAGCTTCCCAGACAAGTAGAAATTAAAGAATTCATCATCATCAAACCATTATTATAAAGAAAACCTATGCAAGATGAAAAGGGAACCAACCTATGGAAAACATATTTGCCAATGATATCTCAGATATATATTTTGATATTTCCAAAATATATAAAGAACTTATATGTCTGAACACCAAGAAGACAGACAACCCCATTAAAAATTGGGCAAAGAACTTGAACAAACAATTCTCCAAGAAGGATATACAGAGGGTCCAGAGGCATCACTAGCCATCACAGTGATGCAAATAAAAGCACAATGAGATACCACTTTACACCAGTCAGAATGTCCATCATTAACAAATCAACAAACAACAAGTGCTGGTGAGGATGTGGAGAAACGGGAACCCTAGTGCACTGTTGGTGGGAATGCAGACTGGTGCAGCCACTATGGAAAACAGTATGGAATTTCCTCAAAAAACTAAAAATGGAACTGCCTTTTGAACCAGCGATTCCAGTGCTAGGATTATACCCAAAGAATCCTGAAACCCTAATTCAAAAGAACTTATGCACCCCTATGTTCATAGCAGCGCTATTTACAATAGCCAAGTGCTGGAAGCAGCCTAAGTGCCCATCTATAGATGAATAGATTTAAAAATTGTGGTACTTTTACACAATGGAATACTATGCAGCAGAAAGAAAGAAGGAACTCCTGCCATTTGTGATAACATGTGTGGAACTAGAGAGAATGATGCTTAGTGAAATAAACCAGGCAATGAAGGGAAAATACCATATGATATCACCTGATACAGGAGACTAATGAACAATACAAACAAATGAACAATATTGAACCAGAGGCATGTAAATAAGGAACAGAGTAACAGTTACCAGGGGGGCAGGGGTGAGGGAGAGAAACGAAGTAAGTAGGGAAAGGGTTTAGTAAAGGAACTAGTATAAATCACCCATGGACATGTACAACAAGGTTGGGATTGATTGTGGGAGAAGGGATGGTCTGGTTAGGGGGAAGCAATGGGGGAAAAAGTGGGACAACTGTAATAGAAAAACAGTAAGTAAATCAAAAATTAAAAAGAAACGTTATTATATAGAATGTTAAAGGGGCTTATTTAAGAAAAAGAATTACAAAAGTATGAACAATAAAATGGCAAAAATACATATCTTTCATATAGTTGAATCTAAAAAACAAACTAAGTAAACAAGAAGAACAGTGACAGAATCATGGATACAGAAAAGGTTTTGATGTTGCCAGATGGAAGGGGGTTGTAGTGGAATGGGTGTAGAGGTGAGGAAATTAAGAAGTACAAATAGGTAGTTAACAGAATAGCCATGGGGATGTAAAGTACAGTATAGGAAATGGAGTAGCCAAAGAATTTGTATGCATGACCCATGGACATGAACAGTGGTGTGGGGATTGCCTGAGGGAGTGGGGGTTTATGGGTGATGGGGGGCAAAGGGAAAGTCAGGACTGCTATAATAGCATAATCAATAAATATTATTTAAAAATTACTTTTGCGATTAATTTCCTGTATTAATTTCCCTTAGATTAAAATATCTAGAATGCCTTTAATTTTCATATTATGTATTTCTTTATTTACATCTGTATTCTATATGTTCATCTTAGGCTGTTGCCTTTTCTTGGAGAGCTAATTTTTATTCTGTAGAATTCATTTTCCTCTTGAAGTTTGAGATAATAAAGCAGATGCCTCAAAAAATTTTGTTTCCTAAAATAAACTTTTTTCAAAAGTCATTTTTCTGCTACCTCCTTAATTACCATGCTTTTCCTGCTTTTTTCATTGGGCAATGTTTGTTAGTTTTTTTAATTACTCTTTAAAATAAAAAGGTCTAATAGTGGCAGATATTTGCTAACAGGGTTCATAAATATCTTTAGGGTCCCCTGCTTCCACCTGGGCTCTGTTAAAATCTTTCTCTCAAGTTTTAAGTTGACGGGCAAGTTGTTGTCACAGCCCTAGCCAAATATCTGGTTTCTAGAGATTATCTCGCAGTGTTAACTTGGCTGTTTTGGGACTGAAGAGGGATCTTTTAAATTTCTACTTTCTGGTTTGAGTTCCTACAGTTTCATGAATTACATTGGGGTTTAAAAGTATGATATGTGGTGAATAATTCATATATCAAAATTGTAATCTGAGCCTATCAAAATAATACTATGATCCTAATATAAGCTTTTGCAGTGTACACTACTACTGTCATTTCATATGTTAACATAATATGCTTAAATAAAATCAAAATAATTGTTCATTTCATAAGCATGAAATATTGTTGCATACCCTTTTTAAAACTGTGTACTGACAAATAGCTGTTGAAGTTTCTGTGATTGTGTTATTTAATAAAGGCCAACACTTTATTTAAAAAGTTCCTGCTTTTGTTTGTATATGACCTTATACATTTTTAATTTTTATAAACTATGTGAATGTCAGAAGTGCATAGAAAAAACAGGATGCTGTGGAGTTGCCCTTTGAATATGGCATAGTCGAGACAGAAAAGTAGCTTTGTTTCAGCTTTGACGATCACAGCAGTCACACTTTGCCCATGCAGTTCTTATTTTTCCTTGGCGGGATCTATGCAGTAAAAGGGTACTGTGGCTTGGTGGTTTCTAGAGCTCAAAGCAGGCTGTCATTTGTCCCTTGCGCAGACTGTGTGACTTCTGAAATGTTTATTGATCCTATGCTTGTTCCAGTCTTTGCCTCTTCTTGCTGAGTAGGAGACATTTCCTTATTCTTTTTAGCATCAATTTGATTGTTTTGAAATTATGCTTTCAGGGAAAATTCAGATGTTGGATTCCTTCATGTTTACCTTAGGATTCCTGGTGACAGAAAAGATGGTAAATCATTTGATTCAACAAGAGGTGAGTTGCAAATAACAAAACAGAAAACTGTTGCTGTAGAAACCTGGGACAAGTTTGTGCATTGTCTCTGTTTCTTCCCCCTGAATGCCTTTTTTCAACCCTGTCAGGCTTTGATGACCCTGAACAGCATTTTGCATGCTATACCTTTGGAAGAGAGACAACAGCTCCCATTGTCAGAAGGCGTATGTCTGCTTATGTAAGTGACCTTGTATTCAACTGTGTGACGATGTAAGGGCAATATCTCTCTGATTGTACTGTCTCAGTCTCTGTTCTACTTAGACCCGATTGAGTCATTCCGTCCTTCAGAAAATGCTATGCTAAACAGTGATGAAGGATTGAGGAAAAAAGCCAGATTTTGCTAAGCTCTTCTTTTTTAGTACTATGATTTCTATTTTCATCAAAGTCAGGTATGGTAAATGCTTCCTCAGGCTATGGATTATTTTTCACTGTCAATGTGAACTAAATTGGTTACTCATGGGGCAATGTTGAGTGCAGATCCTGCTGGTAAACTGCTTGGCTTCAGATCCTGGTTTTGCCATTTATGCTCATTGCATTATATGGAGCATAGTCTTAACCTTACTGTGTCTCAGTTTGCTTGCCTGTAAAATGGAGCCAACATTAATATCTGATTGATAGTTATGTACCAGTTGAATCAGGAAATCCATTGAAAATGATTCACACGTTACCTGGTAGTGAGCAAATATCCAAAGGTTACCAACTATTAGCTATACCAAAAAGGCATGGAATTTGTATTGCTTTTCAAGTGATGAATTTTTTTATCCTCACCTGAGGACAGTTTTTTTCATTGCTTTAGAAAAAGAGGAAGCAGGGGGACAGAGTAAGAGAGAGAAAGAAACATCGATTGGTTGCCTCTTGTAGGCTCCCCAACCTGGGGATCAAAATCCACAACCTAGGTATGTGCCCTGACTGGGAATCAAACCCATAATCTTTTGGTATACAGGACAGTGCT
Source organism: Furipterus horrens (assembly GCF_987537825.1). Taxonomy (NCBI): domain Eukaryota; kingdom Metazoa; phylum Chordata; class Mammalia; order Chiroptera; family Furipteridae; genus Furipterus; species Furipterus horrens. Next base: position 94,267,818 of record NW_028327173.1, read on the forward strand.
CAAACCAACCTAGCCACACCAGCTAGGGCTCAAAAGTGATGGATTTTTTGTGTTTCGGAGCCCCAGTCACAATAGTGTAGCTTTGGGACATTGAAATTTGGAGGTAGGGTTTTTATGTGTGAACATGGAAAGAGCAAAACCACCACCCTGTTTTGAAATTTGAATGTTAACCCATGAGTGTGAGCTAACCACTAACTGACATTGATGACATTGTTGTGGCACACAGTCATTCATGGGACATGCAGCTGTGACTGTGTGAGGAAGGGTGACCAGGTTCATCATAGTGTAGGCCTGAGAGGTGACTGGTGAACATGGAGCTTATTGTTGTCATATTTGTTCATTTAACTATCTGTGCAGGATTCAGTTTTTTCATTGAATTTTTCCTAAAAAAATATTTGTTAAATACAGTAGTGAAATCATTATTCTTAGTAGTGTATTTAGACTTGGAGAGTAGCTGCCTATAATTTTCTCCTAAGTTTTCAACTTAATCCTATAATCCTATGGTCCTACCTTATTGCTTGTTTGTGCTACAAAGTCTGGAACATTCTAGACTTTAAGTAAAATGTGCAAGTATAAAATTAAGCAGAACTCAGTGGTGCTGTTTTAAGACTTCTATTTAACAGTAACAAATCAATAATTTATTATGAGAAACTGAACTACTACAAGAGTTCTTAACAAATGTGTTCTTTAAAATGAGTTATTTCAAATATTAAAAATATATACATCGCATTTGTTAGCATTTTATTAAAATTGTTAAATAAATACAGATGCTCCTTGACTTCCAATGGGGTTACATCCCATTAAACCTATTGTAATTGAATATACTTTAAGTCAAAAATGCATTGAATATACCTAAGCTACTGAACATCATAGCTTAGCCTAGCATACCATAAATGATAGTCTAAAGTTGGGCAAAATTAATGAACACAAAGCCTATTTTATAATAAAGTGTTGGATATCTCATGTACTTTTTTATGTGTATTGTTTTTGCACCATTGTGAACTTTAAAATCGTGAGTCAAACAATTGTAAGCTGGGGACAGTCTGCATACAAAATGGGAGTCTGTGTTTGTTACAGTAACGTAAAGACTTAGTTTTTAAAGTACTTATGTTCAAGAAGCTCATTGAAAAGACTCTCAGCATCTATTGTTAATATTTCTTCTGGATGTCAAACTATGTAAAAAAGGGGCACACATCCTTATGATACTGGTGAGATGATTATAAAATTCCAGACTCAACATTTGCTGAATCTTCTGGAGACCATCAAATTGAATTTACTTTACAGAAGGAGAAATAGAATTGCAGCGTTTTTTTTTTGGGGGGGGGGCTTATTTGTCATTAACATATAAACTTGAGAAAAAATTTTCATCTATTTTTTGACATTGAGAAAATGCTGAAATAAATAATTTCAAAAATATACATATTGGTTTAAATTTTTAATGCCAATATAGTGAATTTTTGCCTATTTAGGTTCATTTCAGTAACATGCAGTTTATCTAAATGTTTTTCAGGAAAGACCTCTCAAGGACAATCTTTACTGTGGGTGGTAAGAAATGTTTAGAATTTTAAATATAATAATATTAAATATTGGGCATTAGGGTTTTATGAGCATTTTGGAACTACGGAGAATAAATTATGACCAAATCGAAAATAGGAATTAGAATTTTGTTTCTGATTTATTATGAGAAATTTCAACATGCAGAAAACCATAAAAAAGAATTAAGAAATACTCATTACTCACCAATGAGCTTGGTCAAATTTTATCACTTTGCCACATTTGTTTAGAATCTTTTAAAAACTAAATCCGTGTCCATGTCCCTGATCTCAGTCCCCTCTCCACTGGTAGGGGTAATCCTTGACTTGGATTTGTTTTTCATTCCTAAGTATATTTTTCTACTTTTTCATTGTGTATTCAAAAGCAATATACATTATTGTTTTGCAGATCTTAAAAGCATTTTAGAAATTTCACCCTGTTGTACTTATCCAGCTGTGACTTTCTTTTTATCCTTAAAGTTGAGTTTTAAACATGTTTGTTTGTTTGTTTCCACACAAAGTATTGGTAATTTATTTCTTTTCTAGCCTTGGGCTCAGTACATAGGTGGCTTCTCTTCACCCTTTGGGTTGACAATTTTCTCCAGGTTACTGCTGATGATATGATAAAGCTCAGCATAGAAGGCCTTCAGGTCCAGCACAATGGCCCTGAGTTCCCCATAGGCTGCCTCATCTCTTTTGTGCACCAGGGCCCGGTAATCCATTACATGGTTCTCCTTAGAGGCCTTGGCCGCAGCATCCCCACATTCTGAAAAGTACTTGGAAATGGTTGTCTGGAAAGCTTCTACTTCATTCTTGACCGCATTCACCCTGTCCAACACCTTTTCCTGGATTGCCACTCCAAAGTCATTTCCATCCTCAATCTTGGGGATTAAGTGCTGGATCCATACGATCACCAGAATACATTTTTATTTAAGAGCCCAGACTTCTGGCTTAACCAGGGCAAGCAGGGCCAGAAGCTTCTCATTCCCAGGGAGAAAACCACACTTAGGGACTTTTTTCTTCTCCTGCTTATCTGTTTCCATCTCATCATCCTTGGGTGGTGGGTCTGGAATAGGGATGTCCAATGGGGCTTGGAGAGAGGTCAGGTTGGTCAGGTTGAGGGAGTCCTCTTGCAAGAGCTGATTCAGGTGTATGATTTTCTATGGCAAGAATCTGTAGAGGAATTCCTTAGCCTCCTGGAAAAGATTTTGCCTGAAGACATCCACCTGTTTGCGGGCTTCTCTGCTTGGGCGCAACCCACAAGGCTTGGCCATGCTGCTTCAGTTTGCTAGATCTCGGGTCTCCCATAAACATGTTGATATAGGTAGTGTTTGTTTATCTGCTGTGAAACACCCAATCAATGTCGAGATTTAATCTTTGCAGTAGAAGTATTTTTGAAAGGCTATTTGATGAGCTGCTTTTGATGAATGTTTTAATGTATATAATATAAAATGCAGAGATATCATTTATTTAAAAAGTTATTATATGCTGACATACTGTTTAGATTTCTCCTAACATTTCTTAAATATTGAATTTAAATAACTAGAATTGCTCTGAGATACATCTTGCTAATAAGACACAATACTAGTCTTCTAAGGTGGGATTTCTTTGAGCAGGTGCTAATCTCTAGAACTCATTTCTTCTTTTGCTTTGTGCCCAGAATTATTCATATTTTTAATCTCTAGATTATGGTCAGCAGGTTGCTCTTTCTGAAGTATTGTGCAGACTGACAACAAAAACATCAAGAGATGACCTTGTCCATCAGTGGTTTGAAGACGATGTTATTGCTGAAGCTTTCAAAAATATTAAGGATCGAGAATTTGAGACGGTGCGGTTCCTTGTCCTCAAAATTCCATTTAATCTATATTTATTAAGCATCCTCTCAGTGATTTTCTGTGCTCAGGGGAGGGTTTTTCCTTAAATGTGATTAAGTTACCATTCTTAAACTTTCTGTTTCCCATCTATGTGAAACAGTTTGAGGAAAGTACAAACAGAATATTTGTGGGTCAAATATGTGGATATAGATAGGACTTCTTTATAGGTAACTCCTAAGTTACCTATATATGAATTTTATGGATCCAGAGAAAATGCCATGGAGTGAGGGAAGTAGTTTTCCAATGAACCTCAGAGAATGGGCAGAGTTGGAAGGGAAAAGAAAGTGAATTTCAGCCTTGCAAAGAGCAGCTGGTGTGATAACAGGAGGCTTAAATTGGCACTCTGTGCTCTAGTAGTAGAGGAGTATTATGGGATGTTTGTGTTGGGAGCCATCCTATCTCTACTCTTTGGAGGAGCAATAATTTTCAGTGTCTCCCATGAACCTGGGTTCACTGTGATTGTCTTCTCAAGTAGCACAAAAATAGCTTATGGCTTTGTTGCATATTCACCTTCATCTTAAATAGCTAAAATGTTTTCCCTTTTCGTTGAAAAAGTTCTTAAAATGAGGGTTGGACACGTAGGGAAAGGTAAAATTCTTCATAACAGTATTCATGTTGAACAAAGTCTTTTAGGTTTAAACAGTTGTGCAATTAGGATTCTATTAAATCCAAACCTTTCAATATCATTAAGTATATTATAGTTGACTTTGAGCCTATTGACAGATCTGCAATAGTTAGGATTCTGTTTGTTCCAAATGGAAAAATCATGAGCCCTGGGAGTCCCACCTCCCTGATTTATATGTCTTTTGATATTTTCATTTTGTCAAGATGAATTACAAAACCCGGGTGTCTGTGAAGCCTTGTGATGTTACTAGGTACTGGAAATTTAGAGGCAAACGCTGACTTCTAACATGCTGGTGAGGACAGTACTATTTAAGACATTTTGATGTTTTATTAAAAAGTTTGCATTATTTACTTTGAAGGACAGTAGACTGTTTCTCAATTACCTAAACAACAGACTTGGTGACCAAAGAAGGTAAGATGTTTTTCTGAGCATTATTTTATTGACTAGTTATATTCTGAAAATGTCTAATATAAAAAAAAAAATACCTAGGGTCTGTTTTTATAATATTTTATTTTAGGATAGAATATATTGCATACTACTGAGTTATTCATTGAATATAAACCTCTGAAGATTAGACACATTCTCTCTATTGATTCATTTGTGTGTTTAAAAATAATCTATATCAGTCTCTTAGCATATTTATGATTTGGAATATTTTTAACATTACATCCTCTGGGAAGATTTTATGAAGAGTGATTTCCTATAGCCTTGAGGTCACAAGGGGAAGTCGTATTATGGACAGTAAAGTCTTGATAGGAAGATATTTGCTAAGGTCACTACTTTGATTGGGAATTTTTCCAAGTGACTGGGCTGAGATATAGTACCTGTAAACCTGGCTTGTAGACTGCCAGATGGAGACTTGAAATCTAGCCATAGAAGATCTCCATTTGTAGATTTGAGGTCCGCTTCCATATCTTGTACTAGGAGACTTGATGGCATACCCTACTTATAAATACTTGTTTGTAGAACATCTGTAGGCTGTACTTTGGTTCCATTCATATTTTCATTTTTTAATTGTGAAGTGTTTTACAGGGTCTATTCATTTCCATGTATTGCTGCTTTTGCTGATGGTCATGAGGTATGTTTGCATTTCCTAGGGGTGGTGAGGGGTGGTCTGTAATGAAACCCAGAGTTGGGTTTAATCAGTCAGGCCATGCTGCTCTTGAATTCAGAAGGGCTTTTGATAAAAGGAAGCTTACTTCTGGTTGAGGCCTCAACTCCAAAGCTTATTGTCCCTTTCCCCTGCCTTCTCATACTGTAACTGGGGTACATTACCAGTGAACTTAAGGGTCCTACTCTTATTACTAGATAAAAATTTTTTAAGGTTTATGTGTTTTTATGTGGTTGATTACAGAACCTAGCCTTATTTTACTCTGTTAGTGGGTAAAATTACTCATGTCTGGGTAAAAGGGAAAAAAGCAATTATTTTGCTTCTTTCCACACAGTTGAGGCTTCTTCAACCACAGCAATTGGGGCCACTTCCCTTTTTCTAGGTAATTCCAATTTGTGCTTTATGGTCCAAAATTGAACAGCTTCTTTTTATTCCTTCCTTTGGTTTCTAGAGGAACAAGGTCCTTCATGTATAGGTGCCCCAACCTGCAACATCTCAACTTTTTTGTAAAACCACCGAAGATCTCCATACCTTGACTTTGTTGGGAGTTTCCTGGACCATGTCTTTAGAGTGTCCTATTAATGATTTTTTTGTTTGAGGTTCAGAACCCCTTCTTGGCCTATGTGAACTGTGTCAGCAACTTATGATGACTCTACAAATTTCTCTCTAAAACTGATTTTGATTCCTGTATCTAAATTCTATTTTTCCTTCAAATTGTCTGAGGAGTCTGATCTTTGGTTCTTCTTCTTTAGACTTCTAAATTTCCATCGGCTATAATCTTGGCCCATCCACTGGATTTCAGTAACATACACTGTAGGTTAAAACCTTTGTTCAACTCTATAGCTATAAAAAAAAGTAGGCATGTATGATGGAAAGGTGTCTAAGAAATACTATTTATTGGAGAAACAGTAAATCTAGTGTTTGCTCCATTGTTGTGGAATAAAAACTCTCTATTTCCTGATATATGTCTACAATATAGCTGGGAGAATACAAAGGCATTGTTAATGGTAACGATGGGAAGGTACCTATGTGCAGTTGGGAGGCAGAGAAGGAGATGTTTGCTATTTCTATAAGCACCATACTATTTGACTCTTTTTACTATTAGCTTATATTTATGTTATAGTAAGTTAAATGAAGATAATTTGAAATCTTTAAATCTTAGCTCTATTCTAATATGTGGTAAGTACGAGGGTAAATCACTGCTTCCATTTGATCACAGTACTTCCTTCACTGGAAGTTTCCATCTGTATGCAGTGTGGATTGTTACTGCTTAAACATAGACCTGTTGTCTCTGTGATTTCACCAGGTATAAAAAGTTTGTGTGGATAGAGCCATCTGATGCACTTAAACATCTTATTAAATAGCTAAGAATAGTGGTTTCTTTTCAAAAATAGTTTAGTTGTATAAAATTGAAACCTTCCTTTTGTTTTGTTGAAATAAGTAAGTTAATAAAGACATACCCTATAATATTAGTGTAGTGTTGAGTCAGTCCGGAGGCTGTGGCTGCAGAGGAATCACTAAGAAGCTGCGAAAATGCTGTCTGTGCGCGTCGCCGCGGCCATGGCCCGCGCCCTCCCTCAGCGAGCTGGGCTGGTCTCCAAGAATGCTTTGGGATCATCTTTCATTGCTGCAAGGAATCTCCATGCCTCTAGCACTCATCTTCAGAAGACTGGCACTGCTGAGATGTCCTCTATCCTTGAAGAGCGTATTCTTGGAGCTGATACCTCTGTTGACCTTGAAGAGACTGGGCGTGTTTTAAGTATTGGCGATGGTATTGCCCATGTACATGGGCTGAAGAATGTTCAAGCAGAAGAAATGGTAGAGTTTTCTTCAGGTTTAAAGGGTATGTCTCTGAACTTGGAACCCGACAATGTTGGTGTTGTTGTGTTTGGAAATGATAAGCTAATTAAGGAAGGAGATATTGTGAAGCGAACAGGAGCCATTGTGGATGTCCCTGTTGGTGAGGAGCTGTTGGGTCGTGTAGTAGATGTCCTTGGTAATGCCATTGATGGAAAGGGTCCAATTGGTTCCAAGACCCATAGGCGAGTTGGCCTGAAAGCCCCTGGGATCATTTCTAGAATCTCTGTGTGGGAACCAATGCAGACTGGCATTAAGGCTGTGGATAGCTTGGTGCCCATTGGTCGTGGTCAGGGTGACCTGATCATTGGTGACCGACAGACTGGTAAAACATCAATTGCTATTGACACAATCATTAACCAGAAGCGTTTCAATGATGGAACTGATGAAAAGAAGAAGCTGTACTGTATCTATGTTGCTATTGGTCAGAAGAGATCCAATGTTGCCCAGTTGGTGAAGAGACTTACAGATACAGATGCCATGAAGTACACTATTGTGGTTTCAGCTACTGCTTCTGATGCTGCCCCACTGCAGTACCTGGCTCCTTATTTTGGCTGTTCTATGGGAGAATATTTTAGGGATAATGGCAGACATGCTTTGATCATCTATGACGACTTATCCAAACAGGCTGTTGCTTATCGTCAGATGTCTTTGCTGCTGCGCTGACCCCCTGGTTGTGAGGCCTACCCTGGTGATGTGTTCTACCTATACTCCCATCTGCTAGAAAGAGCAGCCAAAATCAATGATTCTTTTGGCGGTGGCTCCTTTACTGCTTTACCAGTCATAGAAACACAAGATGGTGATGTGTCTGCTTACATTCCAACGAATGTCATTTCCATCACTGATGGACAGATCTTCTTGGAAACAGAATTGTTCTACAAAGGTATTCGCCCTGCCATTAATGTTGGTTTGTCTGTGTCCCGTGTTGGATCTGCTGCCCAAACCAAGGCCATGAAGCAGGTGGCAGGTACCATGGAGCTGGAATTGGCTCAGTATCGTGAGGTTGCTGCTTTTGCTCAGTTTGGTTCTGATCTTGATGCTGCCACTTAGCAACTGTTGAGTCGTGGTGTGCGTCTGACTGAGTTGCTGAAGCAAGGACAATATTCTTCCATGGCTATTGAAGAACAAGTGGCTGTTATTTATGCTGGTGTACGTGGTTATCTTGATAAACTGGAGCCCAGTAAGATCACAAAGTTTGAGAATGCTTTTTTGTCTCATGTTATCAGCCAACACCAAGCCCTGTTGGGCAATATCAGGGCTGATGGAAAGATTTCAGAACAGTCAGATGCAAAGCTGAAAGAGATTGTAACAAACTTCTTGGCTGGATTTGAAGCCTAAACTCCTGTGGATTCAGGTGAAGTCCAGTTTGGCTTTGTCATTGTTCCTTCTAGTAACCAGTTCCATTTGTAAAAGGATTCCTCTCATGCTCCAGATGTACAGAATTCACCTTAAAAATAAAGGTTCCATATTGCTTGGTGAAAAAAAAATATTAGTGTAGTGTTTTCAGAAAAGCAGAAGTTCTGTTTTTAATGGAAAAGTTTTCATATGAACCTTTGACATGATATTTGTGTGTATAATTTATGCTGAAATTTTATCTTACAGATGAGAAAACCAGCAGATGAAAAATTAGAGAAATTTTGGATTGATTTCAACCTAGGAAGTCAGAGTGTAACTTTTTATATAGATAGTACTGAGGTAATCACATTTGATTTCTGTTGAAACTTAAGCACTTAGAGATTGTTCATATGCAAGTGTGTGTTATATGCTTATGAATTTCACTTATTTTTCTTTCAAGAGTGCTTTGTGGGACTCAGTAATACTTTTGAAAGAAGAAGTGATTAATTTCAGCATAATAGGTAAGATGATAAACTATCCAATATTTAATTCAGAGTATTATTTCTGTTCATAGTTGCAGTATATATTTAGTAAATTATAGGGCAGACTTTGTGCCTTGAGGTGGAAGTATGGTGGAAGGAGCAGTGTGCTGAGGACCGGGAGGCAGGGGTACAGGACTTCTAACTTTTTCATATTGTGACTTTGGGGTTCCATTACTTGCCTAGTTTTCTCTACCTGCCCATTTTTCTCATTGTGAAAATGGTTTAGTTTTCTAAAAAATTAAAAATGAAATTACTATGTGATCTAGCAATTTCACTTCTGGGTATGTATCTGGAAGAATTGAAAGCAAGGCTTGAAGAGATATGAGTATTTATAGACTCATGTTCATTGTAACATTATTCATAATAGCCAATGGGTGGAGGCAACATAAGTGCCTATCAGTGGATGAATAGATAAACAAAGTGGGGATACACATACAATGGAATATTATTTCATCTTTAAAAAGGAAAGAAATTCTGACACTTGCAATAACATGGATGAACCTTGGGGACATTATGCTCAGTGAAATCAGCCAGTCACAGAAAAACAAATATTGTATGATTCCACTTATATAAGGTATCTAAAGAAGTCAAATTGATAGAGACAATAAAATTGTGGTTACCATGGTCTGTGGGGAGGGAAAAGTGGAGAGTTGTTAAATGCGTACAGTTTCAGATTTACAAAATGAAATGTTATGGAGAGCAGTTGTACTTATTTACTTCAGTGAATTGCACTCAAAAATGCTTAACATGGCAAATGCTATTTTTTGTACCATAATTTTTAAAAAATGAATGTAGTACCTGTTCTTCCCTTCCTACAGATTTATAGTAATAATCAATGAGTTTATGTGGGTATGTGCCACCTTTGTCTAAATATCATCCCTCTGGCACCCCCTCCTTAAACCTCCACCACTCACATTTCTTCTCACTTTGGTAGATAGGTTTGAGGGGCATGAAATGAGAAGTGATTATTTTCTGGGTGGGTACAAGTAACCTGTTGGTCCAGTTCAGCATTTCAGCTATAATCAAACTTGACATCTATCAGGATTTCTGAATTGGGTCTTTAAAAATAAAGACATGTTTTTGAAAGTAATTTAGTATTTATAACATTTTTAAAGTTAATTAAGTTTACTAAAGATTTAAGACTAAATATTATGTGATAATATGGATATTATACTTTACTTCTTTCCACAAAGGATTTAGGTCAGCTTGCATATTTATACCAAAATAATAAAAATGGAAAATCAGAACCACAGACAAGAATAAAAATGTTTGTCATGAAGGCTAGTCTAAAATGGCCACTATGGAGATTCAGATTTGGTACTTAGCTTCCCGAAAACAGGGTGAAAAGTCAAACCTAATCTGTAACACAATTCCTGGGGAAAACAAATCCTTCTCAGCCTTGAACTCTTAACTGAAAGCTCTCCCATGTGACCACTTAGGGTAAGATAATTCTTCCTCAGCCCTGACTTTCCCTTGCTTGAATTTTTTGTGTACATAAGCTAACTTCATTGTTTTGTTAAATGATAATTTTTGAAAAGGTGAAATCGTGACTGTGAGTTGCAGATTTTATTTAATTCACTAATTAATGAGGAAGTCAGTGAGATGTAATAACCAGTTCAAAGGAGAATTCAAAACCACACATATATATGCAATGCTGAAATTAATTTACAAATAGATTTAGGACTAGGCAATTGCATTCCACAGACACAATTAATTTGAATTTTTAGGGACAAGAATCATTTTCATGATTATCAGTTTTCTATAACTCACAGATTTGTACAATAGCTCAAAGATAATGAAAAGTACAGATAACCCAGAAGGGATTGTAGACAGGCACCCAGGAACTTTTTGGGCCATTTCAAAATGTTTCAGTTTTCTGTATTAGTTCTTTTCAGTGCTTGTGAGAATTTGTTCTAATGTGCAGGACTTGGTAGCTTCTCCTGTTGGATGTTGTTGGAAAAAGAGGGAAACTTTGGGACTGGGATAGATGAGGTGGTAAAGCAGATGGCAGAAGAGGAGGAGAGACTTTCCCAGTTGAACTCTGGGGAATGAAGGGAAGATGAAGAGAAGATAACCTAGATTTTGGAATTGTACCAGTTGACATCTGAAGAGCCTGGGAACTGGAAGAACTGAGAGAGAGGGTAAAAGAAAACTCCTCACTCACAACACTTCTGACACCAAATGTACAGGTTTTCTCTCACATTAAGCAATTCTGAGGCTAACTACCTGGAGTAAATGCAGACCCCCACTTGTTGAAGGCTCAGTCCCACAAGACTGCCCCCGCTAATTCCAGGAGGCCTCCTGTACTTCCAAGAAACTAGCTACAAATTGTAGATCCCACAGCCTCCTCTGCAGGTTTGATAATTTGCTATAATGGCTCACAGAACTCAGGGAAACACTTATTTAAGTTGCCAGTTTATTATGAAGAATATACTAAAGGGTATAGATGAACAGGTAGGCAAAAGACAAGGTGAGATCCACAAGTGCCCTGGATGCAGGAACTTCTGTACCTGTAAAAGTGGGATGCTCCATCCTCTTGACCCAAGGATGTGTTCACCAACCTGAAAGCTCTACAAACACCTACCTTAGGGATTTGTATGGAGGCTTTATCATGTAGGCATGTTAGGTTATTAACTCAATAATTAATCTCTGGCCTCTTTCCCCTCCTTTGAGGTTGAGGAGTGGGTCTGAAAGTTCCAGCCCTCTAATTCTGCCCTTAGCCTTTCTGGGACCAGCCCCCATCCTGATGCCATCTAGGATCCCCAAGCCACCAGTCACCTCATTAGCATACAAAAGACACTCATCACTCTGGGGATTCTAAGGGCCTTAGCTCTTGTGTCAGGAACAGGGGTCAACGACCAAATATTAGAAGAAAAGACGCTTCTAGCATTCCTAGCACTGAGGAAATTACAAAGACTTTAGGTACTCTGTGTCAGGAACCTGGGCAGAAACCTAATATATAGCTCTTACTGTGTCACACAGATGAGAGCAGTTAGTGGTTACATAATCACAGAATTGTAAAGACAATACATTAGTTGGGAGTACGTTTTATCTGTAGTAAAGAGGAGTTTATAAATAGCTCACCAGAAATATAAATTAAGTGTAATCATAAATAGAAATTAAAAATAACTTATGCTTACATTACCTGTTAGTATAGATAGAGAATAGATGCTATGTAACACCCATTTATGATAAAACTCTCAGCAAAGTGGGAATAGAGGTATGTTACTGTTATGGAAACCAGCCAGTGGCGGGGTAGCATCCACCCACTTGCTGCCAAGCAGGCAAAACTCTGGAGACAGAGTTCGGTGGAAAGGAAAAGGAAACTTTTATTCAACGATCATACCATTAGAAATAAAGGCAGGTTTCTGATTCAAAGCCTGTTCCTCTTAAAAAATCCAGAGAAAATAATAACCCTGCCACCCTCTGCCAGGACAGACCAGTCCTAGTCTGCACCCAGAATTCCTTTCCCTATTTAAAAGTACTGTTCTTTGGAAGATGCAGGCAGCTGCAGCATGCTTCTTGTCATGGTCTGCCCCAGGCATCCTTTGGAGTCTCTGTGCACTGGCTAAAGTCACATTTGTGGCATGCTGCTGCTTCCTTGATTTCTGCCCACCAGTCCAACACTTGCTCCCTGTCTCTTCGTTGTTGGTTTGCTGGTGCAGCTCTGTTACTGGTCAGGCAGGCCTGTGCAGCTCTTGTTCCACTCACCAGTGCTGCCGCTGCTTCCCATGTGTATGTGTATTTTGTGTGTGTGTGTGGAGGGGGGTGGCGTGAGGCTTGCTGCCCCACTGTATGGCCTCCACAGTCCACCAACCCTGATCTCTTCCCCTTCTGCCCTACCTGCCCAGTGCCTGCTATGCAGGCTATGGAGCATTTGGGGAGGGGCGCCAGAATGCTTCTGGACCATGTGGTCTCCAAGGCAGTTCACCAAGGAACTGGAGCCCCCAGCAGCTGACTGGACCGGCCTAGGGGAGGGGAAAGCAAAGAACCCCACGTTTTCACACTCTCTGCTCTTTTGAACATGGCCCCCAGAATACCCTGTGTAGTGGAAGTAGATAGGATGCTATGTCTCTCCCATCCAGTCACTCCCTAACCATACACATGCATCCTACATACTTCTTTCTATTGAGTCATGCTTCATTGCCGTGGTAGACAGGGCAACACATGCTGGTTTCCACAGTTGCACTGTGACTGCTGCTAATGTGCAGTTCTCGTGCTTCCCAACCCCTTCCCCATTTCCAGACAAAGCGTCTCCATTATAATACCTCAACTTTATAGGGCCATATATGAAAAACCTGCAGCCAGCATCATACTCAATGAGCAAAAACTACCAAACGCATTTCCTTTAAGACCAGGAACAAGACAGTGGTGTCTGCTTTAACCTCTTATTCAACACAGAACTGGAAATTCTAGCCACAGCAATCTGTCAAGAAGAATAAATAAAAGGCATCCAAACTGTTACTAGTAATTTAAGATACATAAAATATTGTTGATATTTAAGTCAATATTTTAGAAGAACTTTCATGGGTTTTCTGACTATGGTACCCCTAGCATTGTTTTTCATGTCTCTTAAGTTTCCATAGTTTAAGTTTCTGAACTCCAAACCTTGCTACTGTAATGGAACCAACTTGCCAAAGTGAATATTCTATACTTCATTAATATATCTCATTTCTGTGAGACTATAATTTATAATGTGCCTCACAGTATCTGAAGGAGGATAGCTATTACTTTCTATTTTTATAGCCAAGGAAACTGAAGATTGTCTAGCAAACTCAATTCAACACCTTAGTTTTGTATGCAACTTCGTGCTAAAGAGTTGGCAATATTTTAGTAGTAGTATGTTGAATGCTTGGTGCAGCCTTCAGGTAATTTCTTCTGACCCTTGTATGTTTGCATTGAGCTGTATAGCCTAACTAGCTGTTTACTTTTAGGTACTGTTTGAATTACTTTTGTTGTGGTGTTTCATAGACTTATCCTGCAGTGACTGGATGTCCAGTAAGATCAGTATTTTGGGAGATCGCTGAGATTTTCTTTAGGCCGACACTGTCCTGTAGAAACATAATGTGAGCCACGTAATTTTGTTAACTTTTTATGTAGCCACATTAAGTTTTCTAAGTGGATTAATCTTAATAATATACACTTAATCCAATATATTCAAAATATCAACATTTAACATGTAATTAATATGAGAAATTGATGAGATATTTTACTTTCTCTTTTTTGTACTAAGTCTTCACAGATTGATGTGTGATTTATACTCATATGGTGTACTTCAATTTGTACTCGCCATGCTACAAGTAGAAGTAGCCACTTAGCTTTGCCTACTCTTTCATAGACTTTACTCTTTTCTCTTCTGCTGTTTCCAACTCAGCATATACTTACTGTGGCTTATTCTTAGACTCTCCTTGAATTTTGATCTAAGGCAGCAATTTTCAACCTTTTTCATCTCATGGCACATATAAACTAATTACTAAAATTCTGCAGAACACCAGATAACATTATATTTTTTGCTGCTCTGACAAAAATAGGTATAATTTTGATTACCTACAATTTTTGCTCCAAAGTGACTTTTTTTTAAAAAAGCAAGTGCCTATACTTGTATATAAGGATTTCTGGCACCAAGAATTAACCATTCAAATGCAACCTTATTATTGATGTGACTAATAAGATCCAGCTCTATTAAGAACTATATATTTATGGTTCAAGGCAAGGCATTCACTCTGGATGGCTATTGTTGTGTTGGCTATTGCCATTGAAAATTTTTAATCTTTATTTTTTTCCCATTATTATTTAGTCCCTTGATGGCTATAGTCATTTTTTGTTTGACAATCTAAGGAAAAAGAGATCAGTGTCCCTGACCAAATAATCAGGTATTGCAAGTTTTAAAATATCTTGTGGCACACTGGTTGAAAATTATTCATTCAAGCTATTTTCTTTCCTAAACCAATTACTATTTGTCAGTAAAGGGCTGGTGTCCTGGGAGGGGACCCTTAAGGAGACTGATGTTTGAGCAACGAGTCTGTCTCTGATATTCCATTTCTCTTCCATTGAAAGGAAGGTAGATTATTCTATTTTTCATATTGCAACCATTGACATTTAATTTTTAGAAATGAGTGGGATCTGGGAGAGAGAACGAATGAGAATGAATTTCATGCTTAATATATTGGGAAGTAAAATACCTGTTGTATATGATAGCTTTGTATTTACAAAATGCTCACTGAAAAATGGATTGAGTTTTAGAAGACAAAACTATCTCCATTGCTGTATGGCTAAGATCAGTTACTTTCTATTTTTGCCAAATTAACCACTTATAGATACATGCAGCATATTGCATATGTCTATAAACACATGTGAATCTAATAAAAGTAACTTAAAGGTAATTTTAAAATATGATTTCAACTAATAATTGCAGAAAACCTGGACAGTTGACAAATATCACAGTGTACTTATTTAAAATTATAAAAATTTAAAATATAAATTTTCAGTGTGTTGATATGCATTGGTATATATTTTTTCTAGAAACGGAAAAGAAGATGTTCATCATTTACTTGAAGCCTATTAATATCAGAAACCAAAAAGTGAGGAAAATAGAAATCCATTTTGATTTACAATTCAACATATCACAAGCTTCCATTAAAGCTTTGGGAGAAGAAAAACAGGTGGCAGGTTTAATTCTCTTTAATTATTTGAATGTGTTAGTATGTTTTCATGTCTCTTAAATTGCCATGTTTGGTTTTTTTAATTGAAATATAATTGACATATAATATTATACAGTCATAGGTCACATAACAATATTTCAGTCAGTGTTAGACTACATAGATGAGGGTGGTTCCATAATATTATAATGGAGCTGTAAAGTTCATATCACCTACTGACATTGTAGCCCTCATAACACTGTCATAGTGCAATGCATTACACATGTGTTTGTGGTGTTATTGGTGTAAATAAATCTAGTGCACAGCCAGTTACATAAAAGTATAGCAGATGCAATTATGTATAGTACATAATACTTGATAGTGATAATAAACAACAATATTATTGATTTCTGTATTTAGTACACTATATTTTTATTGTTTCTTTAGAATATTCTCTTTACTAAAAAAAACAACTTTGCTGTAGAACAGTATGCTGGCAGCAGCCTCATACATCAGGTGTTCACTGTGTTTTTTGATTGCATCATTATATGTTGTGTTTGTTTTAATATGCTGTTCTGTATAGTAACATGCTATAAAGGTAGTAGACACTACCATATAGCATAGGTGTGAAGTAGGGTACACGATCTAGGTTTGTGTAAGTGTACTCAATGTTTGCACAATGACAACAGCACCTAATGATACATTTCTCAGAACATATTAAGTGGTACATGACTGTATTCATTTCAGGAGTACAACATAATGATTCAATATTTGTATATATAGCAAAATGATCACCACAATAAGTCTAGGGAGCTGTTGCCATAATTAAAGATTTTTTTCTTGTGATAAGAACTTTTAATTTACTCTCTTAGCAGTTTTCAAATATGCAGTTTCTATTTCTCCCTTTAGATCTGCTAATATTTGCTTTATAAAGTTAGGTGTTCCTATGTTAGATGCATAAACATGTAAATATTATATTTTGCTTGTAAGATTGACCCCTTTATCATTAATAACCTTCTTTGTTTCTCACTACAGTTTTTGTTTTAAAGTCTATTTTGTCTGATATAAGTATAGCTACTCTAGCCTTCTTTTGTGTTCCATTTGCATGGAATATCTTTTCCATCCCTTCACTTTCAGTATACGTGTGTCCTTACATCTGAAGTAAGTCTATTCAGTCACTCTGTCTTTTGATTGGAGAATTGAACTTATTTACATTTAAAGTTATTGTTAAGTACGTGCTGATTGCCATTTTGTTAATTTTGTGGTTGTTTTGTACATCCTGTGTTCCTTTCTTTTCTTGCCCCATTCCTGTGTGATTTGATGATTTTCTATAGGGGTGTGCCTAGATTCCTTTTTTAAAAATCTTTTTTTGTGTCTACTATAGGTTTTTGCTTTGTTACCATGAGGCTTATATAAAACAAATTGTGACAGTATAGTTTTAACTTGACAACAGTCTAAGTTTAGTCATATTTAGATGCTCTACATTTTTACTCTTTCTCCCATGTTTTATTTTTTGATGTTAAAATTTATATCTTTTAATCTTGTATATCCCTTAACAAAGTATTGTAGTTATAGTTATTTTTACTTTTATATTTTATCTTTCATATTAGCTTTATAAGTAATTATAACATTAGCTTATTTACATGAGGTTATTGTGAATTTTACTATATACTTACCTTTATCAGTGAAATTTGTAGTTTTATATGTTTTCCTGTTACTAATTAGCACCCTATCATTTAAGCTTAGAGAGACCATTTAACATTTCTTATAAAGATGATTTAGCTTTTGCTTTTCTGGAACACTTTATCTCCAATTTTGAAAGATAGCATTGTTGGGTAGGGTATTCTTGGTCGGAAGTTTTTTCTTTCAGCACTTTTAATATATTCTGCTACACACCCTTGGCCTGAAAATTTTCAGTTAAGAAAACTGATGATCTTAGATCAGTTCCCTTGTATGTAACAAGTTGTTTTTGTCTTGTTGCTTTTTTCTTTTTTTGTCTTTAACTTTTGACACTTTAATTATTCTGTATCATAGTGTGGATCTCTTTGGGTTTCTTTTTTTTTTTTTTTTTAATCTCTTTGGGTTTCCTGGATCTTAATGTCTATTTCCTACTCCATGTTAGGGAAGTTTTCAGCCATTAGTTCTTAAAATAAACTTTCTGCCCCTTCTCTCTTACTTCTCCTGGGACCCCTGTAATATGAATATTTATTCACTTGATGTTGTCTCATAAGTCCCTTACACCATCCTCACCTTTTACAATCTTTTTTTCTTTTTTCTTTCCTGATTGGGTGAGTTGTACTGTCTTAAGTTCACCCATCCTTTCTTTTGTTTCATCTAGCCTGCTCTTGAACCTCTATAATTTATTTTTCAGTTTAGTTACTGTATTCTTAAGGTCTGTGGCTTCTATTTGGTACTTTCTTATATTTTTATGTCTTTTTTAAAGTTCTTACTGTTTTGATTCATTATTCTCCCAAGATTGGTGAGCATTTTTATGACCATTATTTTGAATCACTTATCTCCTTTCTATTAGGGTCTTCTGAGGTTTATTTTGTTTTCATTTAGGCCATATTCCTTTGTTCTTTAATTTTATTTTACTCTCTTTGTTGGTTTCTATGCATTAGATAAAACAGCCACCTCTCCTAATCTGAATGAGTAGCCTCATAAGGAGATGAACCTTGTTTCTCAACCCTGCCCTAGCTCTTCATTGTCTCTCAATCCTGTGATAGTCGAAGCAGCCTCTTTCATTTTTAGTAGCTCCTAATATTTGAGGTGTGCCAAGAGCTGTCAGTGTCCCAAAGGGAAAGATTTTAGTCAACACCTAGATTCAGGCTGATTGGAATACAGACCATTGGCCAGAAGCTTTTAAAGTATGCAGATATTTACAGTCCTGACAATCGTAGTCAGTGCAAGCTCCACTTTCCACCAGAACCAGGTGATCTAGAGGTGTCCCCTGGGTAGCAGCCACAAAAATTGTGGTGCTAAGTGACAGTACAGCTCCTTTCTGGCACATACTGGTGAGCTGTAGTGAGGCAGAGAGATAAGAGTACAAAGGTGGCATCCACTGGCCTCTGTTTTGGAGAGTACCTCAGTAGCCTCCATGCATGTGCCCAACCAGAAGTCTGCCCCTCTTACCAGTGCTTCAGGAAAGCAAATAGGCCTTTTTCAAAGAAAGACTTGGGGTGCATTTTAGTCTGCTATATGTGTTGGGCTCTAGGGGTGGTAGCTAGCCAAGAACTGTCTCTCTAGCTGTGATTGTCCTATGGACACAGGAATTCAAGCCTTGCTGGCCATTATAACTAGACAATCCAGGGGCACACACTGGGATGCAACCACCAAAACTGAGGGATGGCATGTAAAAACGGGCACCAGGTGTGTGTACAGGTTTCTCTCTGGGAGATCCTGGTGCTCTGGATCTCCCTCTGGCAGAGAGAGAGTATAAAGATAACACCTTTATACAGTCACCCTAAGGTGTGTGTTTAATAGAAACCAGGCAGCAGCTATGAAGATGAGTGAATAGGCTTCTTTCACAGTCTTTTGTGTCTCTGTTATGTCCTAAGGATAGTACCTAGTTAGGAACACTTTTCACTGGTAGCAGTGACCTGCTGGTCACAAAAGCCAGGCAATTTAGAAATGCTCCCTGGGTGGCAGCTGCAAAAATCAGGGTACTAGATGAAGGTGCAAGCTCCTCTCTGGAGACATTGGCAAGCTAGAGCAAGACAAAATAGAGTGTAGAGATGGTGCTCTCTGGCTTCTGTCCCTAGGTGCTTGATCCTCAGACTGATGTTTTGAGATAAGCAAAATAAGCTTCTTTCACTGACAGTTTGTATTTTTTTCAATGGTTTGCCTCCATGCTGGGCCCTGGGGGAGATGAGTCCACATGAGTGAGGCCTAAAAGAACTGTTCCTCAGTTTGTTATAGCCTTTTAAGTCTAATGGACTCAAGCCCCATTGGCTTTCAAAGCTAGATAGTTGGGGGTCTTATATCTCAGGTACAAATCTTAAAAGTTGGGGTACTTATGTGGGGGTTCAAACTCTTTACTCCTCAAGGAGAAATGTGCAGTTCTGAGTTCCTTCCTGATTGTGGGTTACCATGCTAGTGGTAGAGTTCATGGTGAGATTGGGTCTTAACATCTCCTGTCTTCTTCTATGTAGATTTTTCTTGTTCCCCTAATCTCTAGGAATCAATCAGCTACATTCTTTTTCCCGGAAGAAATTGTATTTAAAATTTTTTAAAATTTACTTATTGTTTTTCTATTACAGTTGTCCCACTTTTGCCCCCATTGCTCCCTCCAAGCCCACCCCCTCTCCCACAGTCAATCCCCACCTCATTGTACATGTGAAACTGTATTCTGTAGCTGAAGATCAGTGTGCCTGTGGGGGCAGGGCTGAGTTTAGGATCTTTCTATGCTGCCATCTTGAGCCAGAATTCCTTGCTGGGTTTTGAGGTGAACATTTGATTAATCAGAAGGATTGTTCTCTTGTGTATCATGTACTAAGAGCTGAGAGTTCTGAGTTTTAATCCTAATTCTTCCTTTTCATGTATCATTGCCTCAAAATGCTTTATTTTATTTATTTTGAACAGTTGAAAAATTTTCTAGGTTGTTATCACCTCCTTACCATATTATTTCAGAAGTCCTAAGGATACCTGCTGTGGACTTCTTGGTACTTCCTCATCTCTCAGCTCCTTGAGGATGAGGGGAATCACTAGGAGTAGGGTCTCTGGGATTTTCAATAGTTCTATCTCTTGGTCTTATCTTGTGGAAATCATATGAGCCTTATATAGACTGCTATGGTCTCTATCTTGCTGAGTATAATATTTCCTATTAATATACAAGAGTAGGGAGCCTTTCTCTATCATAGATAGTAGGCAGGACAAAGACATTTGTGACAAGAAAACAAAACACAGTGTATGATCAACAGGGGTCAATTTAAGATGTCAGAAACCTGAGGGAGCATGCATTAGGCTAGTTTCCTTTTGGCTTTAGTTGTATAGAAAATCATTTTATACATGCTAAAGTGTTCTGCAAATAGTTTCCAAAGACTTACCCATGAGAAGACCATTTCATGGATGAAGATGAGAAGTAGAAGTAGAATCAATCAATTAATGAAAACGCCTCTTCCATCATACTTCATATGAGTTGGCCTGACACTATAAGTTTGCCTTCATTCATGAAAAACATCAGAATTACATATATTTCCACATTTCACAAAGTGAATAAAATATTTTTGAGGAAATTGGGCTTTGCATGCTATTAAGCCACAGTTCCTCAAGCATGGGGCCCTGTGAGGAAGGGACGGGGGTGGCGAGAGCCTACAGTTGGGAACTCATTGCAGACTAATTCTGAGAGCTTCATTCCCTGAGCAAAGTAGGGGTAGAAGTTACAGGGGTCAGACTTGGGACAGAGGAAGCAAAGGCTGTGAAGACTCCAGGGTGAGCGTGACTGAGAGGAGGGAAGTGGTCAGCTAGAGCTGTTCTGGAGGAAGGAGGTAGGGAGAGAAGCTGGAAACAGTGAAACGATTCTTCAAAAGAGGACAAAATGAAGGCTAACTTCTAGTTTATCAATGTGTAAATCTTGAGCTTTAAATTTTCCTTAAAATAAAGAAAAAAGATTACTGGCTTTAAAAGTTATGTGGCTTTTGGCTTGCATTTCAGATGTTGCCTGACCAGATAGAAATCTCCTCAGAATTTGTTGATAACTTTGAGAAAGAAGACACTGAGATTCCTACCAACCACAAAAGTGAGAAAGGTATGTTGGGAAATAGCAAATTTTCTCACTCTGAATTCCCCATAAAAATACTAATTAAAACCTTACTTGTAAGAGTCGTTGAAAACCTATGATCGTATAAGAATTACAATTGTATTGTTTTGCCTTTAGAGAAAGAAAACCTGCTAATAGCCTTAAATCTGTATCCCCATCTGATACATTCTCTCTTCTGGGTCAATTGGAAATGACAATGGAGAAAAAAATGACGCGAGTGGCAGGCAACAGGAGACAAGGTGTGCAGGGCCCTGTCTACCTACAAGGCTGGCCCTGCACAAATCATGTATTCCTTATGAGCTATAGCCCAAAGCTGGTTTCTGCAGTCCCTATAGATTTCCAGTTTGCAATTGGAGACCTGACCTAATTTACTAGCTTTTACCAAAAGATAGTGATGTCCCTGCTCTGAAGGTCCCACAAAGAGCAATGAGAGTGTGCCCACTGTTGTGTGTGGATACTGTTATCACTTTTATGTGTTCTTTCCTTAATGTGATAGACCAGGCAGAAGAATCCACCGAGCTGGCAGAGTTAATGCATCCTGAAGTTGACTACTGCCTAATAACTATCCCCTTAAATGACCAGTCTGAGCTTGCTGTGAGTATGGGGAGCTGGAGACGATTCTGAACTGTGCCCACTAGGTGGAAGCTGCCTCTCCTGGCTTGTAGTCCATTTTCTCCTGGCCAACCACCTGTTTTTTTTGAACTGTCCCCTCTCTAGATTATTTTTGCCTGCCATGTTTATGTATTCTCTCTTTTCTCTCAACTTGTCTTTCCCATGGAATGAGTAACTTGGCTGGCTCTGCCTCAGTCCCACATTTGGGATCTGGCAAGTGACATATAGGGAAAGGAACCTAATCTTTGGAGATAGACCTGGTTTTTACTTACTACCTGTGGGAACTTGGGAAAATTACTTAATATCACTGAGCCTAAAGATTCTCATCTATAAAATGGAGGTAATTGCTGATTCTGAGTGTGGACCTCTAGGATTAAAAACAGAATGTGTATAGCACCTAACACACTGCTTAGTGTACATAGGTGTTCTGCCCCTTTCTCCTTTACTTATATTAATTACCTGGATACATCATACTGAAGTGTGTTGGTAGTGTAATGATTTAAAAAAAAAAACATATCAAAGATTTTTCCTTCAGATAGTTGGTCCCCTTTGGAAGTTCTGTGCTTATTCCAACAATCCTGACACTATTAAAGACATTTTTGTAAGTTTTCCTTTGATGTTTCCCTTAGTAACTTTGCGACAATGATTGTCTTTGACAGAGGCAAATTTTCTCCTGAAGGTGAATATTAATTTATTGAAACAACTAACAGTCATTTGGAGCCAACTGTAATAAACAAAGGGCCAGGCATCTTAGTATTCAATGGAAATGCCTTTCTTTGGAGGTGTATAGTGGCTCCAAACAAATGATAAAATAGGGCTTCAAAGGCACCGTAATTAAATACACATTTTTTTCTGCAGCAAACAAAGATAGCTGATATTTCGCCTGAAAAATTGAAACTGGGTGGTACGCAACAAGGTTAGATTTTTAAATCTGTCATAAATAAGTCTTGGATGGTATATTTATATTTAAATATTTACTTGAGAAATTTAAGATTTTGCTTTTAATTTTCACCATTAGACGTTACTTCAGAACATAAATATTCTTCAGATTTACAAGAACAGTCAGTGAAAATTCTGGTTCCTAAATTAAAAGACAAATCCAGGTAAGTGACTTTCAAAGCTAATATAAATCATGTAGATTGCTGTTAATGTGACTGGTTA
This sequence comes from Furipterus horrens, assembly GCF_987537825.1. Taxonomy (NCBI): domain Eukaryota; kingdom Metazoa; phylum Chordata; class Mammalia; order Chiroptera; family Furipteridae; genus Furipterus; species Furipterus horrens. The sequence goes on from NW_028327173.1 coordinate 94,290,863, forward strand.
ATGTTCAAGTCACTGTCAAAGTTATCTCCCTTTTCTGTATGTGGCCACGCCCCACACAACAAGAGAGCATTGTGTGCAGTTTCTGTAGAATCGTTTGAGCAGTGGTGGAATGTTTTCCTGACCTACAGCTCTACTATTATACCCCCAGTGTTATCTTCGGCGATGTATTTTTTCTGCAGCAAAATGTTGAATATCCTCAGCCAGAAAACTTAATTTATTTGCCACTATACCTCTGAAGCATAGGTCATAGGCCCAGTGAAGTTTTTATATCTTTGAGATATAATTAAAATGAAATAAACTCTACTTATTTTAAGTGTATATATTTTATTGAGTTTTGACATACATCTATGACCATAAGCAAATAATGACCATATCCATCATCACCAAGAATTTCTTTCTGCCCCTTTGAAATCCCTCTCTCCTGTCTGGTTTCATCCCCCTCCAACCACCACTGCAATCACTGATCTGCTTTCTGCCACTAGAGAAGTTTGCAGGGTTAAAAATTATATATAAATAGAACCAAAGAGTATGCACTCTTTTCCTAGCATCTTTTATTTATTGTAATTATTTTGAGATTCATCCATGATGTATATATCAGCAGTTCATTCTTTTATATTGCCCAGTAATATTCCATTGTATGGCTGCATTGCAAGTTGTTTATCCATTCACCTGTTGATGACATTTAAGTTGTTTCTGCTTTTTTTGTTGTTACGAGTGAAGTCCTTCAGATTCAAGTGTAAGTCTTTGCACGGACACATGATTTCTTTTTTCTTGGGTAAATACATAGGAGTGGAATGGTTGGGTCATTGTTGGTGCATGTTAATTTTTAAAAAAAACTCAAACTTTTTGCTAAACTGGTTGCAGCATTTTACATTCACAACAGCAGTCTTATGAGAGTTCTGGATGCTAGACTTTCTTACCAATACTTCGTAGTGTCTTCTTTGTCTTAGCCATTGCAGTGCAAGTGTAGTGGAAGTGGTACTGAGCATTTTTCCGGATGTTTATTTTTCATCTATATATCTTGTTTGGTAAAGTATCTTCAAATCTTTTGCTCAGTTAAAAAATGGATTATTTTTTGCTTTCATATTATTGAGTTATAATAGTTCTTTATATATTATACATATGTTTTTTAAATCAGATATGTGTTTTGCATATACTTTTTGTGTCTTAATTATTTTTATGTGTTCTTTTTTTAAAAAGTTAAATTTTTTGTAATGTCCAATTTATTGATTTCTTTTTTAATACTTTATGTTTTTTTGAGACATGCTTGAGAAACCTTAGGCAAAGTCATGATTGGTAGTGTTCTTTCTGATGTTTTATTTTAGAATTTTTAGTTTTAGATCTTATTTCAGCTTATGAGTAATTTTATGTCAGTTTTATATATTGTGTGAGGTAGGGGTTGATGTCCTTTTCCCTTCCTTTCTCCCCTCCCCCCTTTTTTCTCTATCCTCCCTCCCTTCCTCTCTTCTTTCTTTCATTTGGTTGTTCTAAAATATTCTTTCCCCCATTTAATTTTCTTGGAATCTTTGCTGAAATGATCAATTGACCATATATGTGTAGATCTATTTCTGGACTCTGTATTCTGCTCCATTGATCTATTTGTCTGTCTTTCCATATTATCTGAATTACTGGAGCTTTGCTATCTTAAGTACTGTATCCCATTTTGAAATAAGGCAGTGTTAGTCTTCCAACTTTGTCAGGGTTTTTTCAAAGTTGCTTTGACTATACTAGATCCTTTGACTTTCCATATAAATTTTAGAATCAACTTTACAAACAAGTCTGTTGGAATTTTGACTGGGATTGTATCGGCTTTATAGATCAATTTAGGAAGAAGCAACATCATATACATAGTATATCTCTTCATTTATTTAAAAATTTTCCTGTCAGTAATGTATAGTTTTCAATGTGTAAATCTTACATATATTTTGCTAAATTTATTCTTAAGTATTTCGTATTCTTTGCTATTATAAATTTTTGATAAAGTTTTTGATTGTTTATTCTATAGAAATGCAGTTGATATGTGTATATTGATATTATATCCTTCTTAAACCTACTTAACATTTTTTATACTCCATTTGATAGAATTTTAGTTGCTGTGGACACTTTAAGTACTTAATTTCCAGTAAAGTACAAGAAGTAAACAGCTTGTTTTCTTCACTCCTATAGCACATTCCCAGAAACAGTTGTGAGCATGACTGGAACAACTGTACTTGTAGGTGATATGATCACCTAAGTAGCCAATTTAGAGACATCTACAAAAAGGCTGCTAGAACTAATAAGTAAAAATTTAAATGTAAAATTATAGTTTTAAAAATTATGGTAAATACATATAATGTAAAATTTATCATCTTAACCATTTTTAATTTTTAAATTTTCAATTACAGTTGATATACAATATTATATTAGTTTCAAGTATACAGCATAGTGGTCAGACATTTATATAATTTACAAAGTGATCCCACCAATAGGTCTTGCATACCCACCTGACACCATACATAGTTATTACAGTATTATTGACTGTATTTCCTATGCTGTAGTTTACATTCCTCTATTTTGTAACTGCCAGTTTGTACTTCTGAATCCCTTCACTTTTCTCACCCAGCCCTCCAACCCACTTCTATCTGGCAACCATTAGCCTGTTCTCCATATCTATGAGTTTATTTCTAGTTTGTTTATTTGTTTATTTTGTTTATTAGATTGCACATATAAATTAAATCATATGGTATTTGTCTTTCTCCTTCTGGCATATTTTACTCTGCATAATACCCTTTTTGTCCATCCAGGTTGTCTCAGATGGAAAGATTTATTCTTTAGTAAGGCTGAGTAATTTTCCATTGTTTATATGTATCACTTCTTTGTCCAGTTGTCTGTTGATGGACACTTGGTAACTTCCATATTTGGCCATTGCAAATAATTCTTCATTGAACATAAGGATGTATAAATCTTTTTGAATTGAGTATTTTGTGTTTCTTTAGATAAATACCCAGGAGTGGGATTGCTGGGTCATATGATAGTTCTATTTTTAATTTTTTGAGGTAACTCCATACTGTTTTCCACAGTAGCTGCACCAGTCTGTATTCCACAAACAGTGTACAAGATTTCCTTTTCTCCACATTCTCACCAACACTTGTTTGTTGTTTTATTGATGATAGCTATTCTGACAGGTGTAAGATGATATCTCATTGTGATTTTAATTTGTTTCTCTGATGATTAGTGATACTGAGCATCTTTTCATATATCTATTAGCCATCTATATGTTCTCTTTTGAGAAATAACTATTCAAGAAGACAATATTTTTAAGATGCCAGTTCTTCCCAAAATATCTGTAGAGCACATGCAAATTCATCTCAAATCCCAGCAGAGTTTTTTCATTTGTTTGTCTGTCGTTTGTTTTATTGGTTTTTAGAGAAATTGGCAGGTTATTTCTAAATTTCAGATGGAAATTTAAAGGTCTCATAATTGCCAAAACAGATTTCATAAAAAGGTACCAAGTGGGAGGGCTAACACATTACCTGTTTTCAAGACTTTTTTTTTTTTTATAAAGCTACAGTAATCTGGTATTGGTATAAAGATAGATAAATAAATGGAATAGACAAGGAGGTCCAGAAATAGACCTATCCATATACAAACAACTGGTCTGTGACAAAAATGCAAAGGCAATTCAGTGGCAAAAGGATATGTTTTTGTTTTTTTGTTTTCAAAAAGTGATGCTAGTACAAATATCTGTATATACAATAAAATGATTTCTGATATTTACCTTCTACCATATAAGAAACTAACTAAAGAAATTAATCATAGACCTAGGTATAAAACTTACATGAAAGAAAACATAGGAAAAAATATTTGTGACCTTGGGTTATTTCTTAGATATGACACCAAAGATATTGTCTATAAAAGAACAAATTGATAAATTGGACTTAATTAAAATCAAAAACATCTCTTCTTTGAAATAGAGTGTTAAGGGGATGAAAAGACTAGCCATATACTTGCAGAAAGTATTTGTAAAGCTTTTATCTGATGAAGAACTTATTCTCAAAATATATTAAATACTCTCAAAATCCATCGGCAGCCGTCCGTCTCGAGAGACGATGGTGTAGCTTCTTAAGAGTCTATCTGCACCGCCGAGAATGGCTGTGCAGTCCGACTCGGGAGTGACACGGTATCTGTCTCCTCCCATGTTGAATCGACATCTTGCGATGACGCTGGAGTGTCCTCTCCAGTGAAGCTGAAGCTACAGAGCCTGGGCAGGGTGATATGGAGGGTCTGCTGTTGCCCATGCAGCAGACCCCCCCTCTCTTCGCAGCTGAAGGGTCCAAGGGAAAGACGGAGTCAATACAGCTTGGCTTCAGGTGCGCCGCAGGAGTTGCCGGTGTTGACTACAACGTCAAACCGCCTTAGGGACTCCGGCTCCGGATTTTCTGTCGGGGTTTACTCCCTTAGCCTTTCCCCTGAAGAGGTATGCCGCAAGGCAGCGGAGGTTTTTTGGAGTCAGAGTTTTCCTTCTCTGATGTGCCCTGACTGGAAGATCGAACCAGCGACACTTAGCTCGCAGGCCGACGCTCAATCCACTGAGCCAAACCAGCCAGGGTTCGCTCTCAGTGCCTGCCCGCGCCCACAGGGCCGCATTGCTGCTCGGCTTGGCCCATGCCCGCTGCTCCCTCCGCTGGCGCCCGGAGGGCTGCAGCGGCTGCGAGGCGGGGGAGGCCGCATAAGGCGGCGGGGTCGGCCGCCGGGGCAGGGTCCGGGGACGCAGCGCAGCGGGCGTAGGTCTATGTCGCGGGCGGTGGCGGCAGGACGATGCGCGAGTACTCTCAAAATAATAACTAGTCAAAACAGTCAGAAAAAAAGAGTACCTATTGTATGATTTCATTTACATAAAATACTAGAAAATGCAAACTAATCTATAGAGACAGAAAGTAGATAAATGGTTGCCTGGAAATGGGGTTCATTGGCTGTTTCATTATTTTTTAAAATTGTGTTAACACCTAACATGAGCTGTACAAAATTTTATGTGCCCAATACAGTATTGTTAACTATAGCCACAATGTTATACGAAAAATCTCTAGAATCTGTTTATCTTGTATAATTGAAACTTAATACTTGTTGAACAGGAACTCCACATTTCCCCCTCCCCTCAGCCCCTGGAAATCACCATCCTTTTCACCCTTTCTATGAATTTGACTCTTTTAGATGCCTCATGTAAGTAGAATCATGCAGTATTTGTCTTTCTGTGAATGTCTTATTTTAATTAGCATAATATCCTAGTTCATCCATGTTATTATATTGCAGGATTTTCTTCTTTATAAAGGCTGGCTAATATTCCATTGTGTGTATATATACCACATTTTGTTTAGCCATTCACTCATCATGGACATTTAGATTTGTTCCATATCTTGGCTATTGTAAATATGTTGCAGTGAATGTGAGAGTGAAGATATTTCTTCAAGATCCTGATTTCAATTCCATTAGATATATGGGATTGCTGGATCATATAATAGTTCTAGTTTTAATGTTTTTAAAAAACTGCCATGCTGTTTTCTATAGCGGCTGCATCATTTTACATTCTTATAAACAGTGTGCAAGGGTTTCGATTGCTCTACATCTTCACCAACACTTAAATTTTCTTGAGCAAACCATAAAGGGGGTTAATAGTCAAAATATATAAGGAACTTCTACAATCAGTAGCAAAAAAGAAGAATCACTTGATTAAAACTATAGGGGAAGTCTTTGAATAGATATTTCTCTAAAGAAGACATACAAATAGCAAACAGGTATATGAAAAGATGCTCAGCATTACTAATCATCAGTTGATTCTAAGGAAGGGTCAGACAAACACTGCTCTGCAGCTTTGCCACAGCTCACTGCTTACTTGTAGTCCTACCCTGCCTTCCTCTTTATATGCCTGACAGAGAAGGGCTCAACAAAGTTTGGTTTTGCTTTACATAACCAGTTGTTGTCAGGCAGAGGATCCAGGGAACTGATTGCAAGATAAGTTTGTCTATGTGATGTGACATTTCAATGCACTGGACTCACATTTGACAAAGGGCACATGAAGGAGAAAAGAAGTTAGGGCTGTGAACTGAGGGAAGGAGAAGGTGATGGTGATACAGATCCACTGATTCAATATATTTTGCTTTAGGAAAGAAGCTGCTTCCAAGGAAGACAGTAAACAAGAAACAAAGATGTCGGTAATGAAATAACTTTTGTTGTTTGGGGGCATTACTTCCCAAATTTTAGGTTTTTGCATACCATCTTCAAAATTCATCATGGCTCTGCTCTTTGTCTCTGTTTTTCTCAATTGAATTTATTTATTTATTTATCTTAAACTTATTTTAAAGGGAATTATTTCATTTTCAAGAGGAAAATCAGCATTAATTGTAACAAACAGTAGGTAAGCCCCCAAATAAATACAATGGAAAATAAAAAAGTTATCATATCAAACTATATTTTTACTTGTATTAGGCTATGAGGCTAAAGCCTATTCTTACTTAAAAAAAAAAACATGGATGAAACTAGAGAGAATTATGCTTAGTGAAATAAGCCAGGCAAAGAAAGAAAAATACCATATGATATCACCTAATACAGGAAACTAAAGAACAACATAAACAAATGAACTAAATAGGACAAGGAGCAAAATAGCAGTCAATAGGGGCAGGTGGGAGGGAGAGAAGGGGAATAAGTAAGGGAAGGGTTTAGTCAAGGAACATGTATAAATGACTCATGGACATGGACAACGGGGAGGGATATGATTGTGGGAGAAGGGGTGGGCTGGATGGGGGAAGCAATGGGAGGAAAATGGAACAACTGTAATTGAAAAACCAAAACATACATACATACATACATACATAAATAAATAAATAAATAAATAAATAAATAAAAAAAGATTAGTAAGTAGAAGTATTAAAGACCTACTAGCACTAGAGATTTATCCTGAATAGGAGCAGATGTGTTAATGAGTAGAACTTTTTATTCTGAGCCAATGACTTGGTTTTGTTTCTCTGTGCCTCAACTTATACATCTCCAGTTTGCCACCCTCTAAATCTGTCGTCAGAGCATTAAAAAAATATCTATAATAAACATTAAATGAAATTTAAAAAATTGAGATCATAAGCTTCAAATAAACGAGTTAAGGCTCTTACTGGCTTGCTTTTAGCAATGGTTCTCCCTCTCCACTGCCCAGTCTTCTAATTGGAATCACCAGGGGAGCTGATGAAACTGTTGAAGCCTGGATCTCTTTCCCCAATGATTCTGATTTAATTGGTCCAGGGTAAAACCCAGGCATTGGGATTTTTTTAAAAAGCTCCCTCCTTGTGGTTCTAATATGCAGGCAACTTTAAAAACAACTGCTCTGGATACCTGTGTTTTTGTAAGTTACTTTCAACACCTTTTTATTATTATATAAAACTAAAGAAACTGGGAAGCCTTGCTGTGTGATTTTTTTAATTGGGCACATTCAGTGAAGGGATGCTTGCTCTTTACAAGACACTGGGCTAAGGAACCTTAGAACAAATGTGGAAGTTCCACCACCTTATTTTTCTCATAAGGGTAAGATGTAGATAGGCGTGGCTCAGAGAGTTTCTTTCAAAAATGAGTTCTCTACAAAATGTTGAGCTGCTAAACATTTTAAATTGGATCTTTGAAAATAAATTCATCTTAAAAACAGATAGTTAACTATCACTCACCTTAAAGGTTATAGGTTGTGTTTTCGTAAACAAGGGTGATGCTAGTTCCCACCCTAAACTGATTCTATGCTTTGCCATTTCAGGCACAGGGTGGAGCCTCCAGCTGATATGTGTTAGTTTGAGAACTGCATGTCAGGTACTGTCACCGCTCAACATTTTGGATTCATGAGAATCCTCCCTGGCCTGAAATGAGAATGAGTTGCTACAAACTGAGCGGTGGAGCCCCTCTAGAGGCATGGTGAAGTAAGGACTGGGGCCACCGAGGGGCACAGCAGACAGGGCTCAAATAGAGATGTATTTTGTTAAAGTCAAACTTATTTCATATCAAAATTGAGCATAAACATTTATTTGTATAGCATTTATGAAAATGAATCCAGAAAACAAAAATATTTTAAAATATATAAATATCAATGTATAGTTGAATAACCCACCAGAAGATACTAAATTTGCCCTAAATCTATAACCTTTATAGCCCAGGTCCAATTTCAAAAGCTTTTAAAGTTTAAATAGGAATGACCCTCTTATTTTTATTTTAGTTACTTTAAAATGTAGACAAGCATGTCTTTGAAAAATTATTTTTATACTTTGTTTTGTAATTTGGGTTAATATTTTGAAGTTAGAGTGTTGACACGATACTGAAGTGCCTCAGCTTTTGAACAGTTACCTAGTATCTCTTCAGTTCCAATATCTGATTAGAATGGATTTTGTTATTCTCTACAACAGCGGCTTGGCTGAGAATTGACTAAGGAAATAACCTGTTTCTTCTTCTTCTCTACTTCTGTGCCTTTTTATTATGTAAGGAACCCTGTTACTCCTCTTCTAACTTTGTAGTGATATGTTTAATGTTACATAAAGGTTACTCACATCCCTTTAACAGTGCTCATTTGCTATCTGTGTTTGTAGAAGTTCAATTACAGGAAACACCTGTTCTCGGAGAGTAATCCAGATTCAAGTTCTAGTTCCACTGTAGTATCTTGGACCAATAACCAAGACAGGAAATCCCTAAAACCATATCCTGGTAAAAGAAAGACAAAAACCAGAAGTAACTTAAAAAGTAAGTTTGGTGCATGTCTTCTTTCAAGTCCTTTTTCAAATAAATCAGCAGGTGTTTATTTTTCAGTATGTGATGAGAGAAGGTCCCAAAGAATTGTATGATTATGTGATTCTCTTTCCCTGCTACAATTGCATTGAAAAGGCAAAATGTACCTATGTGAAACAGTATAAAATATGGAAATGGCCAGCAACTGTTAAATATGAGCTATTGATAAGTGGGGTAGGAGGTCAGATAAGAGGAATCTCATATGAGCTGGAATCATCAGGAAAAGTTTCAGAGGAGAGGTGGGTGGGACTTGAGCTAATCGCTGGGAAAAAAACAGGTCTGGAGAAGGGGAAGCATTATAAGTTAGGTAAAACTACAAGGACAGACTGAGGACATGAGGACAGCATCAAGGACATAATCTGGAGCAGAAAATTTGTGCTGGGTGGTGGGGAACAAATTTTGAGCCAGTTGTAGAAAATAGGAATTGCTTCTCACTGGGATGTGTGTAAGTTAGAGAGGGATAAGTTAATTTTTGTATTTCTCAAAAGTAAAATTATCCATTGTATATTTTTCCCTTTCATTTTAGTCTTGCCACTTTCCCCTCCCAGTCCAGGCAGTGACCATGAGAAAGACCAAGTAAGTACATTTTATCTGAGCTGCCCTGTGCCCTTATGGCATTAGCACGGCACAAGTTGTTCTGTTTAGAGTTAAACTGTATCTATTTCTAAAAAAAAACTTTCAAAAACATGAGAATAACAAAGCAGTGGTAGGTAAACCACTGTCATTAGAAACTGCAATCTTTATTTAGATTTTATTTATTTTTAGAGAGAGGGGAAGGGAGGGAAAAAGGGAGAGAAACATCAATGTGTGGTTGCCTTTTGCATACCCCCAGCTGGGGACCTGGCCTGAAACTCAGGTGTATGCCCTGACTGGGAATTGAACTGGTGACCCATTGGTTCGCAGGCCAGTGCTCAATCCACTGAGTCACAGCAGCCGGGCTGGACATTTTTTCATTTTTCCCAAAAGTTGCTGAAAGATTATAACAGTGATTAAAATCTGGGCTGTTCTGATTTACTGCAAATGTGTGCTCTTGAATTTACTTCTAAAAATAAATTTCTTGGTTTATTTCTTTCCTTAGTGTTCAGTTTGTTGATATGTTTCTTCCAAATCTTTTAGTGGTTTAAACATTTAAATCTTTATTTTGCAAGTGGTTGAAATGTCTTCAGGGCTATATAAATATTGAGCAATCCCCCAAAGTTTCTTAATTCCCTTCAGTTATCCTTGTTTTATAGCAAAGTAGTTAGGAATATGAACACCAGTGTCCTCCAAACCAATTCAAAGCCTAATTCTTGCTGTGATTAGCTGAATTACCTCTCTTGGCAGCTGGTTTTTGTTTTTTGTTAGTTAAATAAGACCTATCCTGTCTGGCTGCTGGGGATTGTGAGGGCATCAACAACACGTGGTTAGTGCTTCAATCGTAGGTGGTTGGTTATCTGCCTGCACCTGCCTTCCTCCATTGCCAGGGGATTGTGGCCCTCTGTGAATCTGAGGGGCTCTCAGGTTCTGTAATGACAGAGATTACAGATTAAACCTGTGAGCCAGAGGAAGTAGCCAAATACTTGTTTAACCTGAAATAATGAGTTATCAGTTAGAAATAGACCAAAAGAACAGTTTTTAGTAAATACATCTTTTGTTTTAAATAAGCACCAAAGAAACATCAAAGCTTTGAGAATCCATAAACTTAAGCCATATAGGCGATAAGAAGTCCATGCTAATTTTCTGTGCTGGCATTGCTGACTTTGTACAAATACTGATTTTCAAAATTTACTTCTCTGTGTTGGAGTATAAAAGAATAATGTAGAGCAGGGGTCAGCAAACATTTTCTATAAAGGGCCGGAGAGTAAATATTTTCAATTCTGGTCATATGGTTTCTGTGGCGACTATTCAACATTGCCATTGTAGCATGACGGCTGCCATGGACAACACCAGAATGCATGGGTATGCTGTGTTCTGAGAACATTTTATTTGCCAGAACCTGATTTAGAGTAGTTTAACTTTATAAGGGGAATAAATCATAATGGAAAAAAAATTTTTAATTAAAAATAAATAAATAAATAAATTTTAGCCACCATCAGAATGACCAGGGTGGCTTGTTAAAATATAGGTTGCTGGGTCCCGTCCATAGAGTTTCTGATTAGCTAGATCATATGTGGGGCTGGAGAATTTGCATTTCTTTCAGGTTCCCAGTGTTGCTGCTGCTATGGGCTGGGACCATACTTTGAGAACTTTACTTTGGATTAATTTTTGATTTATGATTATCAACTGATATTTAACCTAATGTGCCTCTGTTCTGGGATCTTACAGTTTTAGTGTTTAGTTTCAAATGAAGCAAATCTAATATGTAAACTTTTCTGAAGGATATTAGAAATGTCTCAGAATTTTTTGATAAGTTGTCTTGAGTGATTATGAATGTTAACACCTCTAAAAAGTACTATATTTTAGGCCAAACTTCTAACACCATTGTGGAAAGATACCGCCAGGCAAAATAATGCTGTGTCTCCAACAATTTCTGGAACAAAACTTAAGGGTAGTTCTACCTTTTTAACTTCTGAAGTTTCTGCCCAAAAAACAGGTACCTGGTTTCTGGTGATTTACATAGAAAAAAATTATATTTTGGGAAAGGTAGTTTGAAGTAAATAAAACATTTTTCTTCTACTATCTGTCAAAGAAAGTGTGACTATATGATTGTTCTTCTCTTTAATTGTCTCATTGGCAAAAGGTAGAGGATAATTATATTTTAATTTTACTTTAATATTTGAGATCAGCTTGTACATAAGAGTCGCTGGTTCTCCTCTTTTAAAGAGTCTCTGGTTATCCTCTTTTAAAGAAGTATGAAACTCAAATGATGACTTGCCAGCAGGGGCTGGTAAAATTTTTCTGTAAAGGACTGGATAGTAAATATATTTTGCTTTTTGGCCTCTGTAGTTTCTGCTGCATCTATTTAACTCTGCAGTTGTACCACAAAATCAACCACAGACAAGATGTAAACCAATGATCATGGCTGTGTTTTCATAAAACTTTAATTATAAAACTAGGTGGCAGAAGGGCCTGAGTGGCCAGAGTATGCCAACCTCTAAGCTATAAGGTATCTTAACCCCCACTGAATTTTATTGCCCTGGCTGGTTTAGCTCAGTGGATTGAGCGTCGGCCTGCGAGCTAAGTGTCGCTGGTTCGATCTTCCAGTCAGGGTACATCAGAGAAGGAAAACTCTGACTCCAAAAAACCTCCGCTGCCTTGCGGCATACCTCTTCAGGGGAAAGGCTAAGGGAGTAAACCCCGACAGAAAATCCGGAGCCGGAGTCCCTAAGGCGGTTTGACGTTGTAGTCAACACCGGCAACTCCTGCGGCGCACCTGAACCCAAGCTGTATCGACTCCGTCTTTCCCTTGGACCCTTCAGCTGCGAAGAGAGGGGGGGTCTGCTGCATGGGCAACAGCAGACCCTCCATATTACCCTGCCCAGGCTCTGTAGCTTCAGCGTCATCACAAGATGTCGATTCAACACGGGAGGAGACAGATACCATGTCACTCCCGAGTCGGACTGCACAGCCATTCTCGGCGGTGCAGATAGACTCTTAAGAAGCTACACCATCGTCTCTCGAGACGGACGGCTGCCGCCGCCACCGACGACGACTGAATTTTATTAAAACTATTTGCACTTTTTAAAGGTTTCATTCACCTTTACCATTCTTCAGCTTATCACACTATCAGGCATATAATGGCTCTAAGTATTGTAAGTGCAACTGACAACCTCTTAGTGTGGCTGCTGCTGGTAGAGAAGAAGTAAGGAAAAGAAGCTAGTGGAGAGGAAAATTAGCATTAGAGAATAAGAGGAAATGGGGGAGTGGAACTGAGAGAGAGAAGGAGAGGGGTTACAAGGATGATGGGCCATAGAATCCTTACCCATGAATTTGGGGCTAGATGGGCAGCTATGAAAGCTGTAATTTAAAAAAATTGGCTTTTTATCTCCAGAGCTGCAAATCTAATAACCATACATGCCATGAGCGATACAAAGATTTTTGTTGTTGTTGCTTCAGTTAGTACTGTGCCCCCCTCCATTTTTTTGATGGTGAAATTTAGTATATAAAGAGATAGTGGAATGTGAGTGCCTGAAGTCACTTATAAGTGTGTTTATTCTCTTGAAACTGTTCTTTCTAATACTCAGAACTCCGAAGTCCCCTCCCACTGAGCAGTCTCTCTTCATTGGAGCACTCAGAAGTTGAAGGAAATTTATCAAAGGTACTATTTAATTGCTAGATTTTCATCTGGTTTTCCAGGATCAATGTTATATTTGCATAATGTACTGGCTTATTCCTTCTTAAGAGATAATGTAACACATTTGTTTTTTATTTTGATACAAATACATATATTTGTGCTTGTTTGTTGTTTTTCTTTTTTTAAGACTGTGACCCAAGAGTCATTGATGAGAAGTGCTAACCTCAAACATAAGCTGGAAATTCTGGAAGACAGAGGTGAGAGAATACTAAACTCTTTCCAGAACAAAGCAAAATTAATCTGATTTTTGCAGGCTGAGTTGTTATTCAAGTTACAGTAGATAAAATCACTTTACAGAGTGACCATCACCAGGCCTTGGAGAGAGCAGCATAATCTGCTTACCAGCTCCAAATGTGCATGAAGGTCAAGGGAAGGGACGATGCTTCACTCAGGAACAAGAAGGTCTTGTGTCAGGAAGCATATAGCTTGGGTACCTTAATCCAGTCAACCAGTATGCCTCTTTTTTTGGCCTCAGAGAAGGGCTTAGTGGGGCACTTACACTTTATCAATAATGCTTCAAAAAGTTGTGTGGCCAAGGTATTAAAACTTCCAAATTAATTTTTCATGAAGGTTTCCAGGCCAATTCACAATGTGGTGAATTAATATAGTGCCTAACCATTCTTTAGGGTGTTTGTGAACTGTTGTTTTTTCCTTATGTTTTAAATTAAATTTTAGGAAGATTCAAATAGTTATGAATTATGTGCAGGATATTTAGTATATCAACACAACAAACATCTGCCAATGACCATACAGTTTAAGAACACTATTATTTCCAAATTTTGGTACACTGCACCCCAAGCCATCCCCACCACTTCCCCCCTCACAGGTTCCCATTAAGTTTAGTTTGTATTTGATTTCACTGCTTTTATTTTTTTCACTTTTACATTGTGAAGAATACTATACATTCAGAAGAGGATACAGAACATGTACACAGTATAAAGAACGATTATAAGGTAAACACATATGTAACCACAACTCAGAATGAGAACTAGGAAATTGTCATTAACTTAGGATTCACGCCCTGTTTATTCCCTTTGTCCCTCACAGAAGTAAGGACAGTCCTGACTTGTGAAGATGCTTCTTTTGCTTTTCTTTATAATTTTACTTTCTTTATGTGCATCCCTAAATAATATGTATTTATATTTGATTTGAAATTTAAACAAATGATATCATACTGTATATCTGATGTGCTCTGCTTCTTTTGCTCAAAATGCTTTGTAAGATCCATTTATGCTGATGCATGTAGGTGAAGTATATTCATTTTCATCACAATATAGCATTCAGTTACATGAATATACCATCGTTCATTTATTTAGTTTAGTACTGTGGGGTCTTTGAATTGTTTACAGTTTTAGTTGTTAGAAATAGTGCCACTATAAAGAATCATGTTCATGCAGCTGGAGAAAAATGTTCTCTAGATATATTCTTAGAAATAGAATTGCTGGGCTACAGAGTATATATAACTTCAACAGTTTTAGATGTGACAAATCATTTTTCCAAAGTGGTTATATCAATTCACTTTCTTACCAGCTGTGTATAAGAGTTCTGTTGCTTCATTTTCTTGCCAACATTTGATATTTAAAACTTTTGATGTGTGTGTGTATGTGTACATTGACGTTTTAATTTAAATATCCCTGATAAAGTTTAAGCATCATTTTATGTTTATTAGCCGTTCGAATTTCCTTTTTTTGTGTAGTGTCTAAATGTCTTGCCAACTTGCCAGTAGGATTGTCTTTTTATATTAATTCCTAGGAGTTCTTCATATATTCTGGACTTGATTATGTGTTTTATAAATATCTTCTTCTACTTTGTGGTTTGCACTTCTCTGTATGATGCTCACTGTTTGTATGTCTTTATGACTTCTTTTTTGAAAACTGAAAGTTTTTAACTTCAATGAAGCCTAAATTGCTTATCTTTTCTTAATAGTTAGTACTTTTTTAGTCTTGATAAATTCTTCCCTATCAAAAGTCAAAGATATTTTCATATACTATTTTCAGTATTATATACATTTAATGCTATACATTTCTAAGTACTGCTCTAGGTGAATCCCACACATTGTAATATATGTTTGTTATTATTTTTAAATTTTTCTGTTTTTTCTTTTAAAAATTTTTAATTAAATATTTGGGATGACATTGGTTAATATGTCATACAGGTTTCAAGTGTACATTTTATGATACAAGATTTATGTATTGCATTGTGTGCCCACAACCTAAAATCAAACCATCTTGCTTCACCATATATTAGGCTCCCTCTTCTGCCCCGCCCCCCCCCCCCCCACTGTACCACCCTTCCCTCTGGTAACCAGCACACTGCTGTCTATGTCCAGGAGTTTTAGTTTTAAATTCCACATATGAGTGAAATCTTATGGTTCTAAGCTTTTTCTGACTAACTGATTTTATTTACCATAATATTCTCAAGGTCCATCCATTCTATTGCAAATGGCAATATTGGGTTGACCAAAAAGTTCATTTGGTTATTTTCCATAAGTTAGCTCTAGTAGTGCTTAGTTGTCTTTAACTTCCTACTATGGTGCTATTTCTAAAAATTAGTATATAGACAAATCTTCCCAGACGGTTGTTTTAGCAGATCTCAAAATGCGAAACTTTATTAATTTTGATTTGTTATTATGTAGCAGGCATTTGGGGCTCTATAAAGGTTTTCTTTTTCAGTAAAATTTGAAAGGTTACTTGTATTTAAAATAGTCTTGTAAACAAAATGGTATTTGAATCTTCAACCCTTTTTTTAAATTGTTTTTCTATTACAGTTGTCCCATTTTTCCCCCATTGCTCCCCCCCAACTCAACCAATCCCTTTTCCCACAGTCATTCCCCACAACATTGTCCATGTCCATGTATCATTTATACATGTTCTTTGACTAGATCTTTCCCTTACTTAACCACTTGTCTCCCTCCCCCATCCCCCTGATAACTGTAATTTTGTTCCTTCTTCAATTTTGTTCATTTGTTTGTGTTGTTCATTAGTCTCCTGTATCAGGTGACATCATATGGTATTTTTCTTTCATTGCCTGGCTCATTTTGCTAAGCATAATTCTCTCTAGTTCCATCCATGTTGTAGCAAATGGCAGGAGTTCCTTCTTTCTTTCTGCTACATAGTATTCCATTGTGTAAATGTACCACAGTTTTTTAATCCATTCATCAACAGATGGGAATTTAGGCTATTTCCAACACTTGGCTACTGTAAATAGCGCTGCTATGAACATAGGGGTGCATAAGTTATTTTGAGTTGGGATTTAAGAATTCTTTGGGTATAATCCTAGTAGTGGAATCACTGGTACAAAAGGCAGTTCCTTTTTTTAAGGGTGAACCACAAGGCTTAGTGCCAGGTGTTTATTTCCCCCCACCCCAAGTGGGCCTGCTCACATACACGACACACACAGGCGCTGGCACCAGGGGGGAGAGCAGAACCCCTGGCCTCTGACGGGGGGACAGGGCTCTCTCCCAGCCCACGGCCCCATGGTGCGAGATAGACGAGGAGGATGGCTTCTCTTTCACGCCTTCACAGGGGACTGAGGGGATCCATGAGCAAACTACCCCTTCCACCTCTCAGCCAAGGAGAAGCCACCTTGAGGACAGGTTTTGTTCCAATTATTATAGTAAGTGGAAAAGGGATTGGCCTGGTCCCAACCATTACAAAGTAGAATGTAAATGGTAAAGAAGTACAGTTTGGATTAGGCCACAAGAAGGAACAGGTGATACCACCAGAAGCATGTGGGGGAGGAGGGAGCAGTTGCTGGGCTTCTGAGCTTCGTAGCCCTTGGCATAGCAGGAAGGGTAGGGGAGATGGATGGGGCTTATTGTTTGGCATTGATGATGTCCACGAATTCAGGCTTGAGGGACGCACCACCCACGAGGAAGCGATCTACATCAGGCTGGCTAGCCAGCTCCTTGCAGGTTGCCCTAGTCACAGAACCTCCATAAATGATGCGAGTGCTCTGAGCCACTGCATTAGAGACATTGGACTTAAGCCATCCCTGGAGCTTTTCATGTACTTCCTGGGCCTGTTGCAGTCTTGCCTGTACCAATTGCCCACACAGTCTCATAGGCCAGAACAACCTTGCTCCAGGCCTTCACGTTATCTGTGATGACCTTAGTTTGTTCAAAAACGACCTTCTCAGTGATGCCAGCTTCCCTTTCATCTAGCTTCTCCCCAATGCAGGCGATCACTCCAAGTCCCTTGGACAGGGCATGGGCCACTTTCTGCCCAATCAGCTCATCTGACTCCCCAAAGACGTGCCTTCTCTCCGAGTGCCCCAGCACTACCCATGTGGCTCCACAGTCTTTGATCATGCCAGGGCTGATCTCCCCAGTAAAGGCCCCATTAGTCACTTTGTAGCAGTTCTTGGCAGCCACGGCAATCTTGGCATCTAGCTTCTGCCTGGCGAAGTAAATGTAGGTGGTGGGGGGTGCACAAACCACCTCGGTGTCGGCCGGCACCTTGGCGGCATTCAAGGTGTTGATGAGTTCCCCCAGATTCGTTTTCCGCCCATTCATCTTCTAGTTCCCCCCCACGAAAAACTTCCTGGAGGGCGCCATAGCGCTGGAACCCACACACTGAAGGTCAGGATCACCCCATTTTTAGTTTTTTGAGGTAATTCCATACTGTTTTTTGTAGTAGCTGCACCAGTCTGCATTCCCTCCAACATTGCACTAGGGTTCCCGTTTCTCCACATCCTCGCCAGCACTTGTTGTTTGTTGATTGGTTGATGATGGCCATTCTGACTGATGTACAGTGGTATCTCATTGTGGTTTTTATTTGCATCTCTGAGGTTAGTGATATTGAGCATTCTTTCATGTGTCTATGGACCCTCTGTGTATCCTCCTTGGAGAAGTGTTTGTTCAGGTCCTTTGCCCATTTTTTTTGTTTGTTTGTTTTTAATATGCTTTATTGATTATGCTGTTACAGTTGTTACAATTTCTTTTCCCTTTGTTCCCCTCCACCCAGTGACCCTCTTCCCTCCAGTTGCCACCCCCCCTTAATCCATGCCCATTGGTTGTGCATATAGTTCTTCTCAACATCTTCCTATCTACTCCACTCCCTCTCTGCTTCTTAATTCCTGTACCATCTCCCTCCCTTTCCCCGCTTCCCCCTCCCCAGTGACCTCCCCGCAAAATGTTCCCTATACCTATAATTCTTTTCCCACTTTCATTGCCTAGGTAGTTTGCCTTCGTTTCTATTCCCTAGCCTCTGTTGTTGGTTGTTGTGATACAGTTTTCATTTTAATGTTCATAGTTTTGATCCTCCTTCTCCTAAACAAGTCCCTTTAACATTTCATATAACAGTGATTTGGATCTGATGAACTCCTTCAGTTTTACTTTGTCCTGGAAGCACTTTCTCTGCCCTTCTATTCTGAATGACAGCTTCACTGTATAGACTAATTGTGGTTATAGGTTTTTGCTTTTCATTACCTTGAATATTTCTAGCCAGTCCCTTCTTGCCTGCAGAGTTTCTTTTGCGAAATCAGCTGATAGTTTTATTGGGACCACTTTGTACGTAGTTCTCTTCTCTCTTGCTGCTTTTAAGATTCTCACTTTATTCTTAATTTTTGACATTTTGATAATAATGTGTCTTGGTGTGGTTCTCCCTGGGTCCAGTTTTTTTGAACTCTCTGTGCTTCCTGGACCTGTATGTCTATTTCCTTCCCCAAACTAGGGAAGTTCTGCTTCATTATTTTTTTCACATGATTTTTCAATTTCTAGTTCTTCTTCATCACCTTCTGGCAGCCCTATGACTTGGATGTAGGCCTGCTTATAGCTGTACCATAGGTTTCTGAGCCTCTCCTCATTTTCCTCACTTTTCATTTCCTCTTTCTGCACTGGTTGACTGTTTGTTCCTTCCCTGTGTTCCAATTTGTTGATTTGATCCCTGTTTTTCTTTCCCTCACTACTAGTTTCATATGTGTTTTCATTCATTTCAGCAGGACTAGCCTTCATTTCTTCCTCGTCTTGTTTAAGATTCACCATTAGGTCTGTAAGCATTCTTATAATCAAAGCTCTGAACTGTGCCTCAGAAAGATTACCTACCTGCTGAGCCGTTAGATTAGATATTTGCTGTCTGGTGAGCTGCGGGATTGGGATCTCTATCATGACCTGTGCCATCCTGACAGTTTTGTATTTACCTTTGCTTCCTGGGTGGGGCTGTCACACCTCCTACACTATAGGGGGCGGAGCCCTGTGCATTCATCACAGCTGTACGACCCTTCTTACCACATTATGGCGTTGTGCATGGGGGAGGGGGTCCAAGATGGATTCCTGCTGTTCCCTCTCCACTGAGAGACTGGAAACCTTCTCCTCCATCCCCATGCCCTCTGGCCATCACAGTCCGAGATAATGGTGGTCTGCCCTCCTGGTGTTGGAATCCCGGGCTGACAGGTTTGGTCTGCAGGTGGGAGAGATCCCCAGGCACTTCTCGCCTCCCCTTAAATACAGGTGTTTGTGTTTACTGCCCTCCTGCTGCTGTCACCATAGCTGCTGGCACCAGCACAGCTTGACCTCTCTGCCCCGGCTTCACCCCTCCTACCTGTCTGGATGAGCACCACTTCCTTATATCTTCATACGTTGGACTTCCATGTAGTTTTATTTTCTGGAACTTCTGGTTATTTCTGGTTTTGTGGTAGTTGTATTTCTTCTTTGTTGTGGAGGGAGATGGAGCATGTCAGCCTAGGCCTCCATCTTGGCCGGAAGATGTCCCCTTTGCCTATTTTTTAATTGAACTGTCTGTCTTCTTAGTGTTGAGGTGTGTAAGTTCTTTATGTATTTTGGAGATCAATCCCTTGTCTGAGGTATCATTGGCAAATATGTTTTCCCATAGGTTCGTTCTCTTTTCATCTTGCTGATGTTTTCTTTTGCTGAGCAGAAATTCTTTAGTTTGATGTAGTCCCATTTGTTTATTCTTTCCTTTATTTCCCTTGCCTTAGGAGATGTATCGGTGAAAATATTGCTGCGTGGGATATCTGAAATTTTCCTGGCTATGTTTTCCTCTAGGACTTTTATGGTGTCACAGCTTACATTTAAGTCTTTGATCCATCTTGATTTTATTCTTGTGTGTGGTGTAACTTGGTGGTCTACTTTCATTTCTTTGCACGTCCCTGTCCAGTTCTCACAGCACCATTTGTTGAAGAGGCTCTTCTTACTCCATTTTATGCTCCTTCCCCCTTTGTTGAATATTAGTTGACCATGTAGCCCTGGGTTTATTTCTGGGCTTTCTGTTCTGTTCCATTGATCTATATATCTGTTCTTATGCCAGTACCAGACTGTCTCGATCACAGTGGCTTTGTAGTGTAGTTTGATATCAGGTATTGTGATTCCTCCTACTGTGTTCTTCTGTCTTGAGATTGCTTTGGCTATTCGGGCTCTTTTTTGGTTCCATATAAATTTTTGGAGTATTTGTTCTAGGTCTGTGAAATGTCACTGGTATTTTAATAGAGATTACACTGAATCTGTAAATTGCTTTGGGTAGTACGACATTTTGATGATGTTGATTTTTCCCATTCATGAACATGGTATTTGCTTCCATTTATTTGTATCTTCCTTAATTTCTTTCTTCAGTGTTATGTAGTTTTCTGAGTATAGGTCTTTTACCTCCTTGGTTAAGTTTATTCCTATGTACTTTATTTTTCTTCTTGCTACAGTAAATGGGATTTTTTTATTTTTTTTTATTTTTTAGTTTCTGTCTCTGGTATTTTATTGTTGGTGTACAGAAAGGCCTCGATTTCTGAATACTGCTTTGTACCCTGCTATTTTGCCAAATTCACTTATTATGTTGAGTAGTTTTTTAGTGGAGTTTATAGGGTTTTCTATGTACACTATCATGTCATCTGCAAATAATGACAGTTTTACTTTCTCTTTTCCAGTTTGGATGGCTTTTATTTCTTTTCCTTGTATGCTGTGGCTAGAACTTCCAACACTATGTTGAATAGGAGTGGAGAGAGTAGACATCCTTGTCTTCTTCCTGATTTCAGGGGGAAATGCTTTTAGTTTTTGTCCATTGAGTGTGATATTGGCTTCAGGTTTCTCACTTATAGCCTTAATTATGTTGAGGTATGTTCCCTCTATTCCCATTTTGCTGAGTGTTTTCATTATAAATAGGTGTTGTACTTTATCAAATGCTTTTTCTGCATCTATTGATATGATCATGTGATTTTTATCTTTCATTTTGTTTATGTGGTGTATTACATTTATTGATTTGCGAATATTAAACCATTCTTGCATCCCTAGGATGATTGCCGCTTGATTGTTGTGTATAATCTTTTTAATGTGTTGCTGGATCTTGTTTGCCAATATTTTGTTGAGGATTTTAGCATCTGTGTTCATCAGCAATATTGGTCTCTAATTTTCTTTCTTGGTTGTGTCTTGACCTGGTTTTTGGAATTAGGGTTATACTGGCTTTATAGAAAGAGTTAGGGAGTTTTCCCTCTTCTTAGATTTTTTTGGACTAGTTTGAGAAGGGTAGGTGTTAGTTCTTCCCTAAATGTTTTGTAAAACTCACCCATGAAGCCATTTGATCCAGAGTTTTTGTGTGCTGAGTTTTTTTATTACTGTTTCAATTTCATTCTTTGTTATATCTCTGTTCAGGCTTTCTACTTCTTCTTGATTCAGTTTTGGAAGATCACATGTTTCTAGAAATTCATCCATTTCACCTAGGTTGTCAAGTTTCTTGTGATACAGTTGTTCATAATAATTTCTTACAATCCTTAGTATTTCTGTGATATTGTTGGTGATGTTTCCTCTTTCTTTATGATTTTGTTTATTTGGGTTCTCTCTCCTTTTTTCTTGATGAACCTGGCTAAAGGCTTGTTGATTTTGTTTATCTTTTCAAAGAATCAGCTCCTGCTTATTTGATCTTTTGAATTGTTTGTTTAGTCTCTATGTCATTTAATTCTGCTCTGATCTTGATGATTTATTTCCTTCTACTTGCTCTGGGCTTTGTTTGTTGTTGTGCTAGTTCTTGTGGCTGTATGGTTAGATTATTTTTATTTGAGGTTCTTCTATCCTTTTCAGGTAGGCCTGTATTGCTATGAACTTTCCTCTCAGAACTGCTTTTGCTGTGTCCTATAGGTTTTGGGCTATTGTGTTTTCAATATCATTAGTTTCCAGAAACTTCCTGATTTCTTCTTTGATGTCATTGTTAACCCATTCATTATTTAATATCATGTTATACATTGTCCATGAGTTTGAATGTCTTTGAGTTTTTTCCTTGAGGTTGATTTCTAGTTTCAAGGCATTGTGGTCTGAGAAGATGCTTGATATAATTTCAATTCTTTTT
Organism: Furipterus horrens; assembly: GCF_987537825.1. NCBI lineage: Eukaryota > Metazoa > Chordata > Mammalia > Chiroptera > Furipteridae > Furipterus > Furipterus horrens. Next base: position 94,313,201 of record NW_028327173.1, read on the forward strand.
AATTTGTCAAGACTTCTTTTGTGTCTCACCATGTGGTCTATCTTTGAAAATGTCCCATATGCATTTTAAAAGAATGTATATTTTGCTTCTTTGGGGTGAAAAGTTCTATATATATCAGTTAAGTCCATTTGATCTAGAGCGTTGTTAAATGCCTCAATATCCTTGGTGTTTCTTTGCTTCAAAGATCTGTCTATTATTGATAATGAGGTGTTAAAGTCCCCTAATAAGAGTGTGTTGCTGTTGATATCCTTCTTGTAGTCTTCCAATATTTTCCTTATATTTTTGGGTGCTCCTATGTTGGGTGCATATATGTTTACCAGGGTTATATCTTCTTGATGGAGTGTTCCCTTAAGTATTATGAAATGTCCTTCTTTGTCTCTTTTTATGACCTTTGCTGTGAAATCTGTTTTGTCTAATATAAGTATTGCTACCCCAGCTTTTTTTTCATGTCCATTTGCTTAGAATACTTTTTTCCATTCCTTCACTTTCAGTCTGTGTAAATCTTTTGATTTGAGGTGTGTCTCTTGTAGACAGCATATATGTGGGTCATGTTTTCGTATCCATTCCGCACCCTATGTCTTTTGATTGTAGCATTTAATCCATTTAAATTTAAGGTTATTATTGACAGGTATTTACTCGTTTCCCTTTAACCTGTGTTCCTCTCATTCTCTCTTTTTCTTCTATTTCTTACAGCATTCTCTTTAGCACCTCTTACAATGCTGGTTTGGTGGAGATGTATTCTTTTAGTCTTCCTTTGTCTGGGAAACTCCTTATTTCACCTTCCATTTTGAATGAGAGCCTTGCTGGGCAGAGTATTCTTGGTTGTAGGCCTTTGTTTTTCATTGATTAGAATATTTTTTGCCATTCCCTTCTGGCTTACAGTGTCCCTGTTGAGAAATCAGCTGATAGCCTTATCGGAGCTCCCTTTTGTGTTATTAGCTGTTTCTCTCTTGCTGTTTATAGGATTCTCTCTTTGTCTTGGAATGTTGCCATTTTAATTATGATGAGCCTTTGAGTGGGCCTTTTTGGGTTCATTTTCATTTGGACCCTCTGTGCTTTCTGGACTTGCATGACTTTTTCTTTTATCAAGTTAGGAAATTTTTCTGTCATTACTTTTTCAATCAGGTTTTTATCCCATGCTCCTCTTCTTCACCTTCTTGTATCCCTATGATACGAGTACTTTTTCATTTCATGTTGTCCAACTGTTCTCTTACACCCTCTTCATTCTTTTTCAATATTTTTTCATTTTGTTTTATTGTCTGTGAATTTTTTTCTACATTGTCCTCTAACTCACTGATCTGATCCTCTGCTTTGTTTAGCTTTCTTTTGATTGATTCTACTGTGTTCTTCAGTTCAGAAATTGTAGTCTTCATTTCTTCCTGGTTCTTATTGATAGTTTCTATGCCTTTTTTTTTTTATGCTGGAATAGTTCTCTGTAAGTTCCTTGTGCCTTCTCTGTAGTTCTTTGTAGTTTCCCTGAAGTTCTTTGTAATTCCCCAGGAGTTCGTTGTAGTTTTCTCTGAGTTTGTCAAGTCCATTGAACTTCCATATAACCATTCTTTTGAATTCCATGTCTGATGGTTTGCTTATCTCTGTTTCATCTAGCTCTCTTTCTGGGGATTTCTCTTTTCCTTTCATTGGGAGATTGTTTCTGTGCCTCCCCATGTTGGATGCTTCTTGTTTGTTTTTATTTCTTAGAAATCATCTGCTTTGATTTCCCGCCTTCATGGTATAAGATTCTGTATAGGAGACTTGAGGGATTCAGTAGTGCAGTCTCTTTGATCTCCTGAGCTTGATGCTCTTGGGATGCCCTTTATGCCATTTGTTTAAGCTGTTTGATTGTATTTCAGTTATTCTTTGGTGGATCCTTCCCTCTGGCTAGTTGATTTAGAGTCACTCTGCACCTTGTCTTGAGTTCTTTTGTGGAGATGCTGTTCAAACATAAACACACAACCTAGGCAAGCAACCCAAACCCTCCAAAATATCCCTCACCCACAATCACACTATCAGCAGCAAATGAGCCAGTATTAATATAAATGTAAAGAGGTTCAGACTATTATACTATTGGAAAAACAGATAAGAGTTGTTTTAAATGCAAGAAAGATGATTTTTTAGAGGGAGGGTGGTTGAATAATAATAGTAGGGTCAAGGCTATGCTAGACAGTAAGTAATATTTACATAGTATGTTGAAAAAGGGAGGGAAGAATGCAGAATGAAGTTAGAAAGTGGAAATGTATGGTATTAGGTTTATGTAACAGTTATATGCTATATGTTTAGTGCGATAGGAGGATAAAAAAACAAACAAACAGACAAACCACCAAAAAATAAATTAAAGAAGAAGAATAGGAGGGAGAGAAGGTAGGAAATAGATTAAGGAAATAGTTTTTCCCCAGCACAACCTTTCGGCATTGCCTTCTTTTTCTGGATCCGCCCCTTGTCAGAATTCCATGGGTTTCAAGTCTTTTCTGGCTGGTTGGCTGACTGTGAGAAGATCTAGCTGGATTCTGAGACTGCTATTCTCTCACTCGTGGGCCTGCCACAGCTCTCTGTTGTGAGCCGCACTGAGTTGAGTCCCCTCCCACCTGGTCCTGCGGCACCCTCCAGCCCTCTTCAGGCTCGTCTAGCAACACTATTCTGCTGGTGAGCCAGTGCGCATGCCAATAGTCCCTGCCCAGCCTTGGGTCCCATCTCTGTTCCTTCTCCAAAAAAGTCTCTGTGTTGCCTCCAAGCTGCAGCACTGGCCTGCATCCCTGCCTGTACACCTGTGTATGCCACTTTCCTGCCTGGGGTCCCTACTGAGTCTGCAGTTTCACCACAGCTTTCCCGTATGGGTCCCTCTCCCTGGCTCAGTTCTGCCTTTTAGTTTGGTGGAGCCTTGGTGCGAGTGCCCGGAGCGCAGGTTGCTAGCCCACAGTTGCCAGTCAAGGGAGTCCCCACCTAGACTCAGTTCATACAGTTTCTCACAGTCTGGGCTGTTTGCTGTCTTCCCACACCTCCAGCTGTTTCAACCAAACCTTCTCTCTGACTCCCTCTGGGACTTTGCAGGTCAGGGCGCCTATGGCAGTGGGAAGCTTCCAAGCAGATCCCAGCTAATGAGCTGGTCAGCAGCTGCCCCTTTCGGGTGCGGTGCAGCAGAGGTGCCAGGCTTGGAAGCCCAGCGACTCTGCTTGGAGAGCTCGGGCTGAGCTTTCTGACCTCTTTCACGCTGTTACCACACTCTTTTCCCTGTTCAACCTATCTGAAATCCACACTCACTCCACTCCGTGTTTGTACTCCAAGTCCTTCGCGATGGGAGCAAGCAGACAACACTGCTACCAACTCTGCTGCCATCTTCCTGCATCTCTCTATAAAGTTTTTGATATTCATGTATTTCTACCTTTACTGCTGATTTAATATAATTAGAATAAATTATTCTATTAAGATTCTGTTTTAGGATATAAGATGTCTTTTTAAAAAATCATTTTTATTAATTACAGCTTACATACATTATTATTTTAGTTGTAGGTATGCATCTCAGTGATTAGACATTACAAAACTTACTAAGTGATAATCCCCAAAAATCTCTTGCCCATCTGACATCATACAAAATTATTAGAATATTATTGACTATATTCCCTATACTGTACTTTACCTCTCCATGACTATTCTGTAACAATCAATTTGTTATTCTTAATCCCTTTACCTTTTTTTACCCATCCCCTTAACCCTCTCCCATCTGGCAACCATCAAAATGTTCTCTGTATCTATGAATATGTTTCTGTTTTGCTTGTTTGTTCATTTCATCTTTTTAGATTCAATCATTGATAGAGTATGTATTTATTGCCAGTTTATTTTTCAACATTTTTATCTCTTTTTTTTTCTTCTTCTTCTTAAAGAAGACCCTTTAACATTTCATATAGTACTGGTTTGGTGGTAATGAACTCCCTTAGCTTTTTCTTGTCTGGGAAGTTCTTTATCTGTCCTCAGATTCTAAATAATAGCTTTGCTGGGTAAAGTAATCTTGGTTGTAGGTCCTTGCTCTTCATCACTTTGAATATTTCTTCCCTGCTGGCCTTCGAAGTTGCTTTTGAGAAATCAGCACACAGTCTTATGGGAGCTCCCTTGTAGATAACTGTTTATTTCTTTCACCAGATTAGGGAAGTTTTGTCGCTTTTTTTCAAATAGATTTTCAATTTCTTGCACTCTTCTCCTTCCGGCACCTCTATGATGCAAATATTGGCATTCTTGAAGTTATCCCAGAGGCTCCTTACATTATCCTCATTTTGGGGGATTCTTTTTCCTTTTTGCTGTTCTGATTGGGTGTTTTTTTCTTCCTTGTATTCTAAATTGATGATTTGATTTGCGTCTTGGCTTCATCTACTTTTCAGCTGATTTCCTGTAAATTATTTTTTTTTCATTTTTTGTTGTTGTTCTATTACAGTTGCCCTGTCTTTCCCTCATTGCTCTCCCCTGCCCCACTCATCTCCCCCCTCTCCCACAGTCAATCCCCACCCTGTTATCCACATCCATGGGTCATTTACATTAGTTCCATGACTGGACCCTTCCCCTTCTTTTCCTCCTTCTCCCCCGCCCCTCTGGTCACTGTCAGTCTGTTCCTTGTTTCCATGCCTCTGGTTCTATTTTGCTCATTTGTTTTGTTTTGTCCATTAGGTTCCTGTATTACGTGACATCATATGGTATTTTTCTTTTGCTGCCTGGCTTATTTCACTAAACATAATATTCTCATGTTCCATCCATGTTGTCACAAATGGTAGGAGTTCCTTCTTTCTTTCTGCTGTGTAGTATTCCATTGTGTAAATGTACCACAGTTTTTTAATCCACTCATCCACTGATGGGCACTTAGGCTGTTTCCAGCACCTGGCTATTGTAAATAGCACTGCTATGAACATAAGGGTGCATAGGTTCATCTGAATTGGTGTTTCAGGATTCTTCAGGTATATTCCTAGCAGTGGAATCACAGGATCAAAAGGCAGTTCCGTTTTTAGTTTTTGGGGGAAATTTTATACTGTTTTCCACAGCAGCTGCACCAGTCTGCATTCCCACCAACAGTACACTAGGGTTCCCTTTTCTCCACATCCTCACCAACACTTGTTGTTTGTTGATTTGTTAATGATGGCCATTCTGACCAGTGCGAGGTGGTATCTCATTGTTGTTTTAATTTGCATATCTCTGATGGCTAGTGATATTGAGCATTCTTTCATATGCCTGTGGGCCCTCTGTATACGCTCCTTGGAGAAGTGTCTGTTCAGGTTGTTTGCCCATTTTTTAATTGGATTGTCTGTCTTCTTGGTGTGAGTTGTATAAGTTCTTTATATATTTTGGAGATCAAACCCTTGTCTGAGGTATCATTGGCAAATATGTTTTCCCATATGGTTGGTTCCCTTTTCATCTTGCTGATGTTTTATTTCACTGAGCAGAAACTTTTAGTTTGATGTAGTCCCATTTGTTTATTCTTTTCTTTATTTCCCTTGCTCTGGGAGATACAGCATAAATTATTCTTTATTTCAGTTAGTGTATCCTTCATGTCTGACTGGTTCTTTTTTATTCTGTTGAAGTGTTTACTAAGTTCATTAAGCATACTTATAACCAGTGTTTTGAACTCTGCATCTAGTACGTTGCTTGTCTCCATTTTTTTAGTTTTTTTTCTGGAGTTTTGTTCTTTCATTTTGGGACATGTTACTTTGTCTCCTAATTTTGTAAGACTCCAGTGTTCTTTTCTATGTATTAGGTGGAGCTGCTATGTCTTCCAGGCTTGGTAGAGTGGCCTAATCTAATAGGTGTCCTGTAGGGTCCAGTGGCACAGCCTCCCCTATCATCTAAGCTAGGTACCCGAGGTGTACCTCCTGTGTGGACTGTGTACACCCTCCTCTTGTAGTTGAGCTTTGATTTCTGTTGGCACATCGATGCGTGGGATTTATTCTCAGGCCTATCAGCTGCAGGCACTGACTGTGACCACCAACTGTCACAGACCTCCAACCATTGTGGTTCTCAGCATTGTGGATGAAATGAATACAGTATTCCCTCACTTATTGCGGGTATTACATTCTGGACCCGCCCCCTCCACTGCGATAGGTGAAAATCCGCGAAGTAGGAACCTTACATTTATTTTAGTATTCATATATATTTTAAGGCTTTATAAACCCTTCCCACACACTTATAAACCATTCCCAGTCCCTTATTAACCTTTCCTATTCCCTTATTAACCTTTTCCACACTTTTATAAACACTACTTATGTTCTTAAACATATTCTACACTCTTAAACCTATGTAACTTTAACAACATACATATACAGTACCGTAAAATCCCGTGATATAGTGAAAAATCTGTGATAAATAATTAAATATAATATTTTAAAAAATCCTGTGATACAGTGAGGCCGCAATAAATGAACCGCAATATAGAGAGGGAGTACTGTAAATCCACACTGACTGCAAAAATCCTGTGGAGAAGAGGGGATAAAACTGGCTACTCTCTAAGGGAGAGAGCGCAATTTGTCCATGCCTGAACAGACTTTTATTAACTCTTTAGGTGGATTACATCCAAGAAAGTTATAAATCATTGTGCCAATTATTGCCTTATATGATTATTACTTTTATATAACAGAGAAAAGACTGTTATACATGCATGGTTTATAAGGATAACTGATCTAGCCACATCCTGTCCTTGAAAATCAGCTCAGAATAGATCCTAAGAAACTACTTCAAGGTTACATGCTGAACATCTGTTGTTCTCAGCCTAGAATGAGGGAGTCCTTCAGCAGAAACCAGTTTTTAAGCTATTATAGAAATGCAGGCTTGGTTCCCAATGAGAAATCTGGTGTGTGGAGTGGGTCCTATGTGCTGCCACACTCCCAGTGGTTTTCCAAATCTGGGGCTGAGCTACATTTGCCACCACCAAGCACCCCGGCTTCCCATAACCAACCACTATGGAGGATCAACTGTTCAGGGGCCCTCTCCCCAGACCAGGACTTACTTCAGCAGTGCTCTGGTGCCCATTGAGTCCACACCTTGAGTGTATCACTTGTGGAAGTCGTTGGATGGTGGTGCTCCAATGTGGTCTGAAGCTATTAGCTGGCTATAGAGCCTCCTTGGAGGTGTAGGCCAAGGTCAGCTATCACCTGTGTTCTGTCTGGGGATGCCCAGCATGAGCTACAGAGCAATCTGTAGATGACTGCTACTTGTGCTGGGCTTGGAGTTGTCCAGGTGAGGGCAAGCTGTGAACCAAGGCCAGCTGCTGCTAGTGCTAGGCCTGGGGCCACTTAGTGAAAGGTATGGGGCCCGATGAGGCCAAATGCTGCTGCTTTGAGAGATTTTAGGAAAATCTGAAGCATGAGTTGTGACAGGCCACTCATATTGAAAAGCCACTGGAAACAGGTTGGGCCTGAGGGTTGTGTGTCGTGGGGCCTCAGGGAATCACCAGGGTGGGGCAAACAGTGTGAGTCAGGTTGATGGAGTCTCATATATTGTGCCTGTCTGCCAGATCTGTGATGGGAGGGTTCAGCAAAGGAACAATGGCCTCTGCCAGCACCGCTGTCTGTGATAAAGCTCTCCCCTAGCTCTTGCCCTGATATGGGATAATTCATGTCCTCTCCATATGTCCCTGGTGACTTTCAAGTTGCTGCCTTAACTCTGGAGCTCAGAGAAAGTAAGTGTGAGTAAGTCTGCATGGACTGTTTTAGAGGAACTTCCTGGGACTTCAGAAGCCCTTTGTCTCCCTCAGCCAAAATCCCTGCTGGATTTTACAGACAGAAGTTATGGGGACTTCTCTTCCAGGCACTGGAACCCTGTACTGGGGGGCCTGATGTAGGGTTGGGACCCCTTTCTTCTTGGGGGGACCTTTTCAGTCGAGATGTCCCTTCCAATTTTTATCCTCCATATGTGGGTGTAGGACCAGCCTATTCCATGTCTCTGCCCTCTTATCAGTCTCCATGTGGCTTCTTCTTTAATTTCCCAGTTGTAGGACTTCTGTTCAGCCAGATTTCAGGCAGTTCTGAATGATGGTTATTCTGCAGTTTAGTTGTAATTTTGATTACCTACACTCCCATATTGACCAGAAGTCAAGATCTCATTTCTTATTTTGTAGAAGCTTGGATATTCTGCAGCATGCATTCATTTGTTTGTTCTATGAATGTTTACTGAATGTCTATGTGTGAGGCATTTTATGTGTTAGACATTCTAGAAAACAAAACAGACACAATGCCTGACCTCATTGGAGCTTACCTTCTAGTGGGGGAGACATAATACACAAGAAAAATAAAACATGTAGTATATTATATTGTGACTAAGTCTAAGAAAAAAATTAGGAAAGAGAATTAAAAGTTGGGAGGTGGTATTAAATGTTATATTGTGATAAAGGCTAAGAAAAAATTAATTAGGGAAGAGATTTAAATGTTGAGAGGTGATATTGAAATTTAAGTTGGATGGCCAGAGGAAACCTTAGTGCATATATGTGGGGAAGGAACTCAAGTTGGAGGAACAGCAAATGTGAAGACCTTTAGGTAAGAACACATCTGGGGTACCTGAGGACGCTCAAGGAGACTAGGTTAGAAGAGCAGAGTGGAGAAAGAGAAAGTTGCCTCTTTGCTTCTCTACGGTCTTCCCACCAGAGCACACAATTCCTTGCACATAGAATATTCAAGTATTTATTAAACATATTAATGAAATGTGATTCCAGAACTTTCAGAGGGAAAACCAATAACAACTAGCTGTATATGCGAATAGAGGGGGTAAAGCAGATGACTTAACAGATAAGTGTGTGTGGGGGGGCTATGTGTATAGTGGGGAAGAAAGAGTGGTTAGGATGAGGAGGAGTAGGAAAGAGTGGTTTCAAGGTGGAGATGTTGAGTAGGCAACTGGAAACACAAGTCTGTTACTTAGGAGAGCTCAGGCAAGAGTTATTTGGCAGATGACAGCTGGAGATATGGGATCGATGGGACCCTCCGGGGTCACAGTGTAGGAATTCACGTGTGGACAGCCATGGTGTGGATGGTGTCAGAATGCAGAAACAGAAATGGATTCATTCCATAGGCAGGACCTCAGGCCTTGATGAGAAGAGAAGTAGATGGTAAAGAAAAGCAAGAGTCACACGAATGCTAGTGCACTGTTGACAGTGGTGGTACCATCGATAAAATCAGGAGGGCCTGGATGGGGTGAAAGTGAATATCAGAATAGAAAATATTTAGTAAATGCTGAATTGAAAAGAGAATCTATATTTAAATCTCATAAACTGAAGCCCTCAAGATCACTTGAACTACTAAGGAACCAAAGTAACCTTATTTATAAGGTAGCCCTCAGTGCAACTCTGAAGCTCCAGTGTTACCAGCAGGTGGCACACTCAACAGGGTGATCAGATGAGCTTTAAAACCCACTTGGCTGGAAAGCTTGCTACCTTACCATTGAGCCTGGAGCCCGGGAAGTGGTGGTGTTGGTGGTGGTATATGTGTGTGTGTGTTTGATGCCAATCTTTACTGCTTTTTGTTTGAGTCAGTCTGTACCTTGATAAGCAGAATGGTGTTCCTAAATGTTACAGAGCACATCAAAGGGAGGCCTATTCCAATGTGTCCTTTGTAGGCATTAATAGACTTAGTGCTTTTTGATACTTGTTGAATGTGCCAAATAATAAGTAGTTAGTAACAGGCAACAACTTTCACTTGCTGTTCATCAAGTTTAGATATTAAGTGATGGAAAGAGGACAAGATAAATTTCGGAAAAAACGAATGTGTGTGTGGTTATTAATGTGCTGTGCTTATGTTTAGACACATCAGATGGTAGTTTTGCTAAGTGGAAACAGTCAAAATTGAAAGAAGATGATGCTCCAGGATCCCTTTCCTCAGTGACAGAAGGAACAGACTTGTCAGGTAACATTATACATCCAGCCAGCCAGTGATGCAAGAGTGTGATAAAGTGTAAGCACTGGATGTACCAACATGAATTACAAGGGAGCTGCAGTTTGAAGGTCGTAGCAGCTGTGGAACCCTAAAAACTATGCATTTTGTCCTTTCAGAGACAAGTAAATTGTTGCACAAATTACAGATAAAAGCAAGCACAGCCCCTTCTAGACTTTTGATTTCTGCCTCGTATCTCTTTTTTTATGGCAATTTTCAGGGCCTAAGGATCCTAAATTTATAGGATCTCTGCTTTAGTTCATAGTTATTAACTAAATTTTTGTAGTGTATATATTTACTCTATACCAATGAAGGAGAATGAGCTGAAATGTTCTCATGTGTGGGGTTGGCCTTCTGGATGAGTGATGCCACTGTATTTTGAAACAGGAGGCAATTTTGGAAGCCAAGAGGTACTAGAAGGTGGTAATTAAGAGCCAGGCAGAGTGGGTTTCAATCCTGAAGCAGTTGGTATGAGCTTGCACCAGTTACTTGATCTCTCTGTTAAATGTGAACATTAATAGTACTTACTTCACATGGTTTTTAAGAGGATTAAATGAGTCAACAGATGCCAATGCCTTAGAATGGTGTCAGACTCTTCATGTGCCCTCGTGAAACTTCTGGCTTTCAGAAGTTGCTATGCCAGCATTTCCCTTATAGAAATGCCCTACCCATCATGTCCTCCTTAAAACTTCTTTCAACACTGCAGCCTGCTTCTTAAACATAATATCAGTTGCACTGATTTCAAGTGCTTGGAAAGTTTGGATTAAATGGGCACTTGCTAGAGAGTGAGATTTGATGGGAAGCACCATAAGTGCCTCCTGCAAAGACTCTTGGCTCTATTGACCTTGTTGGCCTCAGCCAGAGTCAGCCCTGCTGCAGTCACTGCCAGGCATCTGTGAAGCTTGCTGGATCAGATTTGTGCTTCTGTCTGACTGTCCATCCTCAGGTCAGCTGATGGACTGAGCACATCTACTTCAAGCACTTTGTTAATTTTATTTCATGTTTTATTTTTATTGTTCAGAAGGCATTGCTACTCCATCCCTGGCAGTTGTGCCAGAGAACTTGAATAGTTCTGCTGTTATCACAACCTTTGAAAACTTCACTAGAGAACTGAAAAGAAAATATGAGGTAACGGTCCACTAACAATGAAAAGCTAGCTTGTTACGAGTTTAAAGTAACAGTTTCATACAATTTATTAATCCCGTTATCTTTCATGTTTCAAAGTGTTCCTGAGTGTTTCGGGGGAGGTAGATTTGTCTTAGCTGTGGTCATTGACTTTACAGCCTTTGTGAATTGTGGTTTGTATTTCTAAGACAGCTATTTCATGTCCACTTGCTACTGTGGGACCAGATGAACTATACGGAAATCAGATTCATTGTTTGGTTTCATTGATAGCATTCTATACAATTGAATTACTAGGAAGCAATGACTCAGTCACAATGATAGACAAAGAGGAGGGGAGAAGGAGACATATGGATAACAGAGGTGTCTGGGACAGAGATGGAGTTAGGCTGTGGATGGGTGTTAGCTGAGTGGTGGCTTCTCTTTGTGGCACTGCACATGTGGACTGTCTCCAAATTTTTACTTGACAGATACACTTTAGAGCCATTTCAATTCCCCACTTTTGTCCTATTTTTGTATATCTCACATTAATAGGACATTTGAGAGAACTATCTTATCCTAAGATATAGTCATTTAACTATGTTGGAAGATCTCCAAAGTCTCATTTTCTGCAATACCAATGTAAGCTAATTTATAATGGAAATTTATACATGATATTCAATATGTGTAGCAATGGTATGAATATAAGTTTTTCTATTTTAGCTTATTGTTCTTTATTACCCTCAGGTAATACATGGAAGGTGTGTAGCATGGCACCTTATCACAATTCTGTAGCCATAAGGTTTGCTATGAATATTATGTGCTGTCAACATCTTTTTAATACAAACCTTGCACTCAATTTGTGTAGTTATGGTTAACCAAAATGTCATTTTTTAAATTGTTGTTATGGTTTAGCTTAGGTACAGAAGGAGTGCACTTTATTCAAAATATGCAAAACAACCACCGAGTTACCTAGTAAAACTTTTAAACCAGATACATCACTGCAGGTAAGTATTGGCTTTCAAAACAAGTTCATAAAAGTGTGATTGCTTACAAAGATTTATCTCATGACTATTGTGCTGGCTTGTGAGGAGTTGAAGCTTGGGCAGATGTGAGATTTGATACATGAATTTACTCTTCCAGGTGTCTGATTCTTCATTCATAAGATGAAGGGTTGAACTAAAGGCTCTCCTTATGCCTCTTTATTGTCTTCCATTATATGAATCTAAAATGCTATTCTTAAAAAAATCATACTCCAATTGTGAAGACAGGGCAAGTGTGTGTATGTGTGTATATATATATATATATATAGAGAGAGAGAGAGAGAGAGAGAGAGAGAGAGAGAGAGAGAGAGAGAGAAGGAAAACTCTGACTCCAAAAAACCTCTGCTGCCTTGCGGCATACCTCTTCAGGGGAAAGGCTAAGGGAGTAAACCCCGACAGAAAATCCGGAGCCGGAGTCCCTAAGGCGGTTTGACGTTGTAGTCAACACCGGCAACTCCTGCGGCGCACCTGAAGCCAAGCTGTATTGACTCCGTCTTTCCCTTGGATCCTTCAGCTGCGAAGAGAGGGGGGGTCTGCTGCATGGGCAACAGCAGACCCTCCATATCACCCTGCCCAGGCTCTGTAGCTTCAGCTTCACTGGAGAGGACACTCCAGCGTCATCGCAAGATGTCGATTTAACACGGGAGGAGACATACCGTGTCACTCCCGAGTCGGACTGCACAACCATTCTCGGCGGTGCAGATAGACTCCTAAGAAGCTACACCATCGTCTCTCAAGATGGACGGCTGCCAAGAATATATATATATAATGTTGGATAAATGATATGTGGTATAGCCATATAGTGGGATATTATTCAGCCTTAAAAAGGAATGAAATTCTGATATAGGCTACAATATAGATGAATCGTGAGGACATTATGCTAAGTGAAATATATAAAAGGACAATTATTGTGTGATTCCACTGAATGATGTACCTAGAATAGGCAAATTCATAGAGATGGAAGGTGAAATAGAGGTTACCAGTGGTTGGGGAGTAGAAAACAGGTAATTATTGTTTAATCAATGCAGGGTTTTTGTTTGGGATGATGGGAAAGTTCTGGAAATGGATAGTGGTGGTGGTTGCATAACATTGTGAATGGCCTTATAATGCTACTGAATGGTACACTTAAAATGGTTAAAAGGGTAAATTTTATGTTATGTATATTTTGTCACAATAAAAAATTCACACTCATGTTCATACATGCACATGTGTGCAAACACAGATACCCCAATCACCATGTAGCAAGAAGTGCAAGGGAGTTGATCCAGAATGATTACAACAGAAGTCTGCTGGGGTGAGGGTGTGGAAACAAAGGTTTGAATGGGACAGGGAAGATGAGTATAGAGATTGTTTCTTATGGAGAGAATGACTTTAAATGAAGGTGGGGAAGACAGTGACAGTGCAGGTTGGTTTGCTTAACTGAGTAGAAAGTTTGCTAGGGCAGACTACGTAATGTGACTAGAAATTTATAATTTTTTTCAAACATTTATGTACGTACTTGCCATTTGATTCTCAAAACAAGCCCAAGAAGGACTTTGGACTTGTGGAACTTCCGTTATCTTTTGGAGGGGGGACATTTATTCACTTTTTGTTCAGCATATGCCCATGAGCAGTGCTAGGTACCGGGTCCTTGCTACAGGCAAGAGTGCAGGAAGAGCAAGCTTCAAAAATATCTTGCCTTTGTGGAATTTTCTGCATAATGGAGAAGACAGACAAGAAGCAAGTGAACAAATAAGCAGTTTGTATGGTGATCAGACACAAAATAGCAACTGTTAGAATTTCAGAACTAAAACAATGAGATGGAAAGAAATTTCAGAACTAAAACATAGAGATGGAAAAAGATTGTTAGCCAATTTCAGCTTTTAGAGCCAGCTTTCTCAAGAAAAGGGGTGCTAGCGGAAGGTAGGAAGCATTGGAGAGCTGTGGTTGGTGATATATTGGCTTCTAGGCCAGGTCTGGCATTGGTCCCCTTTTCCCTGGTATTATTTCTCCTTTGCTCTACAAAGTATGATTTGAAATACCAGCTTTCTCTGGGCTTCTGCTGAAAGGCTAACTCAAAGTTTACATCGTTCAGTTTCAGGGGGTGAGGATGGGCTGGCATTGAGGGGAGGGAAGAGTAGAGGGATGTGAGTTCTTAAAACAAGAAACATCTAGAGTAGAACATGAAGTATTCTTGCTATAGGAGGATTAATCAAGGGTGTCTTTTGTCACAGCTAAGCAGCCCTAATGAAATTTGCTGCTTTTACATTTACAGACTGAATAAACTAGAGCAGTTTAACAACTTTGTGCTTCAAGAGCTGACGAATCTTGAGAAGGATTTTCAGGCTCTGAAACACCTTGAGAAAGATGTTCTGGTAAGTTCTTTTTGTTTACAACATTCTCTGTGATTTTCAAGAATCTGTTTCAAGACTAACTGCTTACTGCCTAAATACACCTATGGTTCAATTTTAGGAATTTCTGGGGAAACAGGCTGATGCTCTAAGGTCATTTTGTGACCTGCAGATGATGAGGTAATTTTTTAAAGTATTCTTTCTACAAGTATCCTAGTTGAATGTGACTTGATGCTTTAGCTAGAGTGTGGGGGTTGATGTTGCTAGCCACATAAGGAGCTAAATGACTGCTTCTTTTTAAACCAGCTGCTCCTTGGCACTGCCTGAGTGTGCTCTGGCTCAGGATATGAACCTAGAAGGGTAAATTTTGAAAAGCAGAAACAAGATCATCCAAATTTTAGTGTTTGTGGTCCAAATTGTTTTATTTTTAAGCAGTATTTTAAAAAATTAAAATGAGTATATTTTGAGCAAAAGATTTCAATTTGTGAGTAAACAGTTGATTTTCAGTGATAGACTGACTTGTGTTCTTGATGCAATATATTCTATCAAGAACACAAACATATATATAAGACAACAAATGGGAGTCTGATCCTATTCTCTGGAGTGCAGGGACTAGGGTAGTGGAGAGGAGAGTCCTGCATTCCTCTGCTTCTGCTTTGGGAGAAATTCTAGTGTTTTCTTACAGCTCAAAGCATCAAAAAGAATCTCTACATACACTCTCAATGGTTAAAGCTTTATCTACCAGTTGAGAATCAGCTTCTGCCATAGAACTCTAAGTTAAATCATTTTAGGATGGATATTATTCTGATTGCACCATATATTTCAAACAACTACACTTTTGAAATTTGAGTCACCACTCTGTTATTCCATTTAACATAATTAATAATAACGACAATACAGACTATAGATTATCAAAATTCTTTCACATGCACATCTCCTTCCATGTATCCTTATTAATAATTTATGTAGATATGCTTTTAAAACTTCTTCACTGAATGCCTCAGGCTGTGAATGGTTCTCAAACTTCTTGGAATTAGGATCTCTTAAACTTAAAAGGATTTTTAAAGTATAATTTCCATTATATTTTATTTTTCAGAGAACTTTTCTTCAGTCTTTAAGGGCTTAGCTCCTTACATAGGCTCTCATGGAGGTGGTAGGACAGCACCCACAGGTCTAAATTGGGGTGGGGTGTTCGGTCCTTCTGGACTTCACAAAAATGATTCCTGACCTCCTTGCTGTGAATAGCACATTCACGCAGTAATCTAGTTTCACATTCAGCTTGGGAAGCACATAGGCATTGAAGCACTTACTTCAGAAATGTCCCTAACAGCTGCAGCCTCTACTGTATTTCTGGTGATGATCTGCTTCTTCTCCTTCTTCTCCTTCTCCTCCTCCTCCTCCTCCTCCTCCTCCTTCTTCATCTCCTTCTTCTTCTCTTCTTCTCTTTCTCTTCTTCTTCTTCTTTTTTTTTTTGCTTGGTATATCTTATTATTAAGAGTTTTTACAACATGATGTTCCCAGATGTCAGGCCCAGTGATGAACTTCTTAATGGCCTTGTCCTTGGGCATGCATTGTCCTTTGGCGTGCATTGGGCAAAGCTGGTGCAGTGAATAGGCTGCAAATGCCTGTGACCCTTTTTGGCATGACCGTTGTGCCTTCTTTTCTTAGTCATCTTGGAAGACAGGATCCAAGAGAGGCTTAAATTTTTAAAATTTATTGAGAATTCCCAAAGAGCTTTTGATTTATGGGTTATAGCTGTGAAAATTATTCATATTAAAAATTGAGACAGATTTAAAACATGTATTTATTTAAAAATAGTAAATCTCTACACGTTGATGTAACAGATTTTTATGAAAAATAGTCAGATTTTTCAAAACAGGAAATGTGAGAAGAGTATCACTGTTTTATGTTCCTGCAAATCTCTTTAATGTCTGGCTTAATAGAAGATAACGGCATTCTCTTGTCTGCTTCTGAATTCAATCTGTTGTGATATCACACATCATGAAGCCTCTGGAAAATTCAACTGTTTATTTGTGAGGGAGTAAGAATTTAAAAAGCAAATAATGTCTTAGTATTCTTACCCTTCACCAGAATAAATATGCAGCTTACAGAACCTTTAGAAGCTTAGTTTTCTCAGGAGTCCCCAAGGATAGGGGGTCCCTTTAGGGTTCCAAAGGTTCACAATTTGAAAACTGCTAGTATAAAGCAGCACTACAATAAGCAATCCAGAAGATTATACCCCCAAGCCTTCTGAAACCTGGTAAAGTTACCTATTTTGATTGAAGCCCCAATTTTAGACAACTGTGTTCTTTAGTTCATACAGATTACATTGTAGGATATTAATTACCATTTACATTCATTTGCCTTGATAATAGGTTCCTGTGTGAATTTAGAATAAGAATAAAATTGCTTCTAAATATACATATCTTGGGATTTTGCATTTGTTCTCCTGACTCCCAAACACCTAAGGAAACCACCCTGTGTGGCTTGCAGTTGAGAGAGGATGGTGGTGCTCTTGGCTCACACTGAGTGAGTACTAGGTACCAGGCTCTGGGCTAAGCACTTGAAGTGCCTATGAGATTTATAGGTTAATTAGCTCAGTAGAGATCCACTATATGGATCTAGTCAGTATCCAGTGTCTGTCCTTTTGTCATGTTTGCGTAGTAGTGTTGTCTTTATATATTTTTCTAGGGAGATGAGAAGGACATTTCTCAGGCTAGATTATTTCAACTCCCAGCACAATGCTACAGAGGGATTGGGATTCAGTGATTTGAGTTGTAGTCATGAAATACCTTTGTACATGTGTGGGCTAGTGGTATTGGCAGATGATACATAAAACAGAATCAAGTAAACTATTAATTTTTTATGTTGATATCCTAGATTGACCATTGACCCTCCTTAGCTAACATCAGTAACATAATCTATGAAATAACTCTATGATATATGTATATACATATATTTGTATTCCTATTTTATTTGCCTAATGTGTATATAATGAGATGGACAATTTCTTCCAGACTTAATACCATTCAGCCTTCCTGAGGAAAGCCAAAGCCCAGTTTTATTACTACATCCCTGGGGTAGGTACAAAGGCTTGCTTTGTTCAGTTGATGTGAATTAGAGTGAGGAAAGCAAACACTAAAAGATACTTTGTCCATATGACAGCTCTCCACTGAGTTTTCTCCTCTTTCTCAATATCTCCCATCTTAATTATCATCCTTTTGGATCTCGGTCTTTCATTCATTCATTCACTCATTCAGTGTTTATAATTGAGTGCTTGCTCTGCATCAAGCACTATGCTAAATGGGGAAAACAGTGATTAATGCACAGACTTGCTCCCACCCCCATTAAAAATAAATTCGTTGCTGGAATACAGAAAAAAGACAAGTAAACAAAATAATTACAAGTTTACTAAGTACTTTGAGGGATACTAACAAGATATGTTAGCAGAGCTCAATGGTGTGAAGTATCAATTTCAGATAGGGTGGTCATCAAAGGCCTCTCTAAGGAAGTGACTTTTAAGGTGGGGTTTCAAGAATAGGAAGAAACTAGAATTGTGAACAGTTCAAAGCAATCATATTGGTTGGGAGGATCTTGACATCTTTGAGGAGCTGAAAGTTCTTGGATCACAGTGGTGTAAGGGGGTCAGTTATTTGAAATCAAGTTGGGAACATGGTCAACTCTCAATGAGTTAAGTCTCCTTTAACCTTGTTGAACAGTTTGAATTTTATACTAAGGGTGAAGGAAAATATGGATAGGTTTTAGCAAAGGCATTGAGGATGAGGGTAATATAATCTGAAGTATATTTTAAGAGAACCATTCTAGCTCAGTTAATTCTATGTTGAGAATTGATTGGGGAAGTAAAAATAGAAGAAGGGAAAAAAGAATAGAATAAAGCTCAACTGGAAGACATTGGAGATGGGGAGAAATGGAGAAGTTCAAGGTCCATTTTGGGGCTGGAATTAATAAATTACCAATAGATGGAAGGAAAAGGTAAAAGACAGATGACTTCTAGGTTTCTGTCCTTTAGGAATTAGATGGATGGTGTTGCTGGTTAAATAGGGAAGACCTGGGGTGGAGGGATTATGCGGGACAAGCAGAAACTAGAGTTAATTTGTTAATATTTTAACTTTCAGATGTCTATGCAATTGAAGTTTTGATGAGAACCTGGAACAATGGACACTTTTCCAGGAAAATGCAATTTAACTAAAGAGACTCCTCAATACATGGAATAATAGGCAAATATTCACAAAAGAAATAAAGTTGATAAAGAACTACTATACAAATGTGTATGGTCCAGATTGCTGCACAGAGGAGTTCTACTGGTTCTTTAAAAAAAGATAATTTTAATGCTGTTCATGTTGATTGGCATTGGTGAATTCATTATAGGAAATGGCCTTATGACTTCCTTCTAGGGGAAAGAGCACTCTGACAGGAGGGAAGGGGACACTAAGATATATTTAGCCCCTTATAACTATGTGCTTCTAGGGTTGAGTGAGACCAGGTCTACTACTCTGTGAGGCCCTCAGGCATTGCTTTATCTACTGAGTAAGTTATATTTGGTGGCTCAATTTATCCACTTGAATGTAAGATTTACCACATGAGAACAGAGGCTGGATCACATTTATATTCCAACCAAAAAGACGAGTTCCTGGCATTTGATAGGTATGTTAAAAATGTCAGATGGATGGATGGCTTGATGAATGGGTGGGTAGGTGAATAGGTAGGTGGATGAATGGATGGGATGAGGTGAAATGTACTGATGTCTTGTTGGTCCCATTGTTCAGTTGGGGTGCTCTATTGAAGTGATGCTCACACACCCCAAACATTAGACTTCTGTTTAGACAGTGCTTGTTCTCAGGCATGATAGGAACCAGAAATCTCCTCTGACTTATCTCCATTCCTTGTAAAATCCTGCAAGTTGCTCATGAAACAACAGCAACACAACCAAAAGCATAGCGCACAATCCCTGAACTCATCCACCCCTGCCAAGGGCCTCCGGCTTGGCAGAATCCATCTTCCAAGCCATCTGCATTTGTCCATTAGGCTCACACACGTGTCCCGCAGGTCAGACATCCAACAGGGACCAACCACATTTCAGCTCTGATGTAATGTGATTCCATCCCAACTGTGAGGCCACCAGCAACCACTCACCTCAGGTGCCTGGGCGGGTAACCTTCACCCTTGTAGTCAGTGGGCCTGTGCCACTCTGTGGCTGCCAGTTCACTTTCTTTCTCAGAAAAAAGGTTTATAGGGGGGTATTGACCAAAAGCAAAGAAACTAAGCTTTGTGGTCATTTTATTAAAGGCATAGTCACATGAGGTAAGGCCCAACTTTTTTAAAAAGCTGGAACTCATATAGGACTTTGATTACCATCTTGTGCTATTTCTTAGGAGGCTGACCACTCTTCCACCATTGAAGGCCCATGTTATCAGACATTATCAGGCAATATCAATGACACTTGCGTTAATTCACTTCAGTAAAAGTTTATTGAGGACTAAATGTGCAAGGTACTATGAATTTTTGCTTACAGAGAATTTACAATTTGATTGGAGAGAAAAGGTGATGTGATTGTAGACCACAGGGCAAGATCTATCAGGAGGTCACCCCCAGGCTCTCCTAATCCCAGAGGGAAGGAGTGCCTTTCTCTGCTTTCAGACATAGACTCACTCAGCAACTCCTAAAGTAAATCTCTCTGTAGAAGGGGAAGTTTTTTTTAAAAATATTTTATTGATTATGCTGTTGCAGTGGTCCCAATTTTTTCCCCTTTGCCCCCCTTTGCCATGTAATTCCCTTCCCTCCAACAATCCCCTCCCCCTTAGTTCAAGTTCATAGGTCATGCATGTAAGTTATTTGGCTTCTTCCTTTCCTGTACTATTTTTTACATACTCGTGCCTATTTTGTTCCTACCAATTATGCTTCTTAATCCCCACACCATTTCCCCCATTCTTCTCCTTCACCTTTCCAGCTGATACCCTCCAAATGATCTCTATACCTATGATTCTGTTCCTGTTCTGGTTGTTTGCTTAGTTTGTTTTTGTTTCTGTTTTAGACTCAGTTGTTGATAGTTGTGAGTTTGTTGTCATTTTAATGTTCATAGTTTTGATCTTTTTCTTAAAAAGTCCCTTTGACATTTCATGTAATAATGGCTTGGTAATGATGAATTCCTTTAGCTTTACCTTGTCTGGGAAGCACTTTATTTGCCCTTCCATTCTAAATGATAGCTTTGCTGGATAGAGTAATCTAGATTGTAGGTATTTGCTTTTCATCAATTTGAATACTTCTTGCCAGCCCCTTCTTGCCTACAGAGTTTCTTCTGAGAAATTAGCTGATAGTCTTATCGGAACCCCTTTGTAGATATCTCTCTGCTTTTCTCATGCTGCTTTTAAGATTCTCTCTTTATCTTGAACCTTTGGCATTTTAATTATGATGTGCCTTGGTGTGGCCTTCTTTGGCACCAAGTTGTTTGAGACTCATTACTTCCTGGACTTGTATGTCTATTTCCTTCACCAAATTAGGAAAGTTTCTTTTATTTTTCTTTTCAAATACATTTTCAATTTCTTGTTTTTTCTCTTCTCCTTCTGGCATCTCTATGATTTGGATGTTGGTTCATTTAAAGTTGTCCCAGAGGTTCCTAAGCCTCTTCTTCTTCTTCTTTTTATTTTTTTTTTTTTTTGCGTTTTTGTTTCTTCTTTCTGTTCTGGTTCAGTGTTTATTTCTTCCTTTTGTTCCAAATAATTGATTTGAATTCTGGCTTCCTTTCCTTCACTCTTGGTTCCCTGTATATTTTTATTTATTTTGTGCAACCTTCATTCCTTCCTTGATTTTTTTGCCATACTCTGAGTTCTTTGAGCATCATTATCACCAGTGTTTTGAACTCTGCATCTGATAGGTTGGCTATCTCAATTTCATTTAGTTATTTTTCTGGGGTTTTGTTCTGGTCTTTCATTTGGGCCATATTTCTTTGCCTTCTCAATTTGGCAGCATCCCTGTATTTATTTCTGTGTATTAGGTAGAGCTGCTTTTACTCTGTCTTACGTAGCCACTCTGTGGCCTATGTAGCAAAGCCACCTGTAAATTGTGTGGGGTGGAGCCTTAACTAATTGCCAGGGTGGGGCAACCCATTTCACTGCTTTGTGGTTCTGTTTGTGGGGGGCGGGGCTCAGAGAGGGACCAGTGCCACTTGCTGTCTTTTGGCTATTTGCTCAGTTCTTGCCTCATTTCCAGTAACTTCACCCATTTCCCATATGTGACTGGGGTCCTTCCAGTTGCTGCCCTGTGGTTTACGCATGTTCTAAGACCATGTGGGCCCTTTAAGCAGTGAAAATCTGGCAGTTTCTTCTGCCGCCCCAAACCCCACTGGTTTTTACAGCTAGAGGTAATGGGGGTTTATCTTCCTGGTGCTGGAACCCTGGGCTATGTGGTCTGGCTTGGGACTGGAATTGCTCACAGCTAGTTTATCCCTCCCAATTTTTATCCACTACAGGTGAATGTGGGACCATCTGTTCTGCCACCACTTGTCCAAGCCATACTGCCTCTCCAGCCCATCTCCATGACTCCACCCTTCCTACATGTCTGGATAAATGTGGCTTCTTTAAATCCTTGGTTGTCAGACTTCCATGTAGCTCAATTTTCTGATGGTTCTGGTTGTTATTTGTTTTTGAAATCTGGCTGTAATTCTTTCTGTGTTTGTGTGAGGAGGTAAAGTGTGTCTATGTATGCCTCTATTTTGACAGGGAGTTGAAGAGGAAGTTTTAGAAATGTAAAATGTAGGCCCTGACTGAATAGATCAGTGGGTTAGAGTGTCATCCCAATATGCTAAGGTTGCTGGTTTGATCTCCAGTCAGAGCACATACAAAGAATCAACCAATGGATGCCTAAATAAGTGGAATAACAAATAGATGTTTCTCTCTCTCTCTCCCCCACACCTTCTCTCTAAAATAAATCAGTGTTTTTAAAATGTAAAATGCAATGATGTCACACAGAGAATAATGACACATATACGTCAAAATGTTAATAAAATTAATTGGAACCACCTACCAAACAAAAAAAATTCAAGGCTTTAGTCTCTAATTCTAATTATTTGAAATTCTGTTGCAAATTTAGGCATAAACAACAAAAGATCTCTAAGCAAAAAAACAGATGCAGCAAAGTTTGTTCACCATTAATGAGTGAGCAAAATCTACTTACTCTTTATGCCCATTTCTACCAAGTGGAACATTCCTGTTTACTAATCAAAAACTACTTAACTGAAGGTATTTAAAGAAGTGGAAGGGTCTAGTCAAGAAACATGTATAAAGGACCCATGGACATGAACAGCAGGGTGGGGATTGACTGTGGGAGTGGGGAGTAGGCAGAGTAGGAGAGAGCAATGGGAGAAAATTGGGACAACTATGATAGAACAGCAATAAAAAAGAAACAAAAATTGCTGCCAAAGATGGAAACTCTGAATTTAGGGGGGAAAAGGAGGCAGATGAAAGTGAAGAACTACATAAAACTATTTTAAAATATTAGGCACAAGAACTCAAAAAGCAGGATAGTCTAAGACAAGTTACTATTCAAGCAACCAGTCATACCTTCATGGCTCCTCCAAGTACAATATACTTCAAACACTGCTTGTTTTTCTCATGTGATATTCTATATATTAATAGTAAGCTAGATGTTTGGAACCCTCAGAATTTTTCTTAGAGTTGTACAAAAAAATGATTTTGTTTTCAGAACAACCTCTAAGAGTCAATGACCTCCATGATACAAGTGCAATGTTTATAAACTGCAGTAAACATTACAGAACACAATTCTAGAGCCATTTTTTAAGACATCAAAACCATAGGGTAATACCAATAAAATAGGTCCATATCTTGCATTGCTCCCCAAACTGCTTATCTGGTTCAGAGCCCAGGCCCACTTTGTGGAGGCTGAATTTCCCTTAGGGCGAGTGGCTTTGCCTGACTTCCCACCCAGACCACTGGAATCTGAAACAGAGAAATACTGTATGGGCTGGGAATCCATTGTGTGAAAGGATGGAGGGAGGGCTAGCACCTGACTCAGGCCAGAAGATAACTGACTTGCCACTAGGACACGGTTAAGGGCATTCTTATTAAGTCAGTCAAAGAGCATCTATTCTTTGCTAGACCACCAAGGATTGTGTCAGACCCTCACTGTATCCCCAGCACCTACTCACTGGAACACTGCAGACAAATGTATTTTGAGCAAAGGAAACAATGGATGCATGTTATCTTTTCCTAAAGAAGGGCAGCCTCTGAGAGAGGGATGATCACCTTAGCCTTGGTAAAAGGTGAAAGATTTATGCGATCTGAAGAGAAACCAGAGTATATCACCCTATCCTGGGGATGGGGATCTAAGAGTTCTCCATCATCTACACCCAGGGTGTCCAAGCTATGGGGACTAGCCAAAGAGCTAGGGACAGAGCAGCAGCTATGAGCCAGCAGGAGCCCCCACACCTCATGCAGAAGGAATTTCTAGGGAGGCAACAGCTGGTAAGGAAGGGAAAGGAGAAGAGAGAAGAAGAAACTTGTTC